>NC_134355.1:482826475-483166118 GCF_048569485.1 Anomaloglossus baeobatrachus
TCTGCATATATTTCAGCGACTGTGGCTGCAATGAAGAGCCCTGCTGCAGTATGTCATGATGCATAGCCTAGGCTAATGTAGTCCAGTTATGGGGAAATCACACTTGTGGAGTGGGCATAGATAAAGTACCTCTGCACCCTTCTGAAGTTTCAAAATGGCTACTAAGATGGTTAGCACTGATGATGTCATCATCAGCACCCCTATTCCGGTCCTCTTAAATAGTCTGTGGGAGGAGTTGGTGGTCCCAGAGGAAGAGGAGGAAGCAGAGCAGGACTAAAGGCCACTTTACACGCTACGATTTATCTGACGATATATCGTCGGGGTCACGGTTTTCGTGACGCACTTCCATCATCGTTAGCGACGTCGTTGCGTGTGACACTTACGTGTGACTCCGAACGATCACAAATAGGGTGAAAATCGTTGATCGTTGACACGTCGTTCATTTCAAAATATTGTTCGTTGTTTGGAACGCAGCAGACATATTGCTAGGTTTGACACCCTGCCAACGACGAACAACATCCACACGACCGAATGGTCAAACAATATATCACTGAATGATGTAGCGTCGTTTGTGAGATGTGTACATGTGACCGCTACAAAATGACCTATGAGCGATCTCGGCAAATCGTAACAACGATCTGCGCATGTCACGTCGCTAACAAGATTGCTAGCGATATTGTTGTTTGTAAAGCAGCCTTAAGTGGGCTTTACACGAGACGATAGATTGTGCGATATATCGTTGGGGTCACGGTTTTCGTGACGCACATCCGGCATACCGCACGACGTGGTTTTGTGTGACACCTCCTAGCGACGCAGTATCGCTCACAAATCGTGAGTCGTGTACTCATCGCTAGGTTTCATATAATTGTTTAATTAAAATAGCGGCGGTTGTTAATCGTTTACGTGGCATCACACGTTGCTACGTGTGACACCACGGGAACGATGAACAGCAGCTTTACCTGCCTCCCGCGGCACCCGATGGCTTAATGGAAGGAAGGAGGTGGGTGGGATGTTTACATCCCGCTCATCTCCGCCCCTCCGCTTATATTGGCCGCCTGCCGTGTGACGTCGCTGTGACGCCGAACGTCCCGCCCACTCCAGGAAGTGGACGTTCGTCGCCCACAGCGAGGTCGTCCGGAAGGTAAGTACGTGTGACGGGGGTTAAACGAGTTTGTGCGCCATGGGCAACTAATTGCCCGTGACGCAAAAACTACGGGGGCGGGTACGATCGATTGTGCTATCGCACAATCTATAGTCTCGTGTAAAGCAGGCTTTAAGACGGACCCAAAAAAGGGGCACAATACAAAATTTATTGCCATGGGTAAGCAAAGTTTAATAACTTATAAATGTTGAATGACTTATGGTCTGAATTAATGCTAGCATATTATGGCTGAAGATTCTGACAAATATCTGACCAAGGAGCTTCTTATTTATACTTGTCACTGTAGGAAAGGTCACATACAGTCAGGGCCAGAAATATTTGGACAGTGACACAAGTTTTGTTATTTTAGCTGTTTACAAAAACATGTTCAGAAATACAATTATATATATAATATGGGCTGAAAGTGCACACTCCCAGCTGCAATATGAGAGTTTTCACATCCAAATCGGAGAAAAGGTTTAGGAATCATAGCTCTGTAATGCATAGCCTCCTCTTTTTCAAGGGACCAAAAGTAATTGGACAAGGGACTCTAAGGGCTGCAATTAACTCTGAAGGCGTCTCCCTCGTTAACCTGTAATCAATGAAGTAGTTAAAAGGTCTGGGGTTGATTACAGGTGTGTGGTTTTGAATTTGGAAGCTGTTGCTGTGACCAGACAACATGCGGTCTAAGGAACTCTCAATTGAGGTGAAGCAGAACATCCTGAGGCTGAAAAAAAAGAAAAAATCCATCAGAGAGATAGCAGACATGCTTGGAGTAGCAAAATCAACAGTCGGGTACATTCTGAGAAAAAAGGAATTGATTGGTGAGCTTGGGAACTCAAAAAGGCCTGGGCGTCCATGGATGACAACAGTGGTGGATGATCGCCGCATACATTCTTTGGTGAAGAAGAACCCGTTCACAACATCAACTGAAGTCCAGAACACTCTCAGTGAAGTAGGTGTATCTGTCTCTAAGTCAACAGTAAAGAGAAGACTCCATAAAAGTAAATACAAAGGGTTCACATCTAGATGCAAACCATTCATCAATTCCAAAAATAGACAGGCCAGAGTTAAATTTGCTGAAAAACACCTCATGAAGCCAGCTCAGTTCTGGAAAAGTATTCTATGGACAGATGAGACAAAGATCAACCTGTACCAGAATGATGGGAAGAAAAAAGTTTGGAGAAGAAAGGGAACGGCACATGATCCAAGGCACACCACATGCTCTGTAAAACATGGTGGAGGCAACGTGATGGCATGGGCATGCATGGCTTTCAATGGCACTGGGTCACTTGTGTTTATTGATGACATAACAGCAGACAAGAGTAGCCGGATGAATTCTGAAGTGTACCGGGATATACTTTCAGCCCAGATTCAGCCAAATGCCGCAAAGTTGATCGGACGGCGCTTCATAGTACAGATGGACAATGACCCCAAGCATACAGCCAAAGCTACCCAGGAGTTCATGAGTGCAAAAAAGTGGAACATTCTGCAATGGCCAAGTCAATCACCAGATCTTAACCCAATTGAGCATGCATTTCACTTGCTCAAATCCAGACTTAAGACGGAAAGACCCACAAACAAGCAAGACCTGAAGGCTGTGGCTGTAAAGGCCTGGCAAAGCATTAAGAAGGAGGAAACCCAGCGTTTGGTGATGTCCATGGGTTCCAGACTTAAGGCAGTGATTGCCTCCAAAGGATTCGCAACAAAATATTGAAAATAAAAATATTTTGTTTGGGTTTGGTCTATTTGTCCAATTACTTTTGACCTCCTAAAATGTGGAGTGTTTGTAAAGAAATGTGTACAATTCCTACAATTTCTATCAGATATTTTTGTTCAAACCTTCAAATTAAATGTTACAATCTGCACTTGAATTCTGTTGTAGAGGTTTCATTTCAAATCCAATGTGGTGGCATGCAGAGCCCAACTCGCGAAAATTGTGTCACTGTCCAAATATTTCTGGACCTAACTGTAAGCATTACAGGACACATTACTTTGGGACCAAAATAATACAATGCTCCATATCCAGTGGCTTTCTCATGGCTGCAGTAGTGCACCATACTTCCTCCCTCCCCTAGCTACTTTATAGGACATTTTGAGGTTTTCTGGTTTTTTTCAAGTTTGATTCATAACATGTTTTTGCCACACATGCAAAGTGGGATCCATTTTTCTTTTGTACACCCATTGATTTAATGGGTGAGTCCCATCTGATAAAATCAGAAAAGTATTGTGTGCTGCAATTTTTTTTTGCCACAAAAGAATGGCTTGAGAGAAAATTAATTAATTTAAACAGACCTATTAAATAACATGAGTTAATGTGCTATCCGAACAAAAATAGGATAGCACACATCTGATTTTCAGGCTCGTCTGCATGAGCACTTGGGTCCAGTTTTTGACTACTACCCGGTAACGGTAATGTACTTATGTAGTACCAAATTTAGTTTTTCCATTTTGTCTATTTAATAGAGCGAAACGCGAGAAAACTGATTAAGCAAGATATAAAGCATTGGTCTCCATATCATTTACTTGCAATAAATTTCTTTATGAAGTAACCAAGACTGTTTCGTTGACAGCAGAGTCTGTTATTTGCTCTTGTTCGACATTTGTCTTTTTTACAGCCCATTGAAATTACCAGCTAGAATTTATTAAATTCTGTGATAAGTTTTCAAATGTCACATTTTAAGCTTTGAAAACTTTGCCTTTTTTGTGCAAATGTCATGCTATTCACAGTGTAAAATGTATCCATTTTCAGCTAATTTAATCATGTCTTTGGTTTATATTCAACAGCACTCAAATGGTTGGGTAGCAAGACAATTTTTGACTGTGTATGTAAATATTGTTGTGGCTTTGTTGCATCTAGTTTTTGCCCTAACGGTAAGCTTTTAGGTTCAAAAGGGGCCAGTATTTGTTCTAAGGCTATGTGCGCACATTGCTTTTTTAAACGTTGCGGTTTTGTGCGTTTTTTGCCTCTAAAAACGTACAACAACGCACCCGCGGCAATAGCGCAGCAGTAAAAACACATGCGTTTTACCGCGTTTTGGTGCGTTTTTGGCTGCATTTTTCTGCATTTTTTATTACTGCCCTTTGCTGCGTTTTTCCAATGCATTGCATGGGTGGAAAATGCAGTAAAACGCAGAAAAGAATTGCCATGACCTTTTTTTTTTTTTTATTTAGCTCAAAAATGCAGCTAAAAAAAAGCTGTGCGGACAGCAAAAATGAAAACTCATAGACTTTGCTGGGGAAGCAAAGTCATGCAGTTTTGAGCCTAAAAGTGCACAAAAACGCACCTGAAAAACACACTGTGCGCACATAGCCTTATTGTATACGCACTGCTCCCCTAAGTAATGTGTTTTTTGTTTTTGTGTTTTCTTTAAATCCTACAAGCTGTTTTAGACGTATGAGCCTTTTGTTTAGCGGCTGATTTTTATGGTCTTTACCACGGGGGGGCGGTGTTCACAAAATTATTTGGAAGTATGGCTTTAGGCTTTTCTGTATTATTACCCTTTTAAGTCACGCTCCCTTGTAAAGACCATACAAAATAGCCCTAAAAAATCCATATCTCTGGAATCATATGGTGAATTAAAAACAACAACAACAAAATAGATTTTTTCAGGAGAGCGACTGGAATATAATAAGAGGGCAACCTGGCCACTTTTGACCTGCTGAAAGGTTTTCTTTAAGCTTTTACTATTCAAAGTACTGATTACGTTCTATATGGGTAAAAAAAAGTCTTGCTAAAACAATAACTGCAACAATCAAAAGGAACAAGCAAGGGGAAACTGTGCTATTACCAGTTAAGTGCCTGATAGGGCAGTGCATTGTAGACAATGTCTTTGTGGTATTATTTGATTCCAGGTGTCAAGTTCCTTCCCCCTTAGACCCTGAGCGAGATATAAGGCTGGTTTCAGACGTCCTTATTTCAGGTACGTGTGTCATCCATTTTTAACACGGATGCCACACGGACCCATGTTATTATTTGCTGTTACTCACACGTCCGTGTTTTCACATGGACCGTGTGACCCTTCGTGGCCCTGCACGCACACACGCAGACATGTCCATTTTTTTCAGGCAGCATGGGTGTCACAAGGATTGCACACTGATGGGATCCATGTGACATCAGTGTGACACATACCAGAGAATACAGGGGTCTTTTTAATAAAAAGATTTTCTATATTTACCTGTATCCAGCGATGCTTTCTCCGCCTCTGCTGTCTCCTGCTCCTAACCCCCAATCATTATATGCACTGAATATTCAGTGCTCTGCGGAGCAGCGCTGGGGACTTCAGTGCCGGGGACCGCATCGCTGGGTGAGTATACAGCAACGTGTGTGTGTGTGTGTGTGTTCAGTGTACATGTACCTGCGCTACGTGTGTGTGTGTGCTCGGTGTATCCATGTGTGTCTGCTTTGTGTGTATACATATATGTGTATATGTACTCAGTGTACACGTGTGTGTGTGTTTGTGTAGTCAGAACCTGGAAGCCGGATCATCGCGGGGACAGCATCGGGGACTCACCACAGTTCCCAATTAACTCTGATGAACCCATGAAGCTGTAGCGTGGGTGTCACGGGGGTGTCATCAGAGTTAATTGGGCACTCCAATGACCTCCTGCATGTCACTGTGCTCGCAGAATAATCACCTGTCCCCGGCTTTGCTGTACCCAGCGCTGTTTCCGTGCTGCTTCGGCTTCCAGGTCCTGAGTGCGGTGAAAAATCGATGAATAAAATGAGCGACGGTCAGGAGACAGCGGAGCCAGAGACAGCAGGTAAATATGGAAAATCTTTTTATTTCACAGACCCGTGTTTTCTCCGGTACCTGTCACACGTATGCAAACACGGATGTCACACGTGTGACACATGTGGGACACGTGTGACATACATATGACACATGTCTGACACACATATGACCATAACCATGCATGTGACTGGTACCTGATTAAACACGGACGTCTGAAACCAGCCTAAGACCTGAAACACACATCCATTAAACACGTGCGTGTTTGTCCTGTTTCTGTATGTACCGGAGACACGGACAAACATGCACCAATGTTAATCTATCACTGAGGTCACACGTGCGTGATTCCATAAGGTCCGTGTATCCGTGTCCGTGATCCGTATGTGTTTCCGTTTTGCATGGAAGCATGTCCGTTTTCAGCACAGAACACGCACACACGGACTCCGTCAATGGGTATGTGCGCACAATAACGTGACACGGATGCATCTCTGTATGCTCCGCGTACGTTTTGTGCTTTTTTTTGTAGCGATGTCGGTCATTCTTTCTTTTCCTGTGTATGTCGGTCAATCTCCCTCAGTCCATCGGTTGGTCTCTCTGTCTATCTGTCGGTCGGTCTCTCTGTCTTTCTGTCCCTCTCTCACAGTCTGTCACTCAGTCTCCGCCCTCTCTCAAACTCTCCATTCCCCGATCACCGGCGCGGCGCTGTACGGCTGTTCAATAAACTCCAGCGGCTTTTACTATTTTGAAAAAGCCGGCCGCTCATTATTCAATCTCGTATTTTCTGCTTTCCCCGCCCACCGGCGCCTATGATTGGTTGCAGTGAGACACGCCCCCACACTGAGTGACAGCTGTCTCACTGCAACCAATCAAAGCCGCCGGTGGGTGGGTCTATACTGTGCAGTAAAAAAATAAATAATTTAAAAAAAAATGACGTGCGGTCCTCCCCATTTTGAAACCAGCCAGGATAAAGTCACATGGCTGAAGGCTGGTATTCTAAGGATTGGGAGCTCCACGTTATGGGGAGCCCCCCAGCCTAACAATATCAGCCAGCAGCCGCCCGGAATTGCCGCATACAATAGATGTGACAGTTCTGGGACTCTACCCGGCTCTTCCCGATTTGCCCTGGTGCGTTTGGCAATCGGGGTAATAAGGAGTTATTGGCAGCCTATAGCTGCCAATAAGTCCTAGATTAATCAATGCAGGCGTCTATGAGACACCCCCAATGATTAATCTGTAAGTTACAGTAAATAAACACACACAGTGAAAAAATCCTTTATTTGAAATAATAAACACTACAAAAAACTCGCATTCACCAATTTATTATGCCCCAAATAGCCATCCATGTCCGGCGTAATCCACGGAGGTCCCGTGTCGCTTCCAGCTCTGCTACATGAAGGTGACAAGAGCTGCAGTAGAACACCGCCACTCCTGCCAGCTCCACGCAGCGACTGAGGTGAGTATCGCGATCAGCTGAGCTGTCACTAAGGTCACTCGCGGCCACCGCTGGATCCTCCAACTGTGACAGCAAGTCGCCCGAGTGACATCAATGAAGTCACAGGTGTGTTGCGGTCACGGGGGGAGGATCCAGCTGGCCGCGGGTAACCTGAGTGACCGCTAATCAGGACGCGACACACAGACAGAGCCGCAGGATGACAATGAAGTCAGGTAAAGTTCACCCGAGTTCATTCTCAGCGCGCGTCGCTGTCTGCTGTCAGCCGACATGTAGCAACTACATTTTACATCACACACGGAAATTTCACACGGACAACACACACAAAAGTCAGTTATGTTTCACACGCACACACAGACATTCCACACGCACACACGGCTAGCATACGCAGTTCACACAGATGCAACACGGACCATAAAAACGGACATAAACGGGACACGGACCCAAAAAACGGACGAAACACACGTGCGTGTTCTTTCACAGATGTGTGTTTCAGGCCTAACACTGTATTACGATGCTAGTTTTGCATTGTTTATAAGCTACTTGCAGGACAATCATGAACCAAGGATGTTTCATACATGTTTAACCCTTCAAGGACTGAACCATTTTTTACTTTTGCAGTTTAATTTTTCTCTCCCTCATCTTCCAAAAGCCGTAACTTTTATATTTTTCCACTGGCAAAGCCATATGAAGGCTTGTTATCTTTGTGGGACTAGTATACTTTTGAATGACATAATACATTTTATATACTGATGAATTGGAAAATGGGAAACAAATTTCAAGTTTAGTGAAATTGCTAAAAATATTATTTATTTTATTCTGTGTTAAAATGACTTAGAAATATAACTGCCCAGGTTAGTATGATTACGACAATACCAAAAAATGTTTTAGTGGTTAAAAAAAATCAGAAATTAGTAGTGATGGGTGAACGTGTTCAGCACTGCTTGTAATCGATCGAGCATTTGCGTGCTTGAGGCGATCGGTATTTGATCACATATTTGCCTGCTCGAACGCCATGCTCGAGTACCCACCCCACATGTTTTCCACAAGCAGTACTGGAACAGGTACACAGGAAGGACACAGAAGACACTGGACTCTGGATACACGGATTCTGGTTACGCCAGACCCAGGATGCGCCGGACTGAGGCATGACACGCTTGACTCAGACAGGACACCGGACTGAGGCAGGGTACACTGGTGCTGAGACTCAAGAGGCGATACAGGCAGGATGGATTGAGGAACTTGGAACAGGTCAGGTACAGGAACACAGGCTTGACAGGTTCAAGAACATGGAACAGGTTAGGTACAGGAACACAGGCTGAGTGGATCCAGGAACAAAAAACAGGTCAGGTACAAAAACACAGACTGAACAAATCCAGGAACATGAACTGGAACACAGGCTGGATGGGACCAGGAACATAGACCAGGTCAGGTCCTGGAAGACAGGCTGAACAGGTCTTGGAACACAGGCTGGATGGGTCCAGGATCATGGAACAGGTTAGGTACAGGAACACAGGCTGGACGGATCTAGGAATATAGAATCTGGTTCATCCCTGGGTGCAATTTCCAGATACCTGAAGTTGCCTCATTCATCTGTACAAACAATTGTATGCAAGATCAAAAAAGATGGGAATGTTCAGCCTCCATACCATTCAGGAAAGAGACGGGTTCTGTGTATCAGAGATGAACGTGCTTTGGTTAGACATGTGCATATCAACCCAAAAGCAAAAGATCTTGTAAAGATGCTGGCAGGAGCTGGAAAGACTGTGTCATTATCCACAGTGAAACGAGAACTGTATCAACAAGAGCTGAAAGGCCACACTGCCAGGAATAAGCCATTATTCCAAATGAAATATAAATGCCAGATTAATGTTTACAAATGCACACAGGAAGACATCTTTAGTGGTGTGACGAAACTAAAATTGAACTGTTTGGCCATAATGACCATAGTTACATTTGGAGGAAAAAGGGGAGAAGTTTTGAAGTCTAAGAACACCATCCCAACTGTGAAACATGGGTGTAGCAGCATCATGTTGTGGGGTTGTTTTGTTGTAGGAGGGACTGGTGCACTGCACAAAAAAGATGGTGTCATGAGGAAAGAAGATTATGTGGCAAAACTGGAGCAACATCTCAAGACATCAGCCAGGAAATTAAAACTTGGGCTGAAATGGTTCTTCCAAATACAAAATGACCCGAAGCATACTGCCAAACTGTTTACAAAGTGGCTTAAGGATAACAAAGTCAATGTTTTGGAGTGGCCATCACAAAACCCTGATCTCAATCGTATTGAAAATTTATGGGCAAAGCTGAAAAGACCAATGCGAGCTAGGTGACCTACAAGAATGGCTCAGTTACATCAGTTCTGACAGGAGAAATGGGCCCAATTTCCTACCAACTTGTGAGAAGCTTGTGGAAGGATATCCAAAAAGTATGACCCAAGTCATACAGATTAAAGGGTGCTTTACATGCTGCGACATCGCTAGCAATAGCTAGCGATGTCGCGCTCGATAGCACCCGCCCCCATCGTTCGTGCGACATTTGGTGATCGCTGCCGTAGCAAATATTATCGCCATGGCATCGTCACATGCACATAGCTTTTCAGCAACGTCGCTGTGACCGCCGAACAATCCCTCCTTCAAGGGGGAGGTGCATTTGGCGTCATAGCGTCGTCACTGCGGCGTCACTAAGCGGCTGCCAAATAGCAGAGGAGGGGAGGAGATGAGCGGTCGGAACGTGCCGCCCACCTCCTTCCTACGTCATTGCCGGTGGACGGCAGGTAAGGAGATGTTCATCGTTCCTGCGGTGTCACACGTAGAAATGTGTGGTGCCGCAGGAACGACGAACAACCTCGCTAGTGACCAGACAACGATGTTTGGTAAATGAACGACGTGTCACAGTCCAACAAATTTTAACTCTTTTGGGATCGTTTAAGATCGCTCATAGGTGTCACATGCTGCAATGTCGTTAACGAATCCGGATGTGTGTCACAAACACCGTGACCCCGACGATATATCGTTAGCGATGTCGCAGCGTGTAAAGCACCCTTAAGGCAATGGAAGCAAATACTAACGAAATGTATATAAACTTTTGACTTTGCAGAAAATAAAAATGCCTTAAAATATTCTCTCTCTCTCATTATTCTGGCATTTGGCAATATAAATATTTTTTGTAATCCTAATTGACTTCAAATGGGAAAGGTTTATTCTGATTTTGTCAGATAGTGAGAAAAACATGCATATGTGTCTTTTTAGATAGTGTATGTAAACGTCTGGTTTCAACTGTATATGATTCAGTTTATATGTCAATGGTTTTAATGTTATGGCTAGTTGAAGTATAAAAATATTTAAACCAAATGTCAGATGCATTTTCTCTTGTGTATTTTTAAAAAATAGATTTTGTTCAAGCTTTTATTTACTGCACCTCTAATTTTGCTATTAGCTTGAATATTGACATCTTAAAGCTCTTAAAACAAATCTCAAGCAAGGAATAGAACTTTAAAAAGTGGGTATGTTACCTCAAGATTTGCTTTAATGGACTTAATTAATAAAAAAAATATATAGAACAAAGTGTTCCAAAGAAATGTTTTTTTTTTACAATGTGAAATCATGCTAGCAGAACTTATTATGGGACTGAATGCTATAATTATGACCATTACAAACCCTAAATTTAATTAGTTTGACATTTCATATTTTTGCTAAATCCATACACAATCCCTTTATAGGCTGTTATCTAGTGGAAGCTGATCTTGAAAAGCCACTTCATAGTTATTTGCTACCTCTACAGTCCAACAAAATAAATATATGAAAATATAGTTTTGAATGCGTTGTCTCAGCGGGCCTTAATTATATTGCATAACTGAAGCCCAATAACTTCATATTATATATTTTAGAAAACAAAAATTAATTTTGTCCACTTTGTTTAAAACCAAAATGGAACAGCATTTGGTTATCATGAGCAAAAAAAAAATATTTACATATGAAGGGGCATGTAGGTGGCAATGCCGCTATCGATCCCAGACATTAGGGGTCTGGGAAAGGGAGTGCTCTCCCTCTTCCCTCCACTTGGTGTCTCTGTGACATCATTTCAAGTGCCCTATCATTGCCATGGTGTTGAGAGGTCTTCACGACGACTTCCTGGTCACTCATCTAGGAGCATGATATCACAGGTTTATGTTAATGCATAGCAATACATTAGATCATCGATCAGTGCAATAAAAGTTAATGTCCCATAGAGAGACTAAGTAAAAATGTAAAAAAAAATATAAAATTATTTAAAAAAATAAAAAAAATATTATTCCAATAAATATGTAGATTTATGGGAAAAAAATTAACAAAGTACAAATATTTGATATTGCTGTTTCCATAAAAACCCAGTCAATAAAACTGTAGCACTAGTTAGCCCCTTCAGTAAACACAGTAAAAAATAAATAGAAAAACTTAGCAAAAACTGTATTTTCATCATACAGTTGAAAAAAAAGTGAAATAGAAGGCGATCAAAACTGGTTTATAGCTGAAAACATAATTTTGACTTGCAAAATACAATCCACAACAAACTCCATTAATGAAAAAATAAAAATCCTATAGCTCTGAGCAATGCAAAAACTATTTTTTTCTATAAAATTGTTTTTATGGTGTAAAAGCTACAAAACATTAAAAATTAAAAAACATATAAATGTGATATTACTGTAATTGTACTGACTTTAAGAATAAAGCTGTCTTATCACTTTTAGGACATAGTAAATGGCGTAAAAAAGCAATAAATTCTTCAATTGCTGTTCTTTCTTCATTCTGCCTCCTAAAAGCAGAATAGAAAGCAATCAGAAAATATTATGTGGCTGAGTATGGTAGCAATAAAAACTCAAAGTCATCTTGCAAAAAAAACTATAGCCTTCAAATTTCAATGATGCAAAAAACCTTTAGTTTGTAAAAAAACAAAACAAAACTTTTTTAGTGTTATAGTAGCCAAACCTAAAAAATTCCATATAAACCTGGTATCACTGTAATAGTACTGACCTGATGAATAAAGTCAGTATATCACTTATACTGCAAGGTGAAGGGTGTAAAAAAAGCAATAAAGCCAATTTTTCAACTGCTGTTGATGTGTTTATTCTCTCTCAATGATAGCAGTACAGAGTGGTTCACATTTATCCTGCGCTCTACACTGATCACTTACATAAAAATTATGCATAAATATCTAAAAACTGTGATTCAGAAAAAGTTCCCAAAGGAAAATTAATTGTAATGAAGCAGAGAGAGTCACATTGGACTATGGTTTGTCAGTGTCCATCTTATTGCACATCTATTTAGATATACACAAAAGTTCAGTCAACAACAATTTTGTGAACTTTTGAAAAGACAGTTGTCATTAAACAGAGGCCAAACAGAGTCTGGAGTAACTCAGCTGCCTCTTTAGTGAAAGGATCCGTCAGAAGAATCATGTGAATCAACTATTTCGGCGATGCAGATAGAAATCTTAATGTAAGCACTCGGGATAAATGTGAACTAATCCACAATGTTCTGTACCAAAATTGCCACCAAATAGCATTCAACGAAACCCACAAAAAAAGGCCCCACTCAGGTCCATTATCTGTTAATGGAAATATAGGGGGCTTCCAGGTAGCTGGTAGCACAAAGGCTATGGAAAAGCACTATGCCCCCTCCCCCCCATAAGAAATTCAGGAAAGCATGCCCTCCCAAATCCAAATGCCTCCTCTCTTCTGAGCACCACAAAGTGCCTTCAGTTAAAGTCCACATATTTGGCATTGTTGAAGGGAGAAAGCATGCTTAATTTACGGGGGATGTGTCTCTAGAAGCACGAACTGGGCATGAAGTATGGGCACTACAAAGTAGTAAGCATTACAAGAGCTTATTTGCAATTTGTAGTTCACTACATTTGTCTTCATGGATGTTTTCCAGAGACTAAATTGTCATTACACACATAGATGAACTCCCAGAGGGGTGTAATTTCCAATTTGGTCACTTGAGGGGGTTTCGGCTGTTTTGGCACTTTGGGAACATAAAAAAGTATTTTCAGCTTACCAGGATGTATGGTCCCCGGAAAAATTTGCGGTACACGGATCCTCCAGCATAGCCCAGTCTGGAACCAACAGCAAGTCAATGAAATGAGAAAGGGGGCAGGGGAAAACGGAATCCAGCACCAAAAATTATTTTATATAAAAAGTCAAAAATTTATTGAGGCACATAAGTTAAAAATATGAAAACCGCAAAGGGGGGGAAAGGGGTATCATGGAGCCTTACGCGTTTCGGACAGGAAGTTAAAAACATGTCCTTATAGGTGGGCACTTTGGGGAACTGCAAATTAAGTCCTCAAACTATTAAAGGAAATTCTGTGCTCCAAAAGTCAAATGATGCTCCTTCCCTCTCCAGCCGTGCAGTGCAGTACATCCAAACAGTACTCTACAGTCACAAGGAGGTTATTGCCACATTCAGGAGAAATAATGTAACATATTAAGGGGCCTTTTTACCTATTCCCCTTGCAAAAATTGTAAATCTGAGGTTAACACAACATTTTTGTGGTAAAAATGTAATTTTTTTTCCCCCGGTGTCCCAATGCACTTGTCGAGGTGACTAGTTCCTTTTGAATAAGTGTCCAGTATACTTGTAGGATTTCACTCCTAACATTGTGTATTGTACTACAGAGCTTCAGCTATTTTCCCACTCTCTGAGCTCATTACATTATACATATTTAGCCCCCCAGGCTTTTTTTTTTATCTTCATGACTAGGCAATTTTTTTTCAATTCTGACCAGTGTCACTTTATGAGTTAATAACTCTGGAACGCTTCAACGGATCCCAGTCATTTTGAGATTTTTTTTTTGTGAGACATGTTGAACTTCATGATATTGTAAATGTATTATGATATTTTTTGGTTATTTGTGAAAATATTGGAAAGCTGGTGAAAATTTTGAAAAACTTTTAATTTTTATATCCTTAAAACAGAGAGTTATGTCACACAAAATAGTTAATATTTCCCACATGTCTACTTCACATCAGCACAATTATTAAACATCATTTTTAATTGTTAGAAAGTTAGAAGGGTCCAAAGTTTATCAGCAATATCTCATTCTCCAACAAAATTAACAAAACCATTTTTTTAGAAACCCCATATCACATTTGAAGTAACTTTGAGAGGCCTAGGTGACAGAACATGCCCAAATGTGACACCATTCTAAAACCTGCACCCCTTAAGCTGCTCAAAACCACATCCAAGAAGTTTATTAATCCTTCAGGTGCTTAACAGGAACTAAAACAATGTGGAACCACAAAATGAAAATTTTACTTATTCCCACAAAAATGTTACTTTAGCCCCAAATTTTGCACTTTCACACAGGTAACAAGAGAAAAATCATTATACAATTTGTTGAGCAATTTCTCCTGAGTACTCCAATATCTTATATATGGTGGTAATCTACGATTTGGGTGCACAACAAGGAACGGAAAGGAAGGAGTGTCACTTGAATTGTAAAGCGCAAGCTTGTCTGCAATAGATAGAAGACACCAGGTTGTGTTTGCAGAGTCCCTGATATGCTTAAACAGTGGAAGCCACCCACAATTGATCTCATTTTAGAAAATAGATCCCTGAAGGAATTTATCTAGATTGAGTTGTGAAGATGAAAACATACATTTTTACCTCAAAAATGTTGTTTTTACCCCCAAATCTCTTCTTTTCACAAAGGCAACAAGAGAAAATGCACCATGAAATGTATCGTGCAATTTCTCCTAAATATGTCAAAACCTCATAAGTGGTGGAAAGCTACTATTTGTTTGCATGGCAGGGCTTGGAAGAGTAGGAGCGCCATTTGATATTTAGAACGCAAAATTGGCTGGAATTGTTATCGGATGCCATGTTATGTTTGGAGAGCCCATGATGTGCCTAAACAGTGGATCCCACCTACAACTGACCCCATTTTGGAATCTAGACGTCTCTAGGATTGTATCTTGATGTTTGGTGAGCATCCTGAACCCCCAGGTTGTTCACAGAATTTTATAATGTTGAGCAGTGAAAATGAAAAAATACATTTTTACCACAGAAATGTTGCTTTAAACCAAATAGATAATATACCATACAATTTGTTGTGTAATTTCTCCTGAGTGCAACAATACCTCATATATGTTTAAAAATTACTTTTGAGGCAGAGTACAAAGTGAAGTGTGCCATATTTAAGTTCAGATTTAATTGGAATGATTTGGGGGTGCCATATAACATTGGCAGAACCTGTGAGGAGCCAGAATAGCAGAAATCACCCACCAGTGACCCCATTTTACAAACTGCAACCCTCAATAGATTCATCTACGGGTGCAGTGAGTATATTGACACTACAGGTGTATCACAAAATGTTATAGTATTGGGCGGGGAAGACCCGATGTCTGTGATTGACTGCTGTCAGTCCACACCCCCACCCTATGTGAGAGTGTCTGTGATAGGCTGTAATCACACAGGCTGTTTGCATCAATATAGTGGTGTATAAATAAATAACTTAAAAAAGACATAGGGTCCTCCATATTGTGATACATAGTGACGACTGCAGGTTGCAGCCCCCAGCCGTGTTCTTATCTTGGCTGCATATCATAATAATAAGGAACCCTATGTGGCTTTTTTTAAAAATTGTTGAAATAAAAACTTTTTAAGAAACAGCACACGGTTCCCCCCAATTTTGATTCCCAGTCATGATAAAGCCAATAGCTGGGGGCTGGCATTCTCAGGCTGGAAAAGACCATGTTCATTGGGGCCCCAGGCTAAAAATATGAGCCCGCAGCTGCACCAAAATTGTCACATCTATTTGATGCAACAATGCCAGTGCTTTACTTGGCTCATCCCAATTTGATCTGGTGCAGCAGAACTCAGGATAATGTAAGGGGTTAATGACAGCTCACAGCTTCCACTAAGCCCATGAATAGTAATGGGTAGGGCTCTATAAGACCCCCCTGCCCATTACTAATCCTGTAAGTGAAAATAAATAAACACAAACACTGTATCTGAGTCTCATTATCATCACCTCCAGCCCCGGGGGTTAAAATCTGGTGACTGGGGTCTGGATTCTGCTTGAACCCTACTTTGTCTGGCCCGGGTAAAATGCACAAAGATTTTGGGCATTAGTACAGATGCTTTCCTGCTCTTGAGCCTGTGAATCCTTTAGACCTCTGATGCCCACAGAATAGAACATGTGAAAAGCTCTGCGGACTTGCCAAACTCTGCAGACTTCCCCAGTCAGTTGGGCAGTTCAAGAGTTGTGATGCGAGGGGAACAAGGGTTATTTGGGTGCCACCACTGAGGACTGTACTGTGAGTGATATTGAGGTGAAGTATGGGAAGGAAAGGCCACCTGATGCTATACTTGCTATCTACTGTAACGCACGCTCTTTCTGGTCTTTATCTACTATGTGCCGGCCAGAGAAAGGAGTGAAGTAGTCCGTCCATTAACAGAAGTTGTCAGTTGTCTTCAGATAGGACGAGCCGCTGTTTGTTCAGTTAAACTTTCAGAAACATTAGCATCTACCCCACGCACACGTCAAACACTAAACCTATTCCCCTTTCCACCACAATCTTGGGATTTCCCACTCCTGTTTGATGTACCCTTTCCCTTTTTTAACCAGATGTTTCACAATCCTAGTCCCATGCCAGTCAGTCACCTATCACTAAATCAATAATTCACCATTTAGAGGCTGATATAGAAATTTGGAGCTGGTGAACATATTTTGCACTATTTAGGCTGAAAACACATCTATGTGAGTAAAATCGGTCCGACTGGGCTGAAAAAAACTCAGCTGATTTTAGTTCACATTAGGTCCGAGTGCAACGCAAGTGTGATGCTTTATCTGAATAAATTAATGATTTTACTAGTGTGTGTAATGCGTGTGTAATGCGTGTGTAATGCGTATTTTTTACTATGTCATCTGCCATTCAGCTCTGCTACATGGCCGCTGACAGTAGACACAGACAGCCATGTAGCAGAGCTGAATAGCAGATGACAGCAGACACAGACAGAGCCGCACGATCAGAATGAACTCGGGTGAACTTCACCCGACTTCATTGTCATGCTGCGGCTCTGGCTGTGCGACGTCCTGATTAGCCGTCACCAGTGAAGGACTCACCGGTGACCGCTAATCCTCTGAGTGACTGAAGTTAGCAGACCTCTCTCATACTCACCGATCCCTGATCCCCGACGCGGCGCTGCACGGCGTTCACACTGCTCCGGCGGCTTTTACTATTTTGAAAAAGCCGGCCGCTCATTAAACAATCTCGTATTCTCTGCTTTCCCCGCCCACAGGCACCTATGATTGGTTGCAGTGAGACACGCCCCCACGTTGAGTGACAGGTGTCTCACTGCACCCAATCACAGCAGCCGGTGGGCAAGTCTATACTGTGCAGTGAAATAAATAATTAAATAATTAAAAAAACGGCTTGTGGTCCCCCCAATTTTAATACCAGCCAGATAAAGCCATATGGCTGAAGGCTGGTATTCTCAGGATGGGGAGCTCCACGTTATGGGGAGCCCCCCAGCATAACAATATCAGTCAGCAGCCGCCCAGAATTGCCGCATACATTGGATGCGACAGTTCTGGGACTGTCCCCGGCTCTTCCCGATTTGCCCTGGTGCGTTGGCAAATCGGGGTAATAAGGAGTTAATGGCAGCCCATAGCTGCCAATAAGTCGAAGATTAATCATGTCAGGCGTCTCTACAAGATACCTTCCATGATTAATCTGTAAGTTACAGTAAATAAACACACACACACCTGAAAAAATCATTTATTAGAAATAAAAAACACTAACAAATTGCCTGGTTCACCAATTTAATAAGCACCAAAAAACCCTCCATGTCCGGCGTAATCCAGGATGGTCCAGCGTCACTTCCAGATCTGCTGCATGAAGGTGACCAGAGCAGCAGAAGACACCGCTGCTCCTGTCACCTCCACGCAGCAACTGAGGGGAGTAGCGCGATCAGCTGAGCTGTCACTGAGGTTACCCGGCTGCTGTGATTGGGTGCAGTGAGACACCTGTCACTCAGCGTGGGGGCATGTCTCACTGCAACCAATCATAGGCGCCTGTGGGCGGGGAAAGCAGGGAATACGAGATTGTTTAATGAGCGGCTGGCTTTTTCAAAATACTAAAAGCCGCCGGAGCAGTGTGAATGCCGTGGAGCGCCGCGGATCGGGGAACGGTGAGTATGAGAGAGGAGGGGAAAATGACCGACAGACTGTGAGAGAGGGACAGAGATAGTGACGGACCGACAGAGAGAGAATAGAGACCGAGAGGGAGAGACCGACTGACAGAGAATAGTGATTGACAGACATTGTAAGACATCACTCGTTTCCAGTGTTTTAGGAAACATGCGAGAATTGTATTTAGAAAATCGCATGTCACTAGGATGGTGTGAGTGCCGTCCCGTGACATCCGATTTTTTACACGCTCCCATAGACTTGCATTGGAGAGACTCGCAGTAGAAACTTGTAAAAAAGCAGCATGCTGCGATTTTTTTTCTCAGTCCGATTTGGACTGAGAAAAAAATCGCAAATGCGAGCTGAATCATTGACTAATGTGTCCAATTCCAATGCGAGTTTTTCTCGCATTGCTCTACTGCGAGAAACTCGCAAGTGAGAAGCAGCCCTTAGAGGCTCAAATAGCAACTTGGAGCTGGAGAAAAGATTTTGCAGTATTTTTGAGGCTGAAATAGCAATTTGGAGCTGGTGAAAAGATTTTTCACTATTTAGAGGCTGAAATAGCAATTTGGGGCTCGAGAAGAGATGTTGCACTATATTAAGGCTGAAATAGCAGTTTGGAACCGGAGAACAGATTTTGCACTATTTAGAAGCTGATAAAGCAATTTGTAGAAGGACCACACAATTTGTAATCCCTAGATGATGAAATGCCGATTTGGGGCACACAATGTTCCCTACACTGCCTTCTAACAATCTCAACTACCTAAAATTAAACCCATTGGCTAACTATCTAGCCACAGCAATGGCAGCAACGGCTAAGCTGTAGCAATCGCAAAATGGCGCCGACACCAAAGGACTGCATTTTATATGCAGGGGGACGTGACTTAGACAGCAAGCCCTTGTGTCTGAACCTTGTGGATGTTTTCTGCTCCCTGATTGGCAGCCAAAACAGCCACACATAAAGTTAAGAAAATAAAAAAAACATTCTGCCCACTCATCATACAGCACCACTATCCTAGCCAAAGTCATAATAAAGGTAGAAGAAAGCTTTAGTGCAACCATGAACAGCTACCGAACAAAACCGATCTTTGCCGATCTTTCAGAAAACTGCTCATGAATCAGAGTCGAATGAGCCAAGGCTCGTATTGAAATTGGAAAATCTTTTTCGAGCAAGTTCACTCATCTCTACTCATCATCTGATGAACATGTTCACTGAGAAATCAGATTACAGCCAATTTAAATCTACATGCAGGGCGGTAAGCGTGAAGGTCTGAAGGGAGCTGTAGCCAGAAAGACACAAACATAGTCCTGCTGGATCAATAGCTACACTCCTCAGTACTCCTGTACAATGTCCTCCATTCGCCTTCTCATTCTTAACATAAATGTAGAAAAGCAGGAGTCCCCTATGTATGTATGTGCTGTATATGGGCAACATAGCAGCTAAACTCCACTAAATCAGAGACAACTGTAAATTAGAGTTAGAGCCTGCAGATGGGTAAACTGGAGAGAAATGTAGAATGCAAGTACCATAATAGTCATAAAAAGCGTTATTCTCATGTACTCACTTATGGCAGTTTATTCTGAAACCAAAGGCACACTTTAAACAAAAGGGAAAAAAAGTCTCTATATACAGTTTATATTTGTAACTAAAAACAAAATTGTTCCATTGGACGGTATTGAAATCTTTTTTAATGAGGATGAGAGGAAGAATGCATGCCTATTCTATGAAATTATTAACCCAATAATCTGTATACTACAGCAGGATATAACAATTACAATCAACATAGCTCCTAATGCTTCATTTTACTTTTCGAACAACGTCCTTTTAATTCAAGCTTTTAATGTGGTTAAATAAATGATTAGTATTTAATAGAGTAGATAAATTCATTTCAGCACTTGATAGCTGAACAATGTTGAAAATAGTTACTAAAATATATTCCCCATCAGCCTTTATTATTCCATTCAACATCTGAAAAATAGAAATGAATTTCTTTTCAAGGGTTCTTAATTTGCATCCCCACTTCTACCTTCATAACAAGTGTTCATTTTACAGAGTGAGACCATAAATAACACCACTTGCTCCAGTACCAACAGATCTGGAAAATGCTCTTAGGAAATGAATTGTGACCTTAGACTTCTTGTCTTTTATTTATCGTGCTGCTATTTAACAATATGAAGAGTAGCAGATGGGAATGTAACTGTATTTGTATACTTTTACAGGGTAACAAACAAAAGGTCAACAGAATAGACTTTCTAAAATATATCCAACATTTAAAAATGTTGTTACAACCCATAATCAGATTAAAATGAATGAAAACATTATGTAACCAAAGCTGCCTATACATATCAGTTAAAGATGGTCAAATGATGTACGAATGTACATTAGACTGTTTGCATGAATGACCTCCAGCTTCCATTTACACAATTGACTTGTAGATTGACTCCACGGCCAAGCAATATCAAGAGATTAACAGGACATATCTGTACACAATCGACTACCTTATATAAAGTCTTCATCACATAGCAGTAGATTATTAAAATCAAACAAATGGTTTGTGTACATGACAATTTTCTCTACATCCAAGAATAAAAGCTCCAATTATGCTAATCAGACTCTGATTAGAGTGTGCTCAGAGTTTTATGAGAGTGCGATCAGCTTTTCTTGTAGGTTAAAAGCAAAAAAAAAACACTCCTCACCTTCACTATTATGGAATATCGGACTGCACTCAGATGTCTTCCGAGTGTGATCTGATGTTTTACATGGAGCCATAGACTGACATGGCTGATTTGAATCCGACACTCAGATCAAAATCGTACATGGCACTGTGACGCCCTGGCAAAACCAGGTAGTCACAGTTAGGCCCCCGCACTACACCGTTCCCTCACTAGGAAACACACAGCCAACCAGAAACCCTAGTCACCCCCCCTTAGAGAAAGATAGACACACCAGTGGAGGTGACCAGGCAGTTGGGACACAATTCAACCTACAATAATTGTACAGGAATCCATAATTTGTTAATCAAAAGTGAAAATGATTTTTATTTTTACTCATAATACATATCATCATATAATTCAAAAATAGACATAGGACAACAGTTTCGTGAAAAACGGGGGAAGATAATATAGCCGCACATACATTAATAAGGTGGCGATATCCAAGCAGATGGTGACCAACACTCATGTATCATTTATCGGACTCCAGTATTTATAGACATTAATGCAGGAGTTGGTACATATCTAATTCTGTTATCATACCAGTATATATCTTCACGTAAAAATCCAATGAGACCCTTTTATCCAGAGAGACACATGATGGATTTATAAATATGATGACTATAAATCACACTGGGACCACAAATGGATACCATTTACTGTACAGACCTGCAAAGTCAGAATAAATTACCCAAATGTAATTCAATTAGCAGTGCCAGGCAATGCATAGGTCCTAATACATTAACATGTATGCATGTATGCATCCATATGTGGACCACCGGTGATATCCATATATCTCAGAAGGGATCAATGGTAATAAGATAGTATACTTGTGTAAGAGAGTGAACTATGACAATACAGGGCGAGCATTAGGACCCTGCAGAGTCTGCCTGTCTGTCTGAGCGATAAACAGGAAGTAGTTGTGGAGATCCAGGAAGTGGTGTCCATGGCAACAGGTTTTTGAAAACGTAGTAGGTGAAGCAATTTGGGCCTTAAAAAAGTGGGTTGTAAGTAGAGATGAGCGAACCGGTCGCGGTTCGGCTCGAGGTTGGTTCGCAGAACGGACCTCCCGTTCGAGTTCGGTTCGTCGAACGTTCGACGAACCGAACTCGAACTGCATAGGAAACAATGGCAGGCAATCACAAACACAGAAAAACACCTAGAAAACACCCTCAAAGGTGTCCTAAAGGTGACAAACAACTCAAACACATTGGAAAGTGACAAGGACATATACTCATGCGAAAACAAAACAGCTGGACAAGGAAAAAGAGGAGGACACACAGATATAGGCATGGCACGCCCTTCTAAAATCATGTAAAACACCGCAAGGTGACTCCAAGCGGAGTCTCCCTTTTTTCCAAAAATTGGGCCACACACACACCCACCCCTTCAGTGGCAGCACTTGTGCCCCAGTTGTACACTTCACAGCTACATTTGCATCAAGCACATTCAAAAATACGCCATTCTTATCCGTCCCCAGGATGACACCGGGGTAGGTAGCAAAGTCTTTCCTGATCCCAGCTCTGTTCATCTTGGCTTCTTTTAAAAACACAGCAAGCAAGGGTTACTCCAAGCGGAGTCTCCCTTTTTTCCAAAAATTGGGCCACACAGACACCCACCCCATCAGTGGCAGCACTTGGGCCCTAGTTGCAAACAGGATGTTTTGATTTGCATCAAGCACATTCAAAAATACGCCATTCTTATCCGTCCCCAGGATGACACCGGGGTAGGTAGCAAAGTCTTTCCTGATCCCAGCTCTGTTCATCTTGGCTTCTTTTAAAAACACAGCAAGCAAGGGTTACTCCAAGCGGAGTCTCCCTTTTTTCCAAAAATTGGGCCACACAGACACCCACCCCATCAGTGGCAGCACTTGGGCCCTAGTTGCAAACAGGATGTTTTGATTTGCATCAAGCACATTCAAAAATACGCCATTCTTATCCGTCCCCAGGATGACACCGGGGTAGGTAGCAAAGTCTTTCCTGATCCCAGCTCTGTTCATCTTGGCTTCTTTTAAAAACACAGCAAGCAAGGGTTACTCCAAGCGGAGTCTCCCTTTTTTCCAAAAATTGGGCCACACAGACACCCACCCCATCAGTGGCAGCACTTGGGCCCTAGTTGCAAACAGGATGTTTTGATTTGCATCAAGCACATTCAAAAATACGCCATTCTTATCCGTCCCCAGGATGACACCGGGGTACGTAGATAAAGTCTTTGCTGATCCATGACTTGTTCATCTTGGCTTCTTTTAAAAACAATGTAAGCAAGGGTTACTCCAAGCGGAGTCTCCCTTTTTTTCCAAAAATTGGGCCACACAGACACCCACCCCATCAGTGGCAGCACTTGGGCCCTAGTTGCAAACAGGATGTTTTGATTTGCATCAAGCACATTCAAAAATACGCCATTCTTATCCGTCCCCAGGATGACACCGGGGTAGGTAGCAAAGTCTTTCCTGATCCCAGCTCTGTTCATCTTGGCTTCTTTTAAAAACACAGCAAGCAAGGGTTACTCCAAGCGGAGTCTCCCTTTTTTCCAAAAATTGGGCCCACACACACCCACCCCTTCAGTGGCAGCAGTTGTGCCCCAGTTGTACACTTCACAGCTAGATTTGCATCAAGCACATTCAAAAATACGCCATTCTTATCCGTCCCCAGGATGACACCGGGGTAGGTAGCAAAGTCTTTCCTGATCCCAGCTCTGTTCATCTTTGCTTCTTTTAAAAACACAGCAAGCAAGGGTTACTCCAAGCGGAGTCTCCCTTTTTTCCAAAAATTGGGCCACACAGACACCCACCCCATCAGTGGCAGCACTTGGGCCCTAGTTGCAAACAGGATGTTTTGATTTGCATCAAGCACATTCAAAAATACGCCATTCTTATCCGTCCCCAGGATGACACCGGGGTAGGTAGCAAAGTCTTTCCTGATCCCAGCTCTGTTCATCTTGGCTTCTTTTAAAAACACAGCAAGCAAGGGTTACTCCAAGCGGAGTCTCCCTTTTTTCCAAAAATTGGGCCCACACACACCCACCCCTTCAGTGGCAGCAGTTGTGCCCCAGTTGTACACTTCACAGCTAGATTTGCATCAAGCACATTCAAAAATACGCCATTCTTATCCGTCCCCAGGATGACACCGGGGTAGGTAGCAAAGTCTTTCCTGATCCCAGCTCTGTTCATCTTGGCTTCTTTTAAAAACACAGCAAGCAAGGGTTACTCCAAGCGGAGTCTCCCTTTTTTCCAAAAATTGGGCCCACACACACCCACCCCTTCAGTGGCAGCAGTTGTGCCCCAGTTGTACACTTCACAGCTAGATTTGCATCAAGCACATTCAAAAATACGCCATTCTTATCCGTCCCCAGGATGACACCGGGGTAGGTAGCAAAGTCTTTCCTGATCCCAGCTCTGTTCATCTTGGCTTCTTTTAAAAACACAGCAAGCAAGGGTTACTCCAAGCGGAGTCTCCCTTTTTTCCAAAAATTGGGCCCACACACACCCACCCCTTCAGTGGCAGCAGTTGTGCCCCAGTTGTACACTTCACAGCTAGATTTGCATCAAGCACATTCAAAAATACGCCATTCTTATCCGTCCCCAGGATGACACCGGGGTAGGTAGCAAAGTCTTTCCTGATCCCAGCTCTGTTCATCTTGGCTTCTTTTAAAAACACAGCAAGCAAGGGTTACTCCAAGCGGAGTCTCCCTTTTTTCCAAAAATTGGGCCCACACACACCCACCCCTTCAGTGGCAGCAGTTGTGCCCCAGTTGTACACTTCACAGCTAGATTTGCATCAAGCACATTCAAAAATACGCCATTCTTATCCGTCCCCAGGATGACACCGGGGTAGGTAGCAAAGTCTTTCCTGATCCCAGCTCTGTTCATCTTGGCTTCTTTTAAAAACACAGCAAGCAAGGGTTACTCCAAGCGGAGTCTCCCTTTTTTCCAAAAATTGGGCCACACAGACACCCACCCCATCAGTGGCAGCACTTGGGCCCTAGTTGCAAACAGGATGTTTTGATTTGCATCAAGCACATTCAAAAATACGCCATTCTTATCCGTCCCCAGGATGACACCGGGGTACGTAGATAAAGTCTTTGCTGATCCATGACTTGTTCATCTTGGCTTCTTTTAAAAACAATGTAAGCAAGGGTTACTCCAAGCGGAGTCTCCCTTTTTTTCCAAAAATTGGGCCACACAGACACCCACCCCATCAGTGGCAGCACTTGGGCCCTAGTTGCAAACAGGATGTTTTGATTTGCATCAAGCACATTCAAAAATACGCCATTCTTATCCGTCCCCAGGATGACACCGGGGTAGGTAGCAAAGTCTTTCCTGATCCCAGCTCTGTTCATCTTGGCTTCTTTTAAAAACACAGCAAGCAAGGGTTACTCCAAGCGGAGTCTCCCTTTTTTCCAAAAATTGGGCCCACACACACCCACCCCTTCAGTGGCAGCAGTTGTGCCCCAGTTGTACACTTCACAGCTAGATTTGCATCAAGCACATTCAAAAATACGCCATTCTTATCCGTCCCCAGGATGACACCGGGGTAGGTAGCAAAGTCTTTCCTGATCCCAGCTCTGTTCATCTTGGCTTCTTTTAAAAACACAGCAAGCAAGGGTTACTCCAAGCGGAGTCTCCCTTTTTTCCAAAAATTGGGCCACACAGACACCCACCCCATCAGTGGCAGCACTTGGGCCCTAGTTGCAAACAGGATGTTTTGATTTGCATCAAGCACATTCAAAAATACGCCATTCTTATCCGTCCCCAGGATGACACCGGGGTAGGTAGCAAAGTCTTTCCTGATCCCAGCTCTGTTCATCTTGGCTTCTTTTAAAAACACAGCAAGCAAGGGTTACTCAAAGCGGAGTCTCCCTTTTTTCCAAAAATTGGGCCCACACACACCCACCCCTTCAGTGGCAGCAGTTGTGCCCCAGTTGTACACTTCACAGCTAGATTTGCATCAAGCACATTCAAAAATACGCCATTCTTATCCGTCCTCAGGATGACACCGGGGTAGGTAGCAAAGTCTTTCCTGATCCCAGCTCTGTTCATCTTGGCTTCTTTTAAAAACACAGCAAGCAAGGGTTACTCCAAGCGGAGTCTCCCTTTTTTCCAAAAATTGGGCCCACACACACCCACCCCTTCAGTGGCAGCAGTTGTGCCCCAGTTGTACACTTCACAGCTAGATTTGCATCAAGCACATTCAAAAATACGCCATTCTTATCCGTCCCCAGGATGACACCGGGGTAGGTAGCAAAGTCTTTCCTGATCCCAGCTCTGTTCATCTTGGCTTCTTTTAAAAACACAGCAAGCAAGGGTTACTCCAAGCGGAGTCTCCCTTTTTTCCAAAAATTGGGCCACACAGACACCCACCCCATCAGTGGCAGCACTTGGGCCCTAGTTGCAAACAGGATGTTTTGATTTGCATCAAGCACATTCAAAAATACGCCATTCTTATCCGTCCCCAGGATGACACCGGGGTACGTAGATAAAGTCTTTGCTGATCCATGACTTGTTCATCTTGGCTTCTTTTAAAAACAATGTAAGCAAGGGTTACTCCAAGCGGAGTCTCCCTTTTTTTCCAAAAATTGGGCCACACAGACACCCACCCCATCAGTGGCAGCACTTGGGCCCTAGTTGCAAACAGGATGTTTTGATTTGCATCAAGCACATTCAAAAATACGCCATTCTTATCCGTCCCCAGGATGACACCGGGGTAGGTAGCAAAGTCTTTCCTGATCCCAGCTCTGTTCATCTTGGCTTCTTTTAAAAACACAGCAAGCAAGGGTTACTCCAAGCGGAGTCTCCCTTTTTTCCAAAAATTGGGCCCACACACACCCACCCCTTCAGTGGCAGCAGTTGTGCCCCAGTTGTACACTTCACAGCTAGATTTGCATCAAGCACATTCAAAAATACGCCATTCTTATCCGTCCCCAGGATGACACCGGGGTAGGTAGCAAAGTCTTTCCTGATCCCAGCTCTGTTCATCTTGGCTTCTTTTAAAAACACAGCAAGCAAGGGTTACTCCAAGCGGAGTCTCCCTTTTTTCCAAAAATTGGGCCCACACACACCCACCCCTTCAGTGGCAGCAGTTGTGCCCCAGTTGTACACTTCACAGCTAGATTTGCATCAAGCACATTCAAAAATACGCCATTCTTATCCGTCCCCAGGATGACACCGGGGTAGGTAGCAAAGTCTTTCCTGATCCCAGCTCTGTTCATCTTGGCTTCTTTTAAAAACACAGCAAGCAAGGGTTACTCCAAGCGGAGTCTCCCTTTTTTCCAAAAATTGGGCCCACACACACCCACCCCTTTAGTGGCAGCAGTTGTGCCCCAGTTGTACACTTCACAGCTAGATTTGCATCAAGCACATTCAAAAATACGCCATTCTTATCCGTCCCCAGGATGACACCGGGGTAGGTAGCAAAGTCTTTCCTGATCCCAGCTCTGTTCATCTTGGCTTCTTTTAAAAACACAGCAAGCAAGGGTTACTCCAAGCGGAGTCTCCCTTTTTTCCAAAAATTGGGCCACACAGACACCCACCCCATCAGTGGCAGCACTTGGGCCCTAGTTGCAAACAGGATGTTTTGATTTGCATCAAGCACATTCCAAATCCACAAGCATTTACTCTCCCCAGGATGACACAGGGGTAGTAAATTCCTTCTGGATCCATGACTTGTTCATTTTGATGAACGTCAGTCTGTCCACATTGTCACTGGACAGACGCGTGCGCTTATCTGTCAGCACACACCCAGCAGCACTGAATACACGTTCAGAGACAACGCTGGCAGCTGGACACGACAAAATCTCCAAGGCGTAACTGGAGAGCTCTGGCCATTTTTCTATGTTTGAAGCCCAAAAGGAGCAAGGCTCCAGTTGCACAGTCATGGCATCGATGTTCATTTGGAGATACTCCTGTATCATCCTCTCCAGCCGTTGAGTATGTGTCAGACTTGTTGTCTCTGGTGGCCTTGCAAAAGAGGGTCTAAAAAAATTATGAAAAGATTCCATAAAATTGCTGTAACCGGCACCAAATACGGTCCTACTGGTACGGGTAGACTGGTGAAGATGACGAGACCGTCCCATGTTTGTCAAGTTACAACTGGGAGATTCCCTCCCTGCACCTGCACGGTTGTTTGGTGGAAAAGCAGAGCTAAGATCGAGTAACAGCTTCTGCTGATACTCCTGCATACGTGCGTCCCTTTCTATGGCTGGAATTATGTCACAAAATTTGGACTTGTACCGGGGATCTAATAGTGTGGCAATCCAGTAGTCATCATCACTTCTAATTTTGACAATACGACTGTCATGTTGGAGGTAGTGCAACAAGAAAGCACTCATGTGTCTTGCGCAGCCATGCGGACCAAGTCCACGCTGTGTTTGTGGCATAGAGGTGCTAACCGTTCTTTCTTCCTCTGACATCTCCCCCCAACCTCTTTCAACTGAAATTTGACCAAGGTCTCCCTCATCCGCTGAGTCTTCCATGTCCATGGACATTTCGTCCTCCATTTCTTCATGTTCTCCTGCACCTTGCTCAACATTTCGCCTGCTACTATGCGCCCTTGTCGATCCCTGTTCCCCATGGTCCCATGCCTGCTGCGTTGGTGATGATGAACGTCTGGATCTTGGTGATGTTGTTGTCCCTTGCACATATGAATCCTCCTGTAGTTCCTCCCCTTCATGTTGTCCCACCCCCTGACTCCGAATAGTGTTTAGCGTGTGCTCCAGCATGTAAATGACTGGAATCGTCATGCTGATAATGGCATTGTCAGAGCTAAACATATTCGTCGCCATGTCGAAACTGTGCAGAAGGGTGCATAGGTCCTTGATCTGAGACCACTCCATCAGGGTGATCTGCCCCACCTCTGCATCTCGTTGGCCCAGGCTATTCGTCATGACGTATTGCACCAGGGCTCTGCGGTGCTGCCACAGTCGCTGTAACATGTGTAGAGTTGAATTCCAGCGTGTCGCCACATCGCATTTCAGGCGATGAACCGGCAGGCCGAAAGACTTCTGGAGCGATGCAAGTCGCTCAGCTGCGGCGCTTGAACGCCGGAAGTGAGCAGACAGTTTTCGTGCCCTGTTCAGAAGGCCATCTAGGCCGGGATAGTGTGTTAAAAATTGCTGCACGACAAGGTTCAACACGTGAGCCATACAAGGTACGTGTGTCACCTTGCCCAGGCGAAGGGCTGCACCCAGGTTTGCAGCATTGTCGCACACGGCCTTACCAGGCTGCAGGTTGAGTGGAGACAACCATTTATTAAACTCGGACCGCAGAGCTGACCACAACTCCTCAGCTGTGTGACTCTTATTACCAAGACATGTCAAGCTAAAGACCGCCTGATGCCGTTGCGCTCGGCTGCCAGCATAGTAATGAGGCGTGCGTGATTCCTTCTGCGCAGTGAGAACGCTGGTGGCCTGACCAGGCAGGCTTGGGGCGGAGGTGGAGGACCCAGATGAGGTGGAGGATGCAGAAGCTGTGGCGGAACTTGGACAGACAGAGGATTGACACACAAGTCGTGGGGACGGCAAGACTTGTGCAGCAGACCCTTCACCATCTATCACCATAGTTACCCAGTGCCCAGTCAGCGACATGTAACGTCCCTGTCCATGCTTACTGGTCCAAGTATCGGTGGTGAAATGCACCCGTTCACACACAGAGTTTCTCAAGGAAGCGGTGATGTTGTGTGCGACATGCTGGTGTAGCGCGGGCACACCTTTCTTAGAGAAGTAGTGGCGACTAGGCATCTGGTACTGGGGCACAGCGACAGACATAAGGTCTCTAAAATCCTGTGTGTCCACTAGGCGGAAAGGCAGCATTTCGGTAGCCAACAGCTTACAGAGGGATAGAGTCAACCTCTTAGCTTTGTCATGGGTCGGAGGAAGTGGCCTTTTATTTGACCACATCTGAGGGACAGAGATCTGGCTGCTGTGTGTAGACGGTGTTGAGTAGGGTGTCCCTGGAAAAATGCAGGTTTGTGAGGAAAGTGCAGGCGGAGACATGATGTTGCCTTCATCCAACGTTGGTGCTATCGATGTCTGAGAGAGCTGTACACACTCAATTGTTTCCCCTTCCAAACCAACTGACGACCTTACAAGCAAACTGCCTGTTGCGGTTACAGTGGTGGAAGTTTTGCGTGGAAAAACAGGTGTGACAGCTGTCCCCACAGTCCTAGAAGATGAAGAGCGCGCGGATGCACTGGAAGGGGCGGGCGGTGGATGGTTCGCTCCGCTAGCCGGCATTGCAGCACGGTGAGCTTCCCACCGGGACTTATGATATTTATTCATGTGACGATTCATGGAAGAAGTTGTCAAACTGCTGAGGTTTTGACCTCTACTAACAGAATCATGACAAATGTTACATATCACATGAGTTGGGCGATCTTTTTCGATGTGAAAAAAGGCCCAGGCTAGGCAAGGCTTAGAGGCCATGCGACCTGTTGATCCACCCCGAATAATGCTCATAGGCAGAGTGGTGGCTGAGGATGCAGTTGTAGACGTGCTACCAGTGCTCCAACTCTGTCCAGGAAGGCGCAAGGTAACTTCGTCGTCGGTTGCATCCTCCTCCACCGCCTCTGTTGACCTCCTCGAGTGCCTGACTGGGGGTTGACAGTAGGTGGGATCTAGAACGTCATCATCAATTGTTGTGTTTGCACTCCCCTCCCCCTCAGACCGAGCCTCTTCTTGCCCTGACCGAATATTTAAGTTGTCATCCCAATCGGGTATCTGCGTCTCATCTTCATCAGTATGTTCCTCATTGTCTATAACCGCAGGTGTTACAGTTTGTGACAAAGGGTCAACATTATGCTCAGAAACTTGGTCCTCACGGCCTGAATCTGAGTCACAAAGGTTCTGGGCATCACTGCAGACCATTTCCTGTTCTGTACTCACTGTAGCTTGGGAGCAGACCTCTGATTCCCAGGCTATAGTGTGACTGAACAGCTCTGCAGACTCAGCCATCTCAGTTCCACCATACTGTGCAGGGCTGATGGAGACTTCAGAGCTGGGAGAAATCAAGTGTGATTGGGATGACAACTCAGAGGAATGGTGTTTTTTGGATGCGGTACTTGAAGTGGCTGAGAGGGCACTTGTTGGACCACTTGAGATCCATTCAAGCATTTTCCTTTTTTGCCCATCATCTACCTTTGTTCCTCTTGTTCGTGTCCGTAAAAAAGGGAGCACATCGGATTGTCCACAATAAGTAGTAGACATCTTACTTTTGCTAGTAGATGGTCTATCTTCAGCAGATGATAATGGAGCTTTGCCACCTTCCCCACTGACAAAACATTTTTTGCCTTTTCCACCACGCCTCTTCCCCTTTCCACCAGCATCTGTCATTTTGCCACTCATGTTGATTGCGACAAGATTGTGGACTGAAAATGTGGTAGTAAAAATTGAGAGGTGGTGAAGATTGCAGTGGTGGTCTAGCTTTATTAACAGCAGAATAATAAAGAATAAATATCCCTGACAATGTAACTTAGTTATAATTCGTTGGAGTGTGCAACGCAGGCAGACGTGCTGCAAATGTCTTGGCACTAGTGGGACTATAGCAAACTCCAATAGCCACGTATAGGATGCCACTAGGTACACTGAGTGTTTGCTAGTATAATGGCTTCGTTATAATTAGTTGGAGTGTGCAACGCAGGCAGATGCGCTCTGCAAATGTCTTGGCACTAGTGGGACTATAGCAAAGTCCAATAGCCACGTATAGGATGCCACTAGGTACACTGAGTGTTTGCTAGTATAATGGCTTCGTTATAATTAGTTGGAGTGTGCAACGCAGGCAGATGCGCTCTGCAAATGTCTTGGCACTAGTGGGACTATAGCAAAGTCCAATAGCCACGTATAGGATGCCACTAGGTACACTGTGTGTTTGCTAGTATAATGGCTGAGTTTAAAAAACTTGGAGTGTGCAATGCAGGCAGATGTGCTCTGCTAATGTCTTTGCACTAGTGGGACTATAGCAAAGTCCAATAGCCACGTATAGGATGCCACTAGGTACACTGAGTGTTTGCTAGTATAATGGCTTCGTTATAATTAGTTGGAGTGTGCAACGCAGGCAGATGCGCTCTGCAAATGTCTTGGCACTAGAGGGACTATAGCAAAGTCCAATAGCCACGTATAGGATGCCACTAGGTACACTGAGTGTGTGCTAGTATAATGGCTTCGTTATAATTAGTTGGAGTGTGCAACGCAGGCAGATGCGCTCTGCAAATGTCTTGGCACTAGTGGGACTATAGCAAAGTCCAATAGCCACGTATAGGATGCCACTAGGTACACTGAGTGTTTGCTAGTATAATGGCTTCGTTATAATTTGTTGTAGTGTGCAACGCAGGCAGATGCGCTCTGCAAATGTCTTGGCACTAGTGGGACTATAGCAAAGTCCAATAGCCACGTATAGGATGCCACTAGGTACACTGAGTGTTTGCTAGTATAATGGCTTCGTTATAATTTGTTGTAGTGTGCAACGCAGGCAGATGCGCTCTGCAAATGTCTTGGCACTAGTGGGACTATAGCAAAGTCCAATAGCCACGTATAGGATGCCACTAGGTACACTGAGTGTGTGCTAGTATAATGGCTTCGTTATAATTAGTTGGAGTGTGCAACGCAGGCAGATGCGCTCTGCAAATGTCTTGGCACTAGTGGGACTATAGCAAAGTCCAATAGCCACGTATAGGATGCCACTAGGTACACTGAGTGTTTGCTAGTATAATGGCTTCGTTATAATTAGTTGGAGTGTGCAACGCAGGCAGATGCGCTCTGCAAATGTCTTGGCACTAGTGGGACTATAGCAAAGTCCAATAGCCACGTATAGGATGCCACTAGGTACACTGTGTGTTTGCTAGTATAATGGCTGAGTTTAAAAAACTTGGAGTGTGCAATGCAGGCAGATGTGCTCTGCTAATGTCTTTGCACTAGTGGGACTATAGCAAAGTCCAATAGCCACGTATAGGATGCCACTAGGTACACTGAGTGTTTGCTAGTAAAATTGCTTAGTTTAAAAAACTTGGAGTGTGCAATGCAGGCAGATGTGCTCTGCAAATGTCTTGGCCCTAGTGGGACTATAGCAAAGTCCAATAGCCACGTATAGGATGCCACTAGATACACTGAGTGTGTGCTAGTATAATGGCTTTGTTATAATTAGTTGGAGTGTGCAACGCAGGCAGATGCGCTCTGCAAATGTCTTGGCACTAGTGGGACTATAGCAAAGTCCAATAGCCACGTATAGGATGCCACTAGGTACACTGAGTGTTTGCTAGTATAATGGCTTCGTTATAATTTGTTGTAGTGTGCAACGCAGGCAGATGCGCTCTGCAAATGTCTTGGCACTAGTGGGACTATAGCAAAGTCCAATAGCCACGTATAGGATGCCACTAGGTACACTGAGTGTGTGCTAGTATAATGGCTTCGTTATAATTAGTTGGAGTGTGCAACGCAGGCAGATGCGCTCTGCAAATGTCTTGGCACTAGTGGGACTATAGCAAAGTCCAATAGCCACGTATAGGATGCCACTAGGTACACTGTGTGTTTGCTAGTATAATGGCTGAGTTTAAAAAACTTGGAGTGTGCAATGCAGGCAGATGTGCTCTGCTAATGTCTTTGCACTAGTGGGACTATAGCAAAGTCCAATAGCCACGTATAGGATGCCACTAGGTACACTGAGTGTTTGCTAGTAAAATTGCTTAGTTTAAAAAACTTGGAGTGTGCAATGCAGGCAGATGTGCTCTGCAAATGTCTTGGCCCTAGTGGGACTATAGCAAAGTCCAATAGCCACGTATAGGATGCCACTAGGTACACTGAGTGTGTGCTAGTATAATGGCTTCGTTATAATTAGTTGGAGTGTGCAACGCAGGCAGATGCGCTCTGCAAATGTCTTGGCACTAGTGGGACTATAGCAAAGTCCAATAGCCACGTATAGGATGCCACTAGGTACACTGAGTGTTTGCTAGTATAATGGCTTCGTTATAATTAGTTGGAGTGTGCAACGCAGGCAGATGCGCTCTGCAAATGTCTTGGCACTAGTGGGACTATAGCAAAGTCCAATAGCCACGTATAGGATGCCACTAGGTACACTGTGTGTTTGCTAGTATAATGGCTGAGTTTAAAAAACTTGGAGTGTGCAATGCAGGCAGATGTGCTCTGCTAATGTCTTTGCACTAGTGGGACTATAGCAAAGTCCAATAGCCACGTATAGGATGCCACTAGGTACACTGAGTGTTTGCTAGTAAAATTGCTTAGTTTAAAAAACTTGGAGTGTGCAATGCAGGCAGATGTGCTCTGCAAATGTCTTGGCCCTAGTGGGACTATAGCAAAGTCCAATAGCCACGTATAGGATGCCACTAGATACACTGAGTGTGTGCTAGTATAATGGCTTTGTTATAATTAGTTGGAGTGTGCAACGCAGGCAGATGCGCTCTGCAAATGTCTTGGCACTAGTGGGACTATAGCAAAGTCCAATAGCCACGTATAGGATGCCACTAGGTACACTGAGTGTTTGCTAGTATAATGGCTTCGTTATAATTTGTTGTAGTGTGCAACGCAGGCAGATGCGCTCTGCAAATGTCTTGGCACTAGTGGGACTATAGCAAAGTCCAATAGCCACGTATAGGATGCCACTAGGTACACTGAGTGTGTGCTAGTATAATGGCTTCGTTATAATTAGTTGGAGTGTGCAACGCAGGCAGATGCGCTCTGCAAATGTCTTGGCACTAGTGGGACTATAGCAAAGTCCAATAGCCACGTATAGGATGCCACTAGGTACACTGTGTGTTTGCTAGTATAATGGCTGAGTTTAAAAAACTTGGAGTGTGCAATGCAGGCAGATGTGCTCTGCTAATGTCTTTGCACTAGTGGAACTATAGCAAAGTCCAATAGCCACGTATAGGATGCCACTAGGTACACTGAGTGTTTGCTAGTAAAATTGCTTAGTTTAAAAAACTTGGAGTGTGCAATGCAGGCAGATGTGCTCTGCAAATGTCTTGGCCCTAGTGGGACTATAGCAAAGTCCAATAGCCACGTATAGGATGCCACTAGGTACACTGAGTGTGTGCTAGTATAATGGCTTCGTTATAATTAGTTGGAGTGTGCAACGCAGGCAGATGCGCTCTGCAAATGTCTTGGCACTAGTGGGACTATAGCAAAGTCCAATAGCCACGTATAGGATGCCACTAGGTACACTGAGTGTTTGCTAGTATAATGGCTTCGTTATAATTTGTTGTAGTGTGCAACGCAGGCAGATGCGCTCTGCAAATGTCTTGGCACTAGTGGGACTATAGCAAAGTCCAATAGCCACGTATAGGATGCCACTAGGTACAGAGTGTTTGCTAGTATAATGGCTGAGTTTAAAAAACTTGGAGTGTGCAATGCAGGCAGATGTGCTCTGCTAATGTCTTTGCACTAGTGGGACTATAGCAAAGTCCAATAGCCACGTATAGGATGCCACTAGGTACACTGAGTGTTTGCTAGTAAAATTGCTTAGTTTAAAAAACTTGGAGTGTGCAATGCAGGCAGATGTGCTCTGCAAATGTCTTTGCACTAGTGGGACTATAGCAAAGTCCAATAGCCACAGATAGGATGCCACTAGGTACACTGAGTGTTTGCTAGTATAATGGCTTAGTTAGAATGAGTTGGAGTGTGCAGAGGACAAGAGGGTACAGTGGCAGGATTGTGGTGCTCTGGGTAGAGGAATGGAAGCCTGCCTTTCTATTCCCTCCTAATGGTGAAATGCAGGGAGGAAATCCCTGACCTGGGCTACACAGACGCTGTTGCTGTTTGCAGGACCTGTCACCTATGGCTCTCTGACCCTGCCGGTACGAGCCCTTAAAAGGACTGCTAGAATGTGCTCTCCCTAAGCTGTCTAACGCTGTGTATGCAGCGCACACAGCTGTATCGGCGATAGGACAAAGGACGGAACTGCGACAGTGATGTCTGACACCAAAGACGCAGAAGGCAGATAATGGCGATCGTGAAGAAAATGTCCGGTTTTATAATGCAGGGACATGTGACATGCAGATCCTATCACACATGCCGTTGCTTCTCTGCCTCAAAGTCCACTTAGGTGTGTGTGTGTCTGTGATTGGCTGACATGCTGGCCAGCCCCACAAGACGCGCGCGCTTAGGGAAGGAAGACAAGAAAAAAAAAAAAAAAAATGGCGATCGCCATTATAGAAACAGCAGTGATCTGAAGGCGCTGTTCACGCACACTATACACTGAAATGTGATAATAGTTTGATTCACAGAGTGACTTACACTATTACAGCAGAAACCAAGCTAAGATTTAGCTGTTTTTTGGCTGCTAGAACCGTTCTCGAACGTTTCTAGAACTATCGAGCTTTTGCAAAAAGCTCGAGTTCTAGTTCGATCTAGAACATGCCCCAAAATCACTCGAGCCTAGAACTGGAGAACCACGAACCACGAACCGCGCTCAACTCTAGTTGTAAGCCCCGGTTGGTGACCAAGAGACTTGTTGGTGAACAGAGCCAGTGACAGCATCTGAGGAGAGTGAAGGGAAACAGAAATTGCGAAGACAATACCACATCACTGTGTGATAAGAGATCCAGTTGTGCGGACCTGGGTCCAACTGAAAGAGCATCTGAGGAGAAGCTGAGGAGATGTTTCCCTCCCTGACAGAGCAAGTGATTGATGTCCAGTAAGGCCGTGAGTGACTGCGATAAGAGAGACGGCGTCCGGTGTCATCCCCATTGGAAGGATTCTGACAAGCCCTGGAAAGGAGTGATCCCCAGACTGCACCCTGAGGCTACAGAATTAAAGTGCTTGACAGGTGACTCTGGCATTGGCTGATAGCTGCCAAACTTTGTTTTTTTTTCAATAAGTACTTATTTTTGGCGCCAAAGTTTTATTTTTATTTTTCTGGACTTGCTGCAGCCCACGCGGAAACATACCGGTGTAAAGTTACATTGGAGTTTAATGGTACCATAGGTTGTGAGATACCCGGGTATCCCTGTGATAAGTGTATAGTCATCATTAATTTAGTGTATTGTATTATTATCTGTGATAAGTTATACTCAGTGCGCCATCTCAGAGGTTCCATCAGACCACCCTCACCTAATTTACATCGTCTTTCCAGTTTGATAAGTTTAACGTGTAGGTAAATTTGTTCCGGGTCCCAAATGTGATTTACATATACTGGGATCTCTGAGATCGGTGCATTGATTTTCGGCTAGCGCTTAGTGTGTGAAAATTATTAATGGTAATGTTTTTAAGGGGATTTTGAGCTTATTATATTTTACATTTTACCATAATTTGATCCCCATTTCAGTAAAATACTGTTGTTCATTTCTGTCTCAGTCTCGGTTTGTGACTCACTGGATCTTAATAGGACCTCTGGTCATTACATTTTTGGCGTAGTCGGCAGGATTCAGTGTTTGTCATGGACAGAGGCGGCGAGGGAAGAAATGATCCCACCGCATCAGCAGCCCCGCTGCTGGGTGCGGGTCTTTTGGCAGCCGCGGCGAATGTGGGAGGGCATGTACCGGTAGGAGCTTTACTCCAGCACATGCCGAAATACGACGGGCGTAATATGGCGTTGCAGGATTGGGCAGAGAGGGTCCAGAGTTTTCTGCGGATGTGTAATCTGACTCCCGCATTACGAGCAGAACTGGCATTGAACGCACTAGAAGGCGACGCTAGGCGGACGGTGATGGTAAGACCTGAGGCTGAGAGAAGTACGTTAGAGAAAATTTTGGTACTGTTAGAGGGGAGTTCTGGAGGCCAGGCCCGTGTGACCCAGCTTCGATCATTTTTCTTTAACCGCCCTCAAAAGGAAAGTGAGTCTCTGATGCAGTACTCTAATACGCTACAGGAAACATTGAATGAAGTGCAGCGACTAGACCCAGGGGCCCTGGGAGCGTTCCGGGAGGTAGACCACTTGCTCCGGGACCAATTCATCACAGGGTTAGCTAAAAGGCTCCTTTGGGATAAACTGTATGAGGTGGCCCGGGCTACCCCAGAAATATCTTTCTGGCAGATTTACCAGGCCGCGGTGGAAAGGGAGGCAGAGTCCATTCTGGTAGTTCAAGAGGCTGTGGACAGTACACGGCTGGAGGGAGGCGGAAGGCAATTGTCAGGAGCGGAAGGACTAGTAGATGTTGTACAAGCTCTGCGTGCTGAGTTGAAGGAGCTAAAGCTGGAAGTGTCTAAAATCAGAGCTGCGTCATCCCCTACTCCCCTGGAGAGGCCACCAGCTACACCCTCTGGGATGGTGATTCCACTGACAGCTGGACCGCCCTCTTTGAATGACTCGAGCCCCCGTCCCCGGGGAGCAGTCACCTGCTGGAGGTGCGGGCGCCGGGGACACATCTCACGATACTGCCGGATGTCCACAGTCCCCGAGACTCCTCCGCCGACGTTAAACTCCCAGCCGCTGCCTTGAGGGGGCAATTCGCAGCGGCCCCCCCTCGCAAAGCCCCCAACGGAATGAGCAAGATTTGTTTGCATGGAGTCCAGTCTTAGAAGCAGAATTTGAAGGACGGAAGATGAATTGCTTGGTTGATACGGGATCTGAATGTACCATTATGCCTCTAGAAGTTTTCGAGAAATACTTCAGTCAACTAGTGGTTCCCGAAGATGGTCGAATGATAAGACTTACTGCCGCTAACAATGGCCAGCTGACGGTGAAAGGGATCGTGTGGATGAGACTGAAAATGTTTGGTCAAGAGCTGGGTCAGAAAGGGGTAGTGCTGGTGGACCACCCCCCTAGAAGAGGGATGGAAGTGACACTGGGAATGAACATTCTGCGAGATCTAAATCATCAGATGCATGCCCGTGAGGGACCCCGTTACTGGACTCGTGCTACAGGTCACCGACCGACACAGAGAATGTTACACCGCCTAGTGCTGAACTGTGATCTGCTGAAAAGTGCAGTCCCTGGGGGCCGGGTGGGCCTTGTCCGAGTGCCATCACGGACCACGATTTTGCTGGCGCCCCGACAGGAGGAACTCTTGATGTTGCCAGTGGGGGCGGCGCAGAGGCTGAATGGACTTGAGGTATTACTTGAGCCAGCCCCAGAGAAGTCCTCTTGTGCCAAGGTGCATGTGGCCCGGTCTCTGACGATTGTGAAGAATGGACGGGTGCCAGTCAGATGCATTAACGTGTTGGAGAAGGCTATTACCATTCCTGCTGGGACCATCCTAGCTGAACTGTTTGTGCCAGAGGGGAAGATGCCTGACAAAGTGGTGTTTGAATTGCGGCCAGACCCACAGTCATCCTGGACATATGCGGTCGAAGTAGCAGGGCCTGAATCTCCTACCAAAGAATGGAATGGTCGTGTGATCATGGATCAGATGGGAGTAGATCGGGAGGAACTGACTTCCATGCAACTAGAACAGTTGGAGAGGGTCGTGTGGGAACATGAAGAGGCCTTCTCGCGACATGCAGAAGACTTCGGGTGCTCACCGACGATTGAGCATGAGATTCCCACGGGGGACACCCCTCCCATTAGAGAACGTTATCGTCAGATTCCCCCGACACTTTATCAAGAGGTGAAGGGCATGGTCGCCAGTATGCTCGACAATCAAGTAATACGAGAGAGCCAAAGTCCTTGGGCTGCTCCCATTGTCCTTGTCCGAAAGAAGGATGGGACCCTCCGATTTTGTGTGGATTATCGGAAATTAAACGCGCACACTGTGCGAGACGCATACCCGTTGCCTCGGATAGAGGAGTCCCTGTCTGCATTAGGACAGGCCAAATACTTTTCAACATTGGACTTTGCGAGTGGATATTGGCAGGTACCAATGGCTGAGAAAGATCGGGCAAAGACAGCATTTGTTATGCCAATGGGGCTCTATGAATTCAACCGGATGCCGTTCGGACTCAGTAATGCCCCGGGGACCTTTCAACGCCTTATAGAACACTGTTTAGGCGACCTGAATTTTGAATCGGTATTGATATATCTAGATGACATCGTGGTGTTCGGAACGTCATTTGAAGACCATCTTGAGAAGTTGCGCCAAGTGCTCCAACGTCTCAGTCGCCATGGCTTAAAGATAAAACCAAAGAAATGTCAACTGTTCAAGAGTCGCATAGAGTATCTAGGCCATGTGGTGACTCCCAACGGAATGTTACCCTCAGTCAGTAAGATCTTAGCGGTACAGGGGTGGGCACCTCCTCAGACTCTACGGGAGGTGCGGGCTTTCTTGGGATTGGCAGGGTACTATCGACGATTTGTGCCCAGGTTTTCACAAGTAGTGGGTCCCCTGAATGAACTTTTAAGAGGGACGGTGCTGGGTCCTTGCAACCGCCCTATCCAATGGGGGCCTCAGCAGCAAAAGGCATTTGACGAGGTGAAAGCCGCCCTAACGAGTGCCCCTTTGTTGGCATATACCAGGTTTGATACCCCTTTCCTGTTGTACACTGACGGTAGTCTTCACGGGTTGGGGGCGGTACTGGCCCAAATTCAGGATGGCCGGGAGCGGGTCATTGCCTATGGCAGCAGGTCTTTAAGGGACACTGAGCGCAATCCGGCTAATTATAGTTCGTTTTGCCTAGAGCTGTTAGCCCTGGTGTGGGCAATGACGGAGCGCTTTGCTGAGTATCTAACGGGAGCTGAGGTGTTGGTCATGACCGATAATAACCCTCTTGCTCACTTAGAGAATGCGAAACTGGGAGCGTTGGAGCAGCGATGGGTCGCTCGCCTTGCTAAGTTTAATTATCAGATTAAGTTTCGCTCGGGGCGAGAAAACGGTAATGCGGACGCATTGTCAAGGGTACCCCTTGGATTTAGGGGAGAAAGCATTGATGACCAGCTCGAGGACACAGAGACCCCTGACTTGGGGCAGGTACCTATCTTCCGCAGTGTGGTACATTCAAGTGGGGTGGCATCAGGGATGCCGTGTGTCCTGGGAAAAATGCCATCAGATTGGGCAAAAGATCAGAACGAGTGTCCAGATATCTCGCGAGTGCGCACCTGGGTACAAAATGGGATTTGGCCGAGTGCAGAGGACAAGGCCCAACTATCCGCAGAAGGAATTAAACTATTGCGGCAGTGGGATAAGTTGTGTGTGGAACAGGATCTTTTGTATCGTAAGGTGTATCTGCCATCTGAGCTGCAACACCGGTACCAACTGGTAATCCCTGTAGGGATGGGTCCGATGGTTGCCCGCGAGGCACATGAGAAAGGAGCCCACTTTGGTAGTGAAAAGACACTCCAGTGGTTACAGCGAATCCTCTATTGCCCTGACTTGGGAGGGATGGTAGCGGAGGCATGTCGGCAATGTCGGGTCTGTGGGCTCAGTAAGAGTCCTGAGCAGCGGGCCCCTACTCAAACCATTAAAACGTCTGCCCCCTTGGAATTGCTCATGATTGATTATGTCCTGATAGGATACTCGACGTCTGGGTGCTCCTATTGCTTGGTAATGACAGACCACTTCACTAAATATGCTGTGGCAGTGCCGACAAGAGATCAGATAGCGGAGTCGGCGGCTAAGGCTGTGTGTCGTCATTTTCTCCAAGTGTTTGGGTGTCCGCAAAGGATACACTCAGACCAGGGGGCATGTTTCCAGGGGACACTAATGGAAGAGCTGCACCGGCTGTATGGCATAGCACATTCAAGAACGACACCTTACCATCCCCAAGGAAATGGGGCCTGTGAGCGTTTCAATCGTACCTTGATACAGATGATGAGAACATTAGAGGAAGGGCAGCAGGGCCACTGGCCTGAGTACCTCCCTGAACTAATGTGGGCCTACAACAATCGATTGCACAGCACTACGGGCTATTCGCCACACATGTTGATGTTTGGGAGACCCGGGAGGGATATTGAAGATTTGAACATGCCAAATCCCTCCTCTGATTCCCCTCGGACTGCATCTGAATGGGTTCGGGAACACCAGCGGCGACTGAGAGTGGTGCATCAGGTGGTGGGTAATAGACTCAATCAGGTGTCTCATAGGGACACGAGGCCTGTGCAGATGGAACCTTTCTCCCCAGGGGATAGAGTGTTGGTGAGGGTCAAACGACCGACAGGGAAACTGGCCGATCGATGGGAGGCGACCCCATACCTGATAAAGAGACGAGTGAACCCTGAGATTCCAGTTTATGAGGTCGAGCCCGTGGGGGCAGGGGGGCTCACTCGTAATCTTCACCGTAACATGCTACAACGGTGCTGGTTTGAGGACGTGGCTCCCGTTTCTACGGAACCAGAGGCTGTGTCCCAAGGGTCAGGTACTCCTGATGTTTTTGAGTTTGATGATGAGCCCTCCTCCGCGCCTGTTTATCTGCCCCCTGTGAATGATCTGCACCTGTGTGGAAAGAGTGTTGAGCCGGTGGAATGTCCTTCCGAGGGTGAGGGCTTGAGTCAGCCACCTGACATGAATAATGGGTCACGGGGTGTCGCACTTCAAGAGGGGGCAGCGTCACGCCTTTCCTCTGATGACACTTCTGAAGGGACTCCTGCCCCTTCGGGGACAGAATCCGTTGGGAAGGACCTTCGGAGAACCTCTCGACCTACGGCAGGAATACCCCCTCAGCGCTACGCACAGGATGATTTTGAGTGGGGAGGTATGTCGAGGACGCCAACCTCTAGTGGGGTGGCATGTAAGAGAGTGAACTATGACAATACAGGGCGAGCATTAGGACTCTGCAGAGTCTGCCTGTCTGTCTGAGCGATAAACAGGAAGTAGTTGTGGAGATCCAGGAAGTGCGAAGAGGGAGTTGGGTGTCCATGGCAACGGGTTTTTGAAAACGTAGTAGGTGAAGCAATTTGGGCCTTAAAAAAGTGGGTTGTAAGCCCCGGTTGGTGACCAAGAGACTTGTTGGTGAACAGAGCCAGTGACAGCATCTGAGGAGAGTGAAGGGAAACAGAAATTGCGAAGACAATACCATATCACTGTTTGATAAGCGATCCAGTTGTGCGGACCTGGGTCCAACTGAAAGAGCATTTGAGGAGAAGCTGAGGAGATGTTTCCCTCCCTGACAGAGCAAGTGATTGATGTCCAGTAAGGCCGTGAGTGACTGCGATAAGAGAGACGGCGTCCGGTGTCATCCCCATTGGAAGGATTCTGACAAGCCCTGGAAAGGAGTGATCCCCAGACTGCACCCTGAGGCTACAGAATTAAAGTGCTTGACAGGTGACTCTGGCATTGGCTGATAGCTGCCAAACTTTGTTTTTTTTTGCAATAAGTACTTATTTTTGGCGCCAAAGTTTTATTTTTAATTTTCTGTACTTGCTGCAGCCCACGCGGAAACATACCGGTGTAAAGTTACATTGGAGTTTAATGGTACCATAGGTTGTGAGATACCCGGGTATCCCTGTGATGAGTGTATAGTCATCATTAATTTAGTGTATTGTATTATTATCTGTGATAAGTTATACTCAGTGCGCCATCTCAGAGGTTCCATCAGACCACCCTCACCTAATTTACATCGTCTTTCCAGTTTGATAAGTTTAACGTGTAGATAAATTTGTTCCGGGTCCCAAATGTGATTTACATATACTGGGATCTCTGAGATCGGTGCATTGATTTTCGGCTAGCGCTTAGTGTGTGAAAATTATTAATGGTAATGTTTTTAAGGGGATTTTGAGCTTATTATATTCTACATTTCATCGTAATTTGATCCCCATTTCAGTAAAATACTGTTGTTCATTTCTGTCTCAGTCTCGGTCTGTGACTCACTGGATCTTAATAGGACCTCTGGTCATTACATTTTATCTAAAATAATATACATGCCATCATTGGGTTTCAAACAGTCCACACTCTGGTATATAACCTTGTTAAACCTCCATATACAGTCTCTGCCTGTCTCTAGTCCATACCTGAAGTCATGTCAGTAGTTATTTGATGGTCACCACGTGGCTGGAGGCCGTCACCTATACCTCTACATGCGTTTCACCGCTCTGGTTTCGTCAGGAGGCTTATGTGAAGTATTGTGAACACACCTTTTATAGATCCCATGATTTAGGCACAGCTGCGCGCTCCCCGGTAGATGTTGTGGGTGCGCCCTGCACCATGATGCACACCACGCGAGCCCGTCACCTGTCGAGCGCGTCATCCGTCACCTGACCGCACATGTGCGGTCAGCGATCACATGACACGGAGCCAGCAGGGAGACCGGATGTGTTATCCGGTCGCCATGCCAACCCTCTCTATCGGCAACTTGCTCGCCGTGATGCGCAGCGCTTGCAGGCGGGCGCGTCCCTTTCTTGGCGCGCGCACGCCGGGCCAAATCACTATGGGCAGCATAAAACGCTCCATTGCTAATTGTGTGAATGAGCCCCTTTAGTGGGAAGTAATCCACACCCACTTTTTATGTCCATCACAGCCCAACAACGCACATGAACGCCCGCTATATACAAATACATATACCAATATACGCTGTAGTCTCACAAGTAAAATTACATTTACCTACAATATATGAAATAGCTGATCTATATATATTATAAACTTAATCTCAGAATAACCATTCATATATCCAGCGACATCATGTACTTCAATTGTTGTTTTTTTCAATATCCCTTTTTAGGGCTGTGAACCGGGTAACGTTCTTCAATATTTATCATCCCCAGTGTGTGGCAGTTGGGACACGCCCACCCAGGGGTCCAGACAGCCCGGGGTGAGAAAAACAGTCAGTTTTAGTCTGAAGTTCAGTGTGGAGAGTGTGGGCTGGAGCTAAGTGTAGCTCCAGCAGGAGAGTTCAAGTTGAATAATACCAGGGTAGGAGCCCTGGTGCCACTGGCTAGGAGGCAGACGGTGGTCTCCGTCAGCAGGAGATGGGAAGACAGCTTGGCAGAACCGAGATGGACCGGGACAGGGTTGTAGCCCGCTGGTACCGACATGGGGAACCGACCCGGAAACCGTAGCACAAAGGGGGGTACTCGGACCCTGAAGCCAGGACCAGAACCAAGCGGAACTAGTTAATTAACCGATTGGGTGGGACAGGACCTCTAGTCCTGGCCTCAAAGTCCCTCATAGAAGACAACAGCCCACCAATTAGGGATAAGAGGTCACCGCCAGGGCCCATAGATCCCACGGGCCAGCGTCTGCGGGCACAGCTCCTTAGGCAACATCCAGCCGGGAGCGGACTCCTGAGTTTCACACTAGGAAAGTCCACCTTACACAAAGCAGTGCAGGAAAAGGATAGAGACCACCAGCCAGGTGGGGGACCCGAACGCAACCGGCCGCGGCACCGGCCACCATCAACTTGGTTTACCAGAGACTTGTGTGTTTTACTAACAGTGAGTACACCAGCACCCCCTGCGATCAATATCCCCTGCACCGAGCCACCAGGTCCCGGGGCCACCATCTCTGCCCACGGAGGGGTTAACAACTTGCTGCACAACATTTCCCCCGGGTGCCCCATAACAGCAGCGGTGGTGTCCCCCTTCCCCATACACCGTGGCTGGCGTCACGAACTTACTACGGCCTAGCCCATACATCTACGTCCCCCCATGTATTTGGCATGTCCATGAGACCCCCGGGTCCGGAGACCCTTGAGCCACCAGCCCTGAAGGCCCGGATCCGATCAGCGACGGCAGCTGGCACGGGGGCAGCACAGCACCAATTTTTTCCTTGGACCACTAGATCCAAGGGAAGAATCAGACATTTGCACAGCCCCATAGGATATGATAGGTCCAGTGTTATCTGTGAAACCCACTCGGATGAAAAAATTGATTGTGTGAACAAACCTAAAATTTGAGAAATAACAGCATCCCAGGCGCTTGACATAAGAATGGGGCTCTATCTGTACATTTATAAGTGCCCACAGGGTGCCAGTGGACTATCATGTCAACTAGAGACCATACAAAAGCTTCCATATTCTCCATAGCTTTATTATTTTTCGATTATTCCAATGGTTACTGAACAATGGAGAAGATAATTTAGGTTGTGATTATTTTTAGAGTGATAAGTTTGAAAATGGTGGATTTTTGTCCAATGCTGGACTGTGCAAGAAATCTTTCCAGGCCCCAAAGCCTGTGATGGCAATAAAGCTAGATAAGGATTAATATATATATATATATATATATATATATATATATATATACAGTATTGTGCAAAAAATTTTAGGCATGTGTTAAAAAAATGTCCCAAAGTAAGAATACAATCAAAAATAGAAGTGTTAATGTCACACTGTACAAAGAGCTGGTAAGATGTAGTACAGCATATTCTCCACTAGATGGCAGCAGAGTAGTGAAGGAGAGACACTGATTAGAGAAGGAAGTAATACTGTAACAAAAAGGCAGCTGAAGTACAGCAGAGTAACTTCAGCAGGCAGTTAACAGGTGAACCACCAGGGGCAATAGAGTAGTCAAACAGTCAGGGTCTTAGCCAGGAAAGTAAAGTCACTGCAGAGGGAGGATCAAAATCAAGTGAGAAAACATAACCGAGTCAGAAGCCAGGAGATCAGGTATGCAGAGGGAAATACAAACAACTGACAGGAGTGGGAAGTCAGGGACTGAGATAGATGGACGAACGGAGGAGGGTACAGGTCAAGGCACAGTAACAAGGAGTCAGATCAAACAGGAAATCTCACCAGAACCAGTCACAGGCTGCAGAGCAAAACTATAGCACCAGCACCAAAATGCAAGTGCATAAACCAGATAGGCTATGTGCACATGCTGCGTTTTTTTGACGCTACGTTTTTGTGCATTTTTTGGTCGCTAAAAACGCACAAAAACGCACCCGCGGCAAAAAAAAGCGGCAAAAAATGCATGTGTTTTTACCGCGATTTGGTGCGTTTTTGGCTGCGTTTTGCTGCGTTTTTGATCTCTGCGTTTTTCTGCATTTTTCCAATGCATTGCATGGGGGGAAAACGCAGAAAAACGCAGGAAAGAATTGACATGTCCATTTTTCTTTTAAGCTCAAAAGCGCAGCTTAAAAAAAGTTGTGTGCGAACAGCAAAAATGAAAACTCATAGACTTTGCTGGGGAAGCAAAGTCATGCAGTTTTGAGGCCAAAAACGCACCCGAAAAACGCGCAAAAACGCTGCGAAAAACGCACTGTGTGCACATAGCCATATCGTGTCTCTTGAAACCAGAACAAGGCTGATGGGAGTTAACTCCTGACATGACCAGGCCGGGTATGGGAAACTCTGGAGCGGAGAATCCCGGTCCTGGATCATGACAGTTAGTACATTATTTCTATCAAAATACAAATTGAATGAACTAAAGAAAAAACTATATCACATCAATCTTTGGTGACTGAACAAACATTCCAAACAGCATCAAAGAATCAATTCTTCTAAGTAGAATTGGATGTAGACTTCTAAATCTTTCTGTATCTTCTAAATTCCTGAAAGACCTGATGATGTTAAAGTCATGGCTCTATGGGGCGACTTCCAGGACCCCTTGTTTTTTTTTTACATTGTAGATGGTTTTTAATGACTGACTGTATGTTTGCGGTCATTGTTCATCTGTGTTGAGGTGAGACTACAAAGGGTCTCTCAAGGTCTGGCTGCTCTTTTCAGATTATAATGTCATGTGCGCACGGGTAGAATGAAATAACAGACTTAAATCGGTTATTATGAGCTTCCTTCCATGATGGACGCCAAAGGAATTCTGCTTGTCTATTGTTCACAAAACATTTATAGTTCTAGGGAAGAAAAGGGTGTAGACAGAATATAGTCCAATCAAGTATTGCAGCTCACGGCATGTAGAAATTTGTATACTCTCAACTGGATTGGTTATTCCAAACTTTGGTAATTCTTCCTTGTGCTCATCATCTTGAATGTTGTCCAGGATGTAGGAGCAATCTTTAAGTTACATGTGCTTACATATTGTATTAAGGAAAATCACTATATATATATATATATATATATATATATATATAAGGTGTGTGTTTTAGTAAGAAACAAAAGCATTCATAAATACATAAATATATATGTTAGGCTACATCAACTAAACTACGTATTTGCGTCTGTGAACTAGCTGCATTAACTATTTCAGGTTACTCCATTCTTATCCTCAACAGTCCCCCCTAAAGACGTATTTCTGTCATTTCCGAATACTGAGGGTACTGTGTTCCCTTAGGAAGAGAGGGAGGGAAAAATCTGTTGGGAAAACCTGCCTGACTGAACTTTGAGGCATGGGTGGAGAGGGGAAGGGATTTGTTTTCACCTGTTTGAGACCAATGACTCCTAGGCGAGTCCTCACCTTTTGTAGTGGGGCTTTCCCATGTCTCAAGGTTCTCTAAGTCCTCTCTTCTACTTGTTTTGGCAATGGTGGCCTGAGACTGTACAGGTCTTTTGAAAAGGATAAATACAAGCAACACGCTCAGTGCAGCTCTGGTGGGTCGACCCTTCTGCAATGTGATGCGTGAATCTATATTGCCCTGCCTTCGAGCTTCATCGAAGTTTCTGTGGTTGGGAGAAGCTGGATCAGTTCATCTAGTCTTGACTCATGGCTCTTTCTCGCTTGTCCTTTAGGGATCAATCAGTTCCCTGACTGACTGAAGACCATATGCTACCAGCTCTGATTTAAAATATGGAATTGGAGAATACACCTGTTTATCACACTATTTAATCAATCATATAAAAGTTGTACATGCCTGTGCGAAACCAAAAACCATCTTACATAAAGACCTTTTTATTAATAAAAGAAAACAAAACATACATTTCGTTCACGAATTGCCAGTGTCCACCTTTCTATAAAATATACACTTTTTTACTTCTGTAAACCCATTTTTATATACCACCTTCGTCATGTGTTTTTCTGCAATAATGTCGTTTTCTGCACAGGAATGACTCTGACCAAACTTGGAAAGAAATTTAAACAACACGCACAAACTTGCATAAAACCTGCTCATGATATACATCTATAATCAATCTGCAGTCTCTGAAATGGGTAGAGCAGCGGGGTGTGTTTCTGTGGACTCTTTAGGCTATGTGCGCACTAGAAAAGTGATTTTTCTCATGAAAATTTCTTGAGAAACTTCTGGGAGTTGAAGATTACTACACCTGCGGTAAGAAAACGCACCAAAACCGCGGGAAAAACGCATGCGATTTTGCCGCGATTTTGCCGCAGTTTTGCCGCGGTTTTTCCGCAGGTTGGTCCCTGTGGTTTTTTTATGCTGAACTGCAATAAATAATATAGATAATAGATAGATAATCGATAGATAGACAGATAATGGATAGAGGGAAATATGGATAGATGAATAGATAGATAGATAGATAGATGAGAAAGACCTATATAATGTCCCACCTCCCTGCATATTCTAAGCTGGCACCCTTTAGTGACTTTCATGTGGCACTAAAGGGTGCCTAGCCTTGTATTTAGCCAAAAAATAAATAAATAATTAAAAAAAAATGACGTGAGGTGCCCCCATCTTTTGTAGCCAGTTAGGGTAAAGCAGACGGCTGCAGCCTACAAACCACAGCTGGCAGCTTCACCTTGGCTGGTAATCCAAAACAGAGGGCACCCCTTGCTGTTATTTTACATTAAATAATTTAAAACAAAAAACGTGGGGTCCCCCCCATATTGGATCACCAGCCAAGGTAAAGCGGACAGCTGGGGTCTGATATTCTCAGACTAGGGAGGTCCACTGTTATTGGACACTCCCCAGCCTAAAAATAGCAGGCCGCAGCCGCCCCAGAAGTGGCGCATCCATTAGACGTGCCAATCCTGGCGCTTCGCCCAATCTCATCCCGTTGCCCTGGTGCGGTGGCAAACGGGGTAATATATGGGGTTGATGCCAGATGTGTAATGTCACCTGGCATCAAGCCCTGGGGTTCGTGATGTCACGCATCTATCAGATACCTGACATCCCCAACCCAGTCAGTAAGAAATAAAAAAATAGACAACAAAAAAAGTTTTATTTGGAAAAACACTCCCCACATTCCCTCTTTCACCAATTTATTGACAAGAACAATCAAATCCGGGTCCGACGTAATCCAATAAGGGGGGGTCCCACGATCATCCATACCATAGTCACTGTCCCAGTAAGTGAAGAACAGAATGTTCCCCATTGGCTGGGAGAGTAATGCAGTGACCTGAGCTAACATCAATAGGTCAGCCCAGGTCACTGCAGGGGATGATGAGCGCTGCCATCAGGAGGATAGATGAGATCATTACCTGCTGTGATGATCTCCTGCAGTCCTGCCATCAGCGCAGTCACTGACTTCTATGCCCGCCGCGTTGTCAGCAGTATCACGAGAGCCCGTGACATCACCGCTAGTGACAGTCTCGGGCCGCGGGCATAGACGGCAGTGACAGCGGTGACGTCAGGAGGCAGGAGATCGTCACAGCAGGTAATGATCTTATCTCACCTCCTGACAGAAGCGCTCGTCATCCCCGCGGCTGCACGCACTGCTGTGTGTCAGTGTCTGCCTAAGCTGCAGCGGACAAGCTGCCGGTACTGCGGGCAGACACTGACACACTGCAGGGCAGACAGCCGCGGGGCCGGAGCGGGACACAGACTGCACAGGCACCCGCCGGAGGTCACACGGAAGTGCTTCTGTGCGGCGTCCAGGGAATGTGACGTGTGTGTGTGTTTACTCTGCTCCGCTTCCTCTTCCTGGCATAATGACATCCCTCCCTGCAAAATCGCAGGCAGCGATGAGCATTACCGCAGGCAAATCGCGGCTATACCGGGGGTATACCGCACATCATTTGCTACCTGCGGTATACCCCCAGTATTTTGCGATACCATTACAGTGAATGGAGTGAAATACCGGGGGTATTCCACAGGTACCTGTGGAAAAGAAGTGACATGCACATTTTCTCAAGAAATTTTCTGAAGAAAATCTTCACAAAGAATTTTCTTGAGAAAAAACGCAGTGTGCGCACAGCTATTTTTTTTTCCCATAGGTTTTGCTGGGAAATGTCTGCAGAAAGATTTCAAACATTTCTCAAGAAATTTCCGCAGCAAAACCGCGGGTAAATCCGCGGGTAAAATGGCCTAGTGCGCCCATGGCCTTACAGTTTTTCTTACATTGTTTTATGGACGTGTCTTACAAGACTGGGTGAGTCTACCCACCTGTGTACTGAACCCTGGTGCCACCAAAGCACACACTAATAACTGTCTTTCAAAGATGTTAGTCCATAGGTTACCTGGGCCATCAATGAGAAGAGAGTTCATGGCAGAGAAAGCTTACCACCCTTTATCCACAGACCTTCCTCAGTCAGCTGTCTCCCTGCGTCTCACACTCCATTCCTTGCTGAATCACTTGTTCCTATAGGGATTTAAGAACACAAGGAGTGACAAATGTCATGGAGGTGACAGGTGCCACCGAGGTGGAGGAGGTCCTTATTGGTGAAAGACTTTCAACTCTAGGCCCGTTCACTTCTTCTTTCTCAGCTGTGCCTGTGTGAGCATTTCCTCTGGCTCTATCACCGTCAGCTCAGGTCTAGACTTTATCATCAGTATACCTTGCTAATTTGACAACAGGAAAGATCTACAACCTACATACACATTTAACCATCTTACCCACTTCTGTTCTACCCATCCAGAGAGGGCATCAATACATCACTGCCTCCTGTACCGATTGGAGGGGAGGGAGTGGTTCAAATTTTGATTACCTCATGTTGTGTAAACTGTAGCATATCCAGTGTAGAATCGCCCAATATTTTGTTCCAATTATGAAAACAAAAACTAAAAATATCCATTTGATCATTCTTATAACTTTAACTCTGACCATGATACAGTTAGTGGTAATCTATTCTTCACATGATTGAAAATACTAAATAAATAAATAAACAAATAACATATAGGACAAGATTTTCCTGTTTCAGTTAGCAGACATGTTTCATAGTAGTCCAGTAAATATGACTGTTCCGGGGAAAGGGCCAGCTTCAGGGTCTCTAGTATATGTCTGCTGCGCCCTCTTCTGATGGAGAATATAATAGATGACATCTCCCCCCCCCTTTTTTTGTGTACCAATCTAGCAAAGTTCAGTTTTATGCTGTTACTCTCTAAAAGAAAAATAAGACAGCAGGCAACAAATTACTATAAAACTCAAACAAGACAAACACTGGAAATAACCCATGCCTCTGCAACAATATACACTGCTGGGGATTTTTCAGACCTTACGATACATAACACGGTTTGTATATACTGTACACTAATATCCATGAAAGAAAGGAAAACAAAAATATTAATAAAATACTGGCAGAGACACAAAATAAAAATATATTGTCCAAATAAATCACCATAAAAAAAAAACAAAAGAAAAAAAAAAAACAACCTTATTTGCATATCTCAAGAAATCTAATTTTCCCTGCAAAGTTAATTTCATCATTCAGGTATGAGCAGGAAAATAAAAACAAACTATTAATAATTTCTCAAATCTGGAACTGTAAAATTTGAACAAAGGGCTTGCTTCACCATTTGGGAGGGGCCACATTCCATTCTTATCAGTGGGGAGGAAAAAAAGTCCCGTTCCATCTGCTTCTCATAACACATATCCCTCGATCTTTTTACTTGTTTTACAAATGGATATAATACCTTCTGACATCATTGGGGTAAGTATTTTAAGATTTTTTTAGAGTAGCTAACACGGTACAAAGATATGTATTTACCTGCCTCTATTCTATTTTAAGATATAATGCTGCTGGACTTTTAAAACACCAATTGTTCAAAATGTTCACTTATTTATATCTGACTTATACTTATTGGAAAACTAAGTAAGTAAATATACTATTTTATATTTATTGAAATGTTTTAGTCGTTTATACCAGAAAACACCTCTTCCCCCCCTAAAAAAAAAAAAAATATACAAACATTTTTTTTTTAAGGGGATGGGGTTTAGACTTTGGAACAAAGAACCATTGAAAGAGGCCTGGCTAAGATTGGTGTATACTGGGAGTGTCTACATTATTATGCATTTTTGCGATTTGCTATTGGCTATTATTCTATAAACTCCTACATTTATGCATGTTTCCTTTGTAGAAAAAAATAAGGGTCCACACTTCAGGGATTCAAAGTAACAAATTTTGTAGTTGTTAACTCTCTATATTCTCACCAGGCTAAAAGAACCCCAAAAATCTTCCAACTATCAAAAAGTGCTTTAAGATAGAAAACCCAACACAATTATATGTACATTCAACACTCGGTCAAGGTTTTTTGTTTTTTTTTTTCCTTCTTCTTCAACTCCTCAGGAGCTGCCTAGCCCCCACCTTTCAAGATGTGGCGGCAGTGATGACTGTCTCTGCTCCAGCTTTTCTCTTTGTTAGAATGATCCCTGTTACGAGCATTTTAAAAACTAAACTAAGAATTAATCACTCCACAATCTCATCATAGATTCTTTACACTACCCATGTGGATCGCACTGGGCTGCAACCTTTCCTACCGGAGGTAACCCAACCAGTTTATACAACCTCTTGCAATCCTTCATCTCCTGCAGGAAAAGCAATTTCTTCTTGAACAGAGTATTCATAGTGCTCTAATTGGACTGGCCAGCTCCAATCTGAATCCTTTCCCAACTCGCTGGGAGGACGTTTTTATGACATTCAACGCATGGATACTTTATCTCTCTTTCTCCGTGCGTTCGAATCCTTACAGCTTCCAATGCAGCAGTGGTGCATGTTAATACACAGGGGAATACGCTGATTCTAACACTATCTGTCGCCTGAACCCCTCCCCTCCTCAGGCGTCCAACACACGGATACTATACTTCCCTTCTCCGCATGTCCCTGTTTCTCTGGCTGTAAATACGGCAGTGGAAGTGTTACATAAACACAGGGGGAGCGCTGGTTCCCCTATCTCTGTTCCTAATTACTCACAGCTGTCATTCCTACACATCGATGCGGCTGTCTCCCTCCTTCTTTCTCCTGCTCACTGGCCCCCCTCCTTCTCTTGTTCCTTCTAGCAACCCCGTAAGACACGAGCAGTCAGATCCTAAGGACCTACACCCAACACCCAGGGGATTGCCACACCATTAGGTCTCTGGTGTTCTACCCCCTCTCCGGACTAGCGACTGCCCACCTTTCACCAAGAAATCGCCCGAACCACAGGAAAAACACATACAATGTATATGAAGCTTACCATGGTCTAAAAGAGAGGGTGATTAATCGTCGTTGTCGGGCTACCCTAGGTTGAATTAGCTCACCCTTTCGGTGCCCCATGTTAAATAGGCGCCAGCTGTTGAGGTGAGACTACAAAGGGTTTCTCAAGGTCTGACTGCTCTTTTCAGATTATAATGTCATGTGTGCATGGGTGGGAAGAAATAACAGACTTAAATCGGTTATTATGAGCTTCCCTCCATGACGGACATCAAAGGAATTCTGCTGGTTTATTGTTTACAAATTTTTTATAGTTCTAGGGAAGAAAAGGGTGTAGGCAGAATATAGTCCAATCAAGTGTCGCAGATCGGGCTCAGGGCGTGTAGCAATTTGCATACTCTCTACTGGATTGGTTGTTCCAAACATTGGATATTGTTCCTTGTGCTCATCATCTTGGGTGTTGTCCAGGATGTGGGAGCCATCTTTAAGTTACATGTGCTTACATATTGTATTAAAGAAAATCACTGAATATATATATATATATATATATATATATAATGTGTGTTAGTAAGAAAAAAGAGCATTCATAAATATATGTTAGGCTACATCAACAAAACTATGTATTTGGGTCTGTGAAATGGCTAAATTACGTGTTTTAGGTTACTCAACTCTTATCCTTAACATCTGCATAATACATCTTTGAGCAAGAGTATTACCTTTGCCACTTTTACATAGGACACATATCACACATTCCAATTACCCATATATATGCACAAAAAATTGAAATTACGTATCTGTCTCATCCCTAAGTATGCACACAAGACTTTTGGCAATGAAGTCTCTCATGTGTACCTCTTGCAGTTTCCAAACCTTCAAAGTGTATTCCCATCTCCACGATCCTATCCCAATATGTAGTAGGTGTAATAATAATAATAATAATATTAGCAAATACCTTCAATTACAAATGTAGTATAGTACTTTTGACTCACAATGTCACTTACCTCATGTTCAGGGTATTGCAGGACCTTAGGTATCCATAGTTATGTCCCCGAGCAACTAATTAACAAACTAACTGTGACTAGATGCATGATCGCAACCATGAATAGCTAAGGTTGTGCAATGCCCTTAACATGAGGTAAGCGACATAGTGAATCAGAAGAATTATGATACATTTCTAATTGGAGGTATTTGCTAATATTAATATTATTATTACACCTACTTGATATTGGGATAGGATCTTGGAGATGGAATACCCCTTTAAATGGGTTGTCCAATTGTAAAAAAATATGAGTACAAAATCTATGTAAGTAAAACACAGACCAAACAAAACTCACCTAATGTTCTAACACTACAATACAAATTCTCCCATGGTCCTCCTCTAGTCTTTTTGCACATAGGACACATTGCACACATGCCAGATCTAGTCTCTGTTTATACATATGACACATACACACCATACAACTCACCTCACCTGCATGCACAATCAATGGTAACATATCTGCAATTCCACAAAGTACTCTCACAAGGTGTCTGCTATGGAGTTCTCACATGCACCTATTCCAATTTCTAAGTGGCAAAATGTGTCTATGTAGTCCATGTGAAAAGAAGACCAAATAGACAAAGCTCAACTCCCTCAACTCCAGCCCCAATGTTCCCATGGTTCCCCACGAAGTCTCTGTTTTTATGGTAGCAGTGACTGATTGACTGCTAAGCAGGTCAGATTGAATTATTTTTCCCCACTAGCCTATATATCAATCTGTTTAACTTATCTTACTGTATTACATGCAAAAACAAAAGAAAAAAATGGTTTCCGCTCACCTATAGCTGAAGGGGGACCACCGCGATTATATGTACTGTATTACATGCAAAGTATATACAAGATTATAGATTAGCATTAAGCATGACAATAAATATCTGCAAGAAGGTTTAGTGACTTTCAACAGCTTCCACAATTTCCCCCAATTTAACCCAACCAACAAGACACTTAGTCTGTTCCTATTCTTGGTACTGAGGAGCAAAAAAACTCCAAAATAGTTTACAGATGAGAGTCCCTAGAAACACTGAAACTGCTCGCAGGGTTCTAGCGTCCTTACTCACCAAATTCTTTGATAGTGTGAGATGTTTTAACATTTTCTGTATATATTATAATTAATTATCTCCCGATAATCCTGGTTTTTGTATATTCACAATGTGCTAAATGGTTTTTTTTCTTATGGTATTAATATTATATGAATTTATTCTCCTCAACAAGTGATTTCATGGTGTTTTTCCTAACTGCAGTCTAGCATAGGTTCTTAATTCACGCTGTTGTCCTCATTTATATACACATTAGCAGCTATTGTAAAATGAACCTTCTGTAGAAACGTTTTGTTGCCAGTTATAATCCCTCTAAATGCACCGGTTATTAGTTGCACTAAAATGTAAAGCTTCAACTTTCACATTCAAATTGTTTAAATGTCAACCCTAGTATAATTCACAATTTCTTTATTGATTAAAAGCAGATTTATTAAGGGGCAAATAAATATATTTCTATGATAAAGAACATTGAAAAATGCCTCGTAAAGGCACCTTAGAAATCCCAGAACACAAGCAAGCAGACTAGATACTTATAAAAGTAGTTCACTGTTGTTAAAATAGTTCTAAATAAAAATAAAACATCAAAAATCTGCCAAACCCACACACATTAAAGAGTTCCACCCTTGTACATTATGATTTTTGTCCGTATTCTCTCAATGTTTAAACTACTTGCCCCATTTCTGTTCCATTCAGGTTGTGTTTGACTCATGTTTTATTGGTTGATTTGACACCATTTTACGAGACCCATAAAGTTCTCATTTTTCAGGATTTGGGGTTTTGTGATGGCCTAGTTTTTACGTCTGGAGCTTTTTGGGAAGATCCAATGTTTTGATGGACTGTTGTTGCATCTTTGTTCAATGTTGCGGCAACCAAAAAGCTAATTCTGGTGTTTTGATTTTTCTCACTTCGCCCTTTTCCAATTAGATTAATTGATTTTAGATTTTGATAGGTCGGACATTTCTGAATGCAGCAATACCTAATATGTGGGGGATTTTAGTATTATTATTATTATTATTATAATTATTATTATTGTTGTTTTATTTTCAATGAGGTAAAAGGGGGATCATTTAAACTTTTATTTTTGGGTGGGTTTTCATATTTTTAAAAATGTTTTATTCATTTCAATAGTCCCCTTAGGGGACTTGAAGTCTGCACTGTCTGATTGCTTCTGCTGATCAGAGCGATGCTTCAGGATCCCTCTGAACTGCAAAACTGCAATTCTCCTGTGAGTACCGGCGCTTTGCCGTCATTCACAAGAAGCACATCATGGCAGCAACAGGGAACCTCAGCTGACCTCCCCAGGGGAGCACCGATGGCAGTGGGGAATGGTGTAATTCCCAACAGTGCGTTAGATCATGCTGTCAGAGTTTGACAGTATGATTTAACTGGTTAACAGGTGCGGGTGGCTCTCCAATCCACCCACACAAGCTAGCTGCACATTTCTGTTGATAAGATTAGCAGATATGTCTGGGGAATAATGTAGGATTGCCGCATTAACCAAAGATATATAGGTACATCATTGGTCATGAAGGGGATAACATTGAAATTGCAAATCCAAGAAGGAAAAGTCATGAAGTTATAGAAATCACAGGATAAATAGAAATGTTACACTGTTAAAAAAGACAAATGTCCATCAAGTTCAACAGAGGAATAGAAAGGTCCATTGCAAGGGGCACATACACAACCAGAATGCATGATCCAGTTTGCTCCAAAAGAGCTAATCTTTCCCTTCTAATCTAAATTGTCCATACACTGAATCAAACATTCAGTAAATAGCCTTACATGTGTACATATGCAAGTATATTAATGATATGCAAATGATGAAGCAAAGAAAACAAAATTTTAAAAACCTCTTCATTTATTCAGTATCAAGTATGGGTGTCTGAGGAATGTTCTGCCACACGGAATGCAATTGGGCAAGCAAATCAACAAGATCAATTGATAACAGCACCCTTTGCAAACGACAGATCCAGAGATGCTACAGACCATGGAGGCACGTTTAGGCACACAGGCTGTTCACAATAGTACCAGAAGCATTTGACCTTGTCTTTTCATGGGGCACTTTGGATAAATGTTGGTGCCACTGGTTGCCCCACCAAATCAATGTAATGCCAAGAGTATCTGGAATTAAAGCTAGAGGTGTCCATCTACCATACATTATCCACCAAGCACCATAATACAAGGAGTAGGACCAGTGTGATATTCATTCTTGAAGGCCTCTAACCCTTGAAAAAAATATATATTACCCTGATGAAGGCTCCCTAGCAGAAATGGACGTTGGGGTGGACGCCATTCCATGTACCACCTGTACCAGTCTGCCAGGTGAGCGTTTGTCTCCTAAATTCAAACCCTATGGTGTTTACCTTTGTAACATTATATCCCCCCAGCCTGTATCATATTGCAATCAGGCTTCAGCCGTAGCTATTGTCCTTGATTTGGGGGGAGTTGCATATATATTGTTCTCCTCTGCAGGGGGCTTGCCTAGTACACAATCTCTGGAGGCTGTGTCTAGGAACCCTTTTCTAGCTACAAGTAGCAAATGTTAAGGGGGTGGATCTAAGGAGGGGTGGGAGATTCAGCCCCATGTATTAGTTTTTTAGTTATGCTTTGTTGAGTGAAGGGTGAGGACCTGTGCTAAGGCCAGCTCCTTATCGCCCGTACATGGACGATTGGACTTTGAGGACTTTTGCATTCTCCTTGGCACCCCCGGACCTATTTCCTTTGTGTGGACTCTAAAGAACCATTTTAATATTGCATGTTTTATGCTCCCTGCCTCATTAAATCTTCTTGGATTGTTCCTTGGCCTGGCGTCCCTTACTGCTGTGTCGCATACCCCGTCACAAACTGGTGGCAGCGGCGGGATCAGAGCAGAAAGAATGGAGGACAACGGCCCATTAACATCTGGATTCAGAACCTCAGGATACAGGAACTGGACTGTGGTGAGCCTACAAACAATGGCCCGTGAATTAGGAGTCGGTTACAAAGGACTCTCTAAGGAGCAACTAATTGAGGCATTGGAAAACGCTTGCCTGCAAGATGGAACCGAGGAACAATTTCCACAGCAAAGGGAGGAAAGACGGGAGCTGGAGGTAAATACCCAAAAAAGTCAATGGGTTGTGTAGTATGAGGAAGAGATGGCACTGCTGGGAGATGAGGTCACCATTGAATATAAGATGGATGCTATTCGCAGAGCTCAAGAGAGGGCATTGCTGGAAAGGAGATTTGCTGTGGAAGCAGCTAGAGGCTCCAGACAAACTTTAACCACAGCACCAACTATGAGGGAATTCTCCAGAGTGTCCCACAAGGACTTTAAGCCATTTAATGAAGCTGCAGGTGACATTGAGGGCTTCTTTCAGGACTTTGAGCATCAGTGCCGATTAATGGAAGTCCCAGAAAGAGAGCGAGTCAGACACCTGGTGGGCCTCTTGCAGGGTGGAGCTGCCGACGCCTATAGAGCTATGGACCCTCAGTGGAATTGTGAGTATGGGGAGATAAAACAGACCATTCTGGAACATTATGCCGTGACCCCAGATACTTATAGGACTAAGTTCCGTACATTAGCCTGTGATGGAGAAGTGTCTTTCAAGATGTTTGCCCACAGACTGAAACAAGTATGCCATCGCTGGCTGGAGGGAGAGGGAGCCTTAACTTGGGAGACCTTCCTCCAGGTCATCCTGAAAGAGCAGTTCTATGCCAGGTGCCCTGCGGAAATCAGAGAATGGGTGCGTGAGAGAAAGCCATCAACTGTGGAACAAGCTGCCGCTCTAGCTGATGAGGTGCTCACCATCAAGCCTCAATGGAAAAGGCTACTAGTCGGTGACAAAAAAACTACCAGCTCCCCAACACCAGTGGTCCCTTGTCCTATGGCCTCCAATGTTCACCGTCCCAATAGACTACCAACACATGGCGGACCCCGTGAGAATGTGCCTCCTACTACTCCTGCCTCCTCTTTTGGAGTACGACGTGGAGAAAGACTCATAGAACGCAGATGTTATGGATGTGGGCAGCCTGGTCATCTGCAAGCTCACTGTCCAGGTGCTCAGAGGCAAAACAGTTACAGACCCCCTTTGCCTGTTCATTATCTACAGACACCCTCAACAGGAGAAGAGCTGGATTCACTCCCTGATGATTTGCCAAGTGACTCTGATATGTTGACTTCCCTACCAGGAGTCTATGGGGTGCGAGCCACAGCCGCCCGTTCTTCTGATCTTCAGTATAAACATCTACAGGAGGTTGTGCTGGATGGCCAAAAAGTTGTTGGCTTTCGTGACACTGGGGCTTTTCTCACCATCGAAGATCCCCGAGTAATTCAACTAGAAGCAGTGCAAAAAGGACCAGGAATTGCTATTGAATTGGCTGGAGGTACTCAGAGATATATTCCAAGAGCGAGTGTGACCCTGGATTATGGCTTTGGAGCAAAACAATGCACGATTGGTGTGATGAGCAGCCTTCCTGCAGACATTCTTCTAGGGAATGATGTGGGGAATCTTCAATGCCACTTTGTCGGCACGATAACCAGAAGTCAAGCAAAGAGAGCAGCAGATGTGGACGTGTTCAACCCATCAATGGAACTGAGGCCACCCGAACTGCCTTCACAGCCGGTGAGTGATTCTTCTTGTGGGTCTCATATGAATGTCACTTGGGATAAAGTTCAGTTTAGACAAGAGGTAGAGACTGACCCCACCCTGGCTAGCTTTAGAGCTCGGGCTGAAGTAGGGCAGTTAGGAGAAAATGGGGAAAAAATTATCAGAGAAAATGGACTCCTATATCGAGTTACCAATAGTGATGAGCGAGCATGCTTGTCACTACTCGGTACTCGCACGAGTATCACTGTACTCGGGCTGCTCGGCGGGGACCGAGTAATCTCGCGATACTCGTGCTTTACTCGTGGTCTTCATTTCTGCATGTTGGCGCTCTTTTGAGAGCCAGCCCTCATGCAGGGATTGGCTGGCAGACCACTGCAATGCCACAGCCCTGTTAGTTGTGGAATTGCAGTGATTGGCCGGCCTGCACAGCGTCACCGAGCCTTTATATAGGCCGGCGCGCTGTGCTCTGCTCACAGCTATTCTGACAGTGAGTGTAGGGAGAGTGTCGCTGATTCAGGGAAAGCTTTGCGGCCCTTTATAGTTAGTTCCGGAGCAGGGCTGCAAACAGTGTGACCAGAAGTCCTTCTCAGGACTATTCTAGTTGTATACAGGCAGGCAGGGTATAGCCAGGTCGGAGTACAGTAGCAGAGTCCTTCTCAGGACTATTGTTGCTATATACAGGCAGGGTATAGCCAGGTCGGAATACAGGCTAGTGACCAGAAGAGTCCTTGTCAGGACTATTGTACCAGTATAAAGGCAGGCAGGCAGGCAGGGTAGTGGTGACCGTATACCAGCCTTCATCATATCTGGGGCTGGTGTACACAGTGTAAAACAGTCCAGATAGTGTCAGACTTCTCAGTAATTGTCGCTCCTAAAAACCAGTTAGGTTCTTATTGCGTCCGTGCTTGCATTTAAAAACAGCACGTGTGTGGCAGTCGGTGGCAGCGTACAGGTGCGCGTTTTGCACAAACTATTATATAACGCACAAGTCTAGTGTATAATACACGTCAGTCAGCAGTGTCTGATAGTGTCAGACTTCTCAGTAATTGTCGCTCCTAAAAACCAGTTAGGTTCTTATTGCGTCCGTGCTTGCATTTAAAAACAGCACGTGTGTGGCAGTCGGTGGCAGCGTACAGGTGCGCGTTTTGCACAAACTATTATATAACGCACAAGTCTAGTGTATAATACACGTCAGTCAGCAGTGTCTGATAGTGTCAGACTTCTCAGTAATTGTCGCTCCTAAAAACCAGTTAGGTTCTTATTGCGTCCGTGCTTGCATTTAAAAACAGCACGTGTGTGGCAGTCGGTGGCAGCGTACAGGTGCGCGTTTTGCACAAACTATTATATAACGCACAAGTCTAGTGTATAATACACGTCAGTCAGCAGTGTCTGATAGTGTCAGACTTCTCAGTAATTGTCGCTCCTAAAAACCAGTTAGGTTCTTATTGCGTCCGTGCTTGCATTTAAAAACAGCACGTGTGTGGCAGTCGGTGGCAGCGTACAGGTGCGCGTTTTGCACAAACTATTATATAACGCACAAGTCTAGTGTATAATACACGTCAGTCAGCAGTGTCTGATAGTGTCAGACTTCTCAGTAATTGTCGCTCCTAAAAACCAGTTAGGTTCTTATTGCGTCCGTGCTTGCATTTAAAAACAGCACGTGTGTGGCAGTCGGTGGCAGCGTACAGGTGCGCGTTTTGCACAAACTATTATATAACGCACAAGTCTAGTGTATAATACACGTCAGTCAGCAGTGTCTGATAGTGTCAGACTTCTCAGTAATTGTCGCTCCTAAAAACCAGTTAGGTTCTTATTGCGTCCGTGCTTGCATTTAAAAACAGCACGTGTGTGGCAGTCGGTGGCAGCGTACAGGTGCGCGTTTTGCACAAACTATTATATAACGCACAAGTCTAGTGTATAATACACGTCAGTCAGCAGTGTCTGATAGTGTCAGACTTCTCAGTAATTGTCGCTCCTAAAAACCAGTTAGGTTCTTATTGCGTCCGTGCTTGCATTTAAAAACAGCACGTGTGTGGCAGTCGGTGGCAGCGTACAGGTGCGCGTTTTGCACAAACTATTATATAACGCACAAGTCTAGTGTATAATACATGTCAGTCAGCAGTGTCTGATAGTGTCAGACTTCTCAGTAATTGTCGCTCCTAAAAACCAGTTAGGTTCTTATTGCGTCCGTGCTTGCATTTAAAAACAGCACGTGTGTGGCAGTCGGTGGCAGCGTACAGGTGCGCGTTTTGCACAAACTATTATATAACGCACAAGTCTAGTGTATAATACACGTCAGTCAGCAGTGTCTGATAGTGTCAGACTTCTCAGTAATTGTCGCTCCTAAAAACCAGTTAGGTTCTTATTGCGTCCGTGCTTGCATTTAAAAACAGCACGTGTGTGGCAGTCGGTGGCAGCGTACAGGTGCGCGTTTTGCACAAACTATTATATAACGCACAAGTCTAGTGTATAATACACGTCAGTCAGCAGTGTCTGATAGTGTCAGACTTCTCAGTAATTGTCGCTCCTAAAAACCAGTTAGGTTCTTATTGCGTCCGTGCTTGCATTTAAAAACAGCACGTGTGTGGCAGTCGGTGGCAGCGTACAGGTGCGCGTTTTGCACAAACTATTATATAACGCACAAGTCTAGTGTATAATACACGTCAGTCAGCAGTGTCTGATAGTGTCAGACTTCTCAGTAATTGTCGCTCCTAAAAACCAGTTAGGTTCTTATTGCGTCCGTGCTTGCATTTAAAAACAGCACGTGTGTGGCAGTCGGTGGCAGCGTACAGGTGCGCGTTTTGCACAAACTATTATATAACGCACAAGTCTAGTGTATAATACACGTCAGTCAGCAGTGTCTGATAGTGTCAGACTTCTCAGTAATTGTCGCTCCTAAAAACCAGTTAGGTTCTTATTGCGTCCGTGCTTGCATTTAAAAACAGCACGTGTGTGGCAGTCGGTGGCAGCGTACAGGTGCGCGTTTTGCACAAACTATTATATAACGCACAAGTCTAGTGTATAATACACGTCAGTCAGCAGTGTCTGATAGTGTCAGACTTCTCAGTAATTGTCGCTCCTAAAAACCAGTTAGGTTCTTATTGCGTCCGTGCTTGCATTTAAAAACAGCACGTGTGTGGCAGTCGGTGGCAGCGTACAGGTGCGCGTTTTGCACAAACTATTATATAACGCACAAGTCTAGTGTATAATACACGTCAGTCAGCAGTGTCTGATAGTGTCAGACTTCTCAGTAATTGTCGCTCCTAAAAACCAGTTAGGTTCTTATTGCGTCCGTGCTTGCATTTAAAAACAGCACGTGTGTGGCAGTCGGTGGCAGCGTACAGGTGCGCGTTTTGCACAAACTATTATATAACGCACAAGTCTAGTGTATAATACACGTCAGTCAGCAGTGTCTGATAGTGTCAGACTTCTCAGTAATTGTCGCTCCTAAAAACCAGTTAGGTTCTTATTGCGTCCGTGCTTGCATTTAAAAACAGCACGTGTGTGGCAGTCGGTGGCAGCGTACAGGTGCGCGTTTTGCACAAACTATTATATAACGCACAAGTCTAGTGTATAATACACGTCAGTCAGCAGTGTCTGATAGTGTCAGACTTCTCAGTAATTGTCGCTCCTAAAAACCAGTTAGGTTCTTATTGCGTCCGTGCTTGCATTTAAAAACAGCACATGTGTGGCAGTCGGTGGCAGCGTCAGGCTCCACGTTGTCCCTGGATAGAGACGTGCATGAGGGCCTGTAAACCTGAAGTGCCCATTGGAAGGAAGTGGGTCTATTGTAGTATAGCCCTTAGGCAGGGCAGCCAAAAATTGGGAGGCTCCACGTTGTCCCTGGGTAGAGACGTGCATGAGGGCCTCAAAACATTGTTCCCATTGCAAAGGAGCGGGTCTCCTGTCGTTGTAATGTCCATTCTGCAAAGAATGGGCGAAAAAATTTACCACTGGGGGTATACCTGAAACAAAGGCCTAAGTATTGCAATTTGTAACGGTCATCATCATGGTGGCGCATGAGGAGAAGGAGGAGCAGTCCAGCGATTATCCAAAGTCCAGAAGTGTGTACCCATGGGTGAGTGGAGGTACATGGCAAACTTTAAATTCCGCTCTCATTTGCTGGTGGTGTGGTGAAGTCTGGCCCAATCCAACCCTTGTTCATCTTGATCAGAGTCAGCTTGTCAGCATTTTCAGTTGACAGGCGGGTGCGTTTATCTGTAATGATTCCACCTGCGGCACTAAAAACACGCTCTGACAAAACGCTAGCAGCAGGGCAGGCCAGGCCTTCCAAGGCGTAGAGAGCCAATTCATGCCACGTGTCCAGCTTGGATACCCAATAATTGTAAGGCACAGAGGAATGTCGGAGTACAGTTGTTCGATCTGCAAGGTACTCCTTCAGCATCTGGGCAAACTTAGGATTTCTTGTGGCACTACCCCGCACCTCAGGGGCTGTGGTACGTGAGGGGCTGAGAAAACTGTCACACATCTTAAAGACTGTTCCCCTACCTCTGGCGGATTGGACTTGTGCCTCTCTCGGCTGTACGCCTCGGTTGTCCACTGATTCATGACCTATGCCGCTAGCGTTTTGTGAGGGGAATGCTTTGCCTACTTCCGTGACTATGGCCTTCTGGAACTGCTGCATTTTGCCTGACCTCTCCGCCTCGGGAATAAGAGACATAAAGTTCTCCTTTTAGCGTGGGTCTAACAGTGTTACCAACCAGTAATGATTGTCGGCCAAGATGTTCTTAACGCGAGGGTCACGAGACAGGCAGCTTACCATAAAGTCAGCCATGTGTGCCAGACTCTTAACAGCCATCACTTCAGTATCCTGACCAACACGATGACTGAACATGCTGTCCTCCTCCTCCTCATCATCTACCCTGTCCTCTGGCCAGCCACGCTGAACCGAGGATATGACTGCATGTCATATCCTCAATTTGGCCAGAGAGTTGCTCCATGTCTTCATCCTCCTCCTCGTCATAGTCCTCCACTGCACGTTGTGATGAGACGAGGCTGGGCTGTGTGTTATCATTCATCACCCACACCCACTACTGTTTCTTGCTGAAACTCATCGCGCTCCGCCTGCAATGCATCATGTTTGTTTTCTGAGCAGAGACCATTTTAGAAGGCAGAGAAGCGGTATGGTGACGCTAATAATGTCGTCATCGCCGCTCACCATCTTGTTGTAGTCCTCAAAGTTTTGGCGGATGGTGCATAGGTCGGACATCCATCTCCACTCCTCAGGTGTTATGTGTGGAGTTTGACCCATTTCCCGACGGCTTAGGTGATGCAGGTACTCAACAACTGCCCTCTTCTGCTCACATATCCTGACCAACATGTGCAGAGTTGAATTCCAACGCGTGGGGACATCACACACCAGTCTGTGTGCCGGAAGATGCAAACGGCGTCTTAAGCCGGCAAGGCCGGCTGAAGCAGTAGGTGACTTTCGAAAATGTGCAGACAGGCGGCGAACTTTTACCAGCAGATCAGACAGCTCTGAGTATGACTTTAGAAACCGCTGAACCTCGAGGTTGAGCACATGGGCCACGCATGGAACATGTGTCAGCTGGCCTCGCCTCAAAGCCGCCACCAGGTTCCGGCCATTGTCACACACGACCTTTCCTGGCTTTAGGTTCAGAGTTGTGAGCCAGTGATCTGCCTGCTGTTTCAGAGCTGTCCACACCTCTTCTGCATTGTGGGGTTTGTCACCTATGCAGATTAGCTTCAGCACTGCCTGTTGCCGCTTCGCCGAGGCAGTGCTGCAGTGCTTCTGTGTCGCCCTGGACAAGCCAGGGGCCACAGAGCACAACACTTAAACACCCCACACTCCCTGCAGGCATATCATAGTCAAAACACAAAATCCTTGTTGCCTTCCCCAGGGGCTGTTGTCCACACCAGGGTGTGGAGCCAGGCGGTTGGTCTCCACCCACCGAGGAGGAGGGAAAACACAGGCAGTGAGAGTTAAGCTAAGGAAGTGGAAGGAGGAAAGTAGTAGAGAGGAGAAAAGTGACAGCAAAGAGCCTGAAGTTGGTCCGGGTGTGTGGCCCGGACAGGACAGCAAGGTTGGCAGGATGTGGTGACCGTCTGCAGTGGAGGCCGATTGGAGTCTGCCGTAAGGACCGTGGACGGGTGGTGACCCGGCCGTACCGGACCGGTATACAAAGAGAAGCCAGCACCATTGGCAGAGGACTTTCGGATCCCGGCAAGGCTTGGTGTCGCCGTGAATTTGCCAAATCCGTTATTGAAGGGGACCTCAGGGTTTCCAAACAGCCAAGTCCAGATAGAAGGCAACCGTACAACCGTGAAGGGGAGACACAGCCACCGCCAAGGGCAACCGTCTCCCAGGGCCAGCGCCTGTGGGCAAAAGGGGCTCCTCCGGCCCATATCCAGGTCAGGGAGCGGGTTACCGTTGGGAAACCATCACTACCAACACTTAACTTAGGTGCAGGGAGAGACAGTCATCACTAACCTGCAGGGAGGAACAACCGCAGCCGTCCGAGTGACCCGTCCATCCAGCCACTTGTTTTACCCTGAACTGTGTCATCATCATTGGGCTGAGTGAGTACCTCCGTGCCGTGCGGCACAGCGCTGCCCCTGCGACCATGCACTTCATCAGGCCCCGCAACCCGCCTGTCATCCATCTCTACCCCATCACCAGGCCCCGGGACAACCAACCCCCCTACCCACGGAGGGGAGAAATAACAACAAAGCTGCTCCCTGTCACAGGCTCCCGGGATCCCCGTCCAGAGCAGCGGTGGTGTCCACACAATCACCACAACCGTGGGTGGCGTCACGGACAATATCCCCAAAACCCAAACCACCCCTTTTCACTCACGGGCGAGTAGCGCCGCTCGAGTCCCCGGGATCCGGCCATCGCTCGAGCCAACGAGCAGCAGCAGCCGTAGAGCTGCGTCAGCCGGACCCGAGCAGTGGGAGAGCGCACCGTCCCCTCCTCCGCCAGCGACACTTCCAGCTTGGGACTGGTGTGGAGGGTAAAGTGGATCAGGATGCGCAGGAGGAGGAGGAGGCTGAGGAGCATGACATTCCGGAGCTGTAGAGTGTGTGTGAAACCCTGACTGAGGTAGGGCCTGCAAAACTTGGTGTGTGAAGGACGTGTTCCGTCCCTCGCTCAGACTGGGTCCCAGCTTGCACAATATTAACCCAGTGTGACGTCAACGAGATGTAGCGTCCTTGCCCACATGCACTTGTCCACGTGTCTGTGGTTAGGTGGACTTTGGCTGAAACAGCGTTGTTCAGGGCACGTGTGATGTTTTGTGACACGTGGTTAGTTATGCAATGCGGGGACGGCACACAGGGAGAAATAGTGGTGTCTGTGGACCGAGTAACGTGGGACAGCTGCCACCATCAGTTCGCGGAATGCTTCTGTCTCAACCAGCCTAAAAGGCAACATTTCCAGCGCAAGCAGTCGCGAAATGTTAGCATTTAGAACTGTGGCATGTGGGGTGTTGGCAGTGTATTTGCGCCTGCGCTCAAAGGTTTGCTGAATGGATAACTGAACGTTGCGCTGGGACAAGGACGTGCTTGATGATGGTGTTCTTTCTGCGTAGGCAACTGCAGGTGCAGGAGTGGAGGAGGCTTGTTCGCAGGCAGCATGGACAGGGGATTGGCTCGCATGCACAACCAGCGAAGACGTAGCAGTGACATCAGCAAGCACTGCTCCTCGACTCTGTTGTACTTCCCACAAAGTCGGGTGCTTGGCTGACATGTGCCTGATCATGCTGGTGGTGGTCAGGCTGCTAGTTTTGGTACCCCTGCTGATGCTGGCATGGCAGGTGTTGCAAATGGCCTTTTTAGAATCATCTGGAGCCAACTTAAAAAACTGCCAGTGTCAGAGTTCCGGGTTTTCCAGTTTTCTTTTGAAAGAGCTTGCCCTTTGTTAACATGGAGTTTTCTGTTCTGTTGCCCTACTTCCTGTCCATCTGTTTAAAAGCCGCCCCTAAAGCTTAGTCCAGTGCCTGAGTATACTGCTTCCTGTGTGCTCCTGCCCTGCTGCTTTTGGTTCCTGATTGTTATTCGGATCCTCTTGGAAAACAACCGACACCGACTCTGGACTTCATCTGGTATCATCTAGCTGTACCTGGACTCCGTTTGCCGTCTTTGGTCGGAACTTCTGCCCGGTTCCTTCCGTTTAATACCACTCTGGACTCACATCACGTACAGACATTTTTCGACTTACCTATTGCCCTTTTGTGTCCCGGCTGCTGCGCATTTAGGGCTTCTGGGGTGATTGCCAGACAGTCCCTGTATAGGGGTTTGCTGTTGGTGGTCTCCCTGGGGGAGTCCGGTGCGCGGTCCCGGGAATTCCCTTTCGCTCAGTCCCTGGAAGGTATTTCCTGTATTTATGTTCTACTGTGTTTTTGTTCCGTTTATGTACATATTTGCTGGTTGCATATTATAAATGTCTTGCACCAAGAACTCGTCTCTGGTTGTCATTGCCCTAACGCAATCGAAATCCTCAATACATACAATAGTATTACAGCCAGACTCGGGAAGACCTAACATTTGTACAGGCACCTTGTGTCGTGTTGTTCCGGGGAACAGTTGCCTGACGTCTGCCTGGGGCCACCACTCTGCTTCTTACTGCCTGTTGGGATGCTACGCCTCCCTCCCCCTGTGCACTGCTGTCCTCGCTCTGCATATCCTCCTGCCAGGTTGGGTCAGTTACTGGATCATCCACCACGTCGTCTTCCTCTTCCGCACCCTGCTCCTCCTCCTGACTTCCTGACAATTGTGTCTCATCATCGTCCACCCCTTGTTGAGACACGTTGCCAACTTCGTGAGAACGTGGCTGCTCAAATATTTGTGCATCTGTACATACAATCTCGTCATGGCCCACTTCAACAGGAGCTGGCGAGAGGCCAGAATTTGTGAATGGAAACGTGAACGAACAGCTATTCCGAGTGTCCAAGTGTGGGATCAGTAATGTCCGTGGACGTGTACTCGGCCTGGTGGTAGGAAGGAGGATCAGGTTCTGAAATGTGCGGTGCAGTATCACGGCTACTGACACTTGACCGTGTGGAAGACAGAGTGTTTGTGGTGGTGCCAATCTGACTGGAAGCATTATCCGCTATCCAACTAACAACCTGTTGACACTGGTCTTGGTTCAAGAGCGGTGTACTGCTGCGGTCCCCAAGAATTTGGGACAGGACGTGCGAGCGACTAGATGTGGCCCTTTGTTGTGGCGAAATTAGAGCTTGCACACAACCTCGGTGTCTGCCTGCACCACCATCACGTCCACTTCCTTGTTCGTTGACAACGCCCTTGCGCATTTTGCAATGCTGTGCTGATGTGTATTCACTAGACTTGTGTGTTATATCCAAGTTTTTGCAAAACTCACACAAATGCAGCGGAAAGCTGCCACCAACAGGCACACACGTGCGGTTTTTAAATGCAAGCACGGAGGCACTAAGAACCTAACAGGTCTCTATCCAGGGACAACGTGGAGCCTCTCAATTTTTGGCTGCCCTGCCTAAGGGCTATACTATAATACACCCACTTCCTTCCAATGGGCACTTCAGGTTTACAGGCCTTCATGCACGTCTCTATCCAGGGACAACGTGGAGCCTCCCAATTTTTGGCTGCCCTGCCTAAGGGCTATACTATAATACACCCACTTCCTTCCAATGGGCACTTCAGGTTTACAGGCCTTCATGCACGTCTCTATCCAGGGACAACGTGGAGCCTCCCAATGTTTGGCTTCCCTGCCTAAGGGCTATACTATAATACACCCACTTCCTTCCAATGGGCACTTCAGGTTTACAGGCCTTCATGCACGTCTCTATCCAGGGACAACGTGGAGCCTCCCAATGTTTGGCTTCCCTGCCTAATGGCTATACTATAATACACCCACTTCCTTCCAATGGGCACTTCAGGTTTACAGGCCTTCATGCACGTCTCTATCCAGGGACAACGTGGAGCCTCCCAATTTTTGGCTGCCCTGCCTAAGGGCTATACTATAATACACCCACTTCCTTCCAATGGGCACTTCAGGTTTACAGGCCTTCATGCACGTCTCTATCCAGGGACAACGTGGAGCCTCCCAATTTTTGGCTGCCCTGCCTAAGGGCTATACTATAATACACCCACTTCCTTACAATGGGCACTTCAGGTTTACAGGCCCTCATGCACGTCTGTATGCAGGGGCATTGGTGAACCTCACAATTTAGGACTGCCCTGGCAAAGGAAAATACTACAAAGACTCACTTCCTCAAAATGGGCACATTAGACTCAAGAGGCCTTCATGTACGTCTCTTCTCAGGGACATCGGAGTGCCACACAATGTTTTCACGTAAAATCTTTCATGTATTGATCTCAAAAAGTAACATACACCAGCTCTATCTCACTATTGGGTATGTGCCCTTAACATTTCCGCCATGAAAAATCATTTTGGGGTCATTTTGGAAGGTTTTCTGATGAGTCCGTAAAAATGGCGTAAAACGCGGACAAAATTGTTCACAGCTGTGACTTTTGAGTGATAAATGCTTCAAGGGGTCTTCCCCATGCTGTTGCCATGTCATTTGAGCACTCTTCTGAGACTTTTGTGCCATTTTTAGGGTTTCTCCATGCTGCCGGGAGGTCATTTCACAAAAATACTCGGGTCTCCCATAGGATAACATTGGGCTCGTTGCTCGGGCCGAGTACACGAGTATCTTGGGAGGCTCGGCCCGAGCTTCGAGCACCCGAGCTTTTTAGTACTCGCTCATCACTAGTTACCAACGCTGACTCCTTAGATAAGCCCTGGACTTATAGCAAACAGCTGATTGTTCCTCAGAAATACAGAATTTCCCTATTACACCTTGCTCATGACATTCCTACTGCTGGCCATCAAGGGAAAACCCGCACCGAGAGACGATTGACTCAAATTTTCTATTGGCCTGGAATTTCTCAAGCAGTGGCGCATTTCTGCCGAACCTGCGACATATGTCAGCGTAGAGGGCGACCCGGAGATCACCCAAAGGCACCCTTGCAACCACTCCCTATAATAGAAGAACCTTTTCAAAGAGTAGCTGTCGATCTCATTGGACCACTGGCTAAACCAAGTAAATCTGGAAAGCAGTACATTCTCACCGTTGTGGACTATGCCACCCGATATCCAGAAGCCGTGGCCTTGTCAAGTATTTCTGCAGCCAAGGTGGCCGAGGCCCTTGTTACCATTTTCACCCGAGTAGGATTCCCCAGTGAAATCTTATCAGACCAAGGCTCCCAGTTTATGTCAGAGTTGGTGCAGTGTCTGTGGCGCACCTGTGGAGTACGGGCAATTGGAACTACAGCATACCATCCTCAAACCAATGGACTTTGTGAACGATTTAATCAAACACTGAAAAATATGCTAAGGGCCTTCACTGACAGTGATTCCGACTGGGAGAAGTACCTACCCCATCTCCTGTTTGCCTATCGGGAAGTTCCCCAGGAGTCCACTGGGTTTTCCCCCTTTGAACTACTCTATGGAAGAAAGGTCAGAGGACCCTTAACTCTGCTAAAGGAATATTGGGAGGGGCAAGTTGAAGATACAGGAACCCCTGTTATTCCATATGTCCTCAAGCTTCAGGAAACCCTGGCTCAACTTGCTAGTTTGGCTCAGGATCATGTACGGATGGCTCAAACCAGACAGAAGACATGGTATGACCGCAAAGCACGCTATCGAGAATTTGTAGAGGGACAACAAGTCTTAATGATTGTTCCCCATCGGCAAAATAAACTCCAGACAACATGGGAGGGTCCCTTCCGGGTTCTCAGAAAACTAAACGACACCAATTACCTTCTTGCTCTAGATGATCAGGGTCTAAGACAAAGGACTGTCCATGTGAATATGATTAAGGAGTACCATGACCGGACATTACCTATGATAGCAAGCTGTCGGCTGGCTTCAGAAGATGGTCAGGAGGATGAGGACCCATTACCTGATCTTGTTGAAGCAGCCTGAGCCCCATCCACTGTGGAACAGGTTCCTCTGAGAGATCACTTAGATTCCTTACAGAAAAAACAAATGCTGGGAGTGCTCCATCAGAGACAGGCTGCTTTCTCATCCCGACCAGGTCGAACCACAGTAAGCCAACATCATGTGGACACTCAGGGCATCCGTCCCATACAACAGGCTCCCTACCGGGTACCAGAATCAGTTAGAGACACCATGCAGCATGAGCTGGAGGAGATGTTACAGCTTGGGGTGATTCAGGCCTCCCATAGTCCTTGGGCCTCTCCTGTTGTGTTAGTACCCAAGAAAGATGGGAGTACTCGATTTTGTGTGGACTACAGACGACTAAATGACCATACCATCAGTGATGCTTACCCAATACCCCGCATTGATGAACTTCTAGACCGGCTAGCTGGGGCACGATACGTCACCACCTTGGATCTCAGTAAGGGATACTGGCAAATTCCCCTGACGGAGGAAGGTAGAGAAAAGTCGGCTTTTATAACCCCTTTTGGTCTGTATGAATTTCTAAACATGCCTTTCGGAATGAAAAACGCCCCTGCAACATTTCAGAGAATGGTGGACCAGATCCTCCGGGGATGTGGCGACTTCGCTTGTGCCTACCTGGATGATATCGCCATCTTCAGCCACACATGGGAGGAACATCTGAATCAAGTAGCTGTTGTTCTTGACCGGATTCTCACAGCAGGCCTAACTATTCGACCTGATAAATGCCAATTGGGGATGGGTGAAGTCCAATATCTAGGGCATCGAGTAGGAGGAGGGAAGTTACGCCCTGAACCTGCCAAAATCCAGGCTATTAGAGACTGGCCTGTACTCCAAACCAAGAAACAAGTTATGGCTTTTTTGGGCACTGCCAGTTATTACCGAAAATTTGTTTCTCATTTCATCAGTGTGGCCAAGCCCCTTACAGACCTCACGAAGAAAACGATGCCCCGGCTGGTGATCTGGACTCCAGCCTGTGATGAGGCTTTTAACCGGCTGAAGGACGCCTTGGTCTGCGACCCTGTTCTGGCTGCTCCAGACTACAAGAGGAGATTCATTGTGCAGACGGATGCCTCTTCTTATGGACTGGGAGCTGTCCTCAGCCAGGTGAATGCAGCCGGGGAGGAGCACCCCATTGCCTACCTCAGCAGGAAACTGCTGGACCGAGAAGTGGCCTATGCAACTGTTGAAAAAGAATGTCTGGCTGTAGTGTGGGCCCTTAGGAAACTACGGCCGTATCTGTATGGACGAGAATTCACTGTGGTTACTGATCACAATCCCCTCACCTGGCTGAACAGAGTCTCTGGGGACAATGGACGATTACTACGATGGAGCCTGGCTCTTCAACCATATAACTTTACCATACAATATAGAAGGGGCAGCCAACACCAAAATGCTTTGTTGAGTGAAGGGTGAGGACCTGTGCTAAGGCCAGCTCCTTATCGCCCGTACATGGACGATTGGACTTTGAGGACTTTGGCATTCTCCTTGGCGCCCCTGGACCTATTTCCTTTGTGTGGACTCTAAAGAACCATTTTAATATTGCATGTTTTATGCTCCCTGCCTCATTAAATCTTCTTGGATTGTTCCTTGGCCTGGCGTCCCTTACTGCTCTGTCGCATACCCTGTCACAACCTTTCATGTGGAATTTCCATGTCTTTTGACTGGTGTTTGGTATGGGGCATTGTGCACCATATAACAGTGTGGGCCAGCATACATTTGAATTGATAAATCTAATTGTTTCCTACCTATTATGGCCTCATGCTGAGGATTAATATAGATTGTTTGCCCAGCTTTCAATTTTACGTGCCTCCCCTTTATATGATATACCCTGGATACCTTGTTCTGTGCATTTCTTGCTATCATATGTCTAAAAAGATCCTTCAAATAATATTTTTTTCTTTTTGCAATATATATGTAAATTTTGTATAAAGTATTAACAAGTTGCTTGTAACAAGGTATGTCATATGATGTTATTATGAAATCTTGGGTCCCCCTGGATTGTGCGCCCCAATCTTGTCCTTTTGTGTCACACACCATCATCCAATTTTTTCACCTGACTAATAAAGTTTTTTCACTTTTAATATTTGGCTATTTGATTGCTTTTTTATTTCCTTAGTTCAAGCAAATCAACAAGATCAATTGCTGACAGTTCCCTTTGCAAATGACAAATCCAGAGATGCTACAGACCATGGGGGCACATTTAGGCACACAGGCTGTTCACAATAGTACCAGAAGCATTTGACCTTGTCTTTTCATGTGGCACTTTGGATAAATGTCGGTGCCACTGGTTGCCCCACCAAATCAATGTAATGCCAAGTGTATCTGGAATTAAAGCTAGAGGTGTCCATCTAACATACATTATCCACCCAACACCATAATACGAGGAGTATGACGAGTGTGATATTCATTCTTGAAGGCCTCTAACCCTTTAAAAAAATATATCTTTTTGTAAGAAATGATTTTATTTTGAGTATTTATCTTGTTTTGTACACAGGTAAAATACATTATAATCTAAAGGGCACTTTACACACAGCGACATCGCTAGCGATGTCGCTGGTGAAAGCACCTGCCCCTGCACCTGCCCCTGTCGGTTGTGCATCATGGGCAAATCGCTGCCTGTGGCGCACAACATCGCTAACACAAACTTACCTCCCTAGCGACGTCGCTGTTGCCAGCAAACCGCCTCCTTTCTAAGGGGGCGGTCCGTGTAGCATCACAGCGGCGTCACTAAGCGGCCACCCAATTGAAGTGGAGGGGAGAAGATGAGTGGCAGTAACATCCCGCCCACCTCCTTCCTTCCTCATTGCCGGCAGCGGCAGGGACGGTGATGTTCCTCCTTCCTGCGGTGTCACACATAGCAATGTGTGCTGCCGCAGGAACGACGACCAAAATTGTACCTGCAGCAGCAACGATATATGCGATTAGCACGACGTGTTAACAATCAACGATATGGTTAGTATTTTTGATCGTTAACGGTCGTTCCTGCGTTTCAAACGCAAAGATGTCGCTAACAAGGCCGGATGTGCGTCACGAATTCCGTGACTCCAACGACATCTCGTTAGCGATGTTGTTGCATGTAAAGGGGCCTTTAGAGTTCCAGCTGGTCATTGAAATACACATTTGTGTGGGTAACACAAGGATAAATTATAATTAATACTGGTGATAATAGGTGGGTAGCTAGTTATGAGAAGGAGAATGTGTATAGCAACAATTCAAAATATATTGAATCTAGTGTCAATTATGTGACAAGCAACACTGGCTTACTGATTAATATGATTTATTGAACTCAATACAAAATATTCAATATATATTAAGTTGTGATCCTTCTGTTTTCTTAGCATTATGTAGAATTTGGGTTTTGCTTTTAAGTCACATTCATACAATGGAAGAATTCAGCACTTTACAGTGTAAATATTTCTGGGAATAGAGGGTCCCAAGAGATAAATAATGCAGTTCTCAATCACAAATCTGGAGGAAGGTCAGGGCGAGCCCACTTCACCTTTTAACCTTCCGCTTCATGTTAACGAGTTATATTTCCATGGTATTTCTTTGCAGTTTTCACATACTGTATATGTCGCCTTTTTTCTTTTTTGGAGCATTGCTTCGTTAAAATATATTGTGTGCTACAGCTATTTTACTGATTTATTAATACAATTATAGTAATATGTATTAAAAATAAAAGAGTACTTGATGGATAGAAATTTAAGGAATTTATAGCCAATAAGGAGAAAGCTCTCTGGGCCAAGACAAAAAAAAATTAATCCCAGGGCTGAGCAAGTATAGACACAATATACTGCACATTGTAAGCAACACCAATATGTTATGTAGGTTTTCTCTGCATATGGTAACAGTAATACTCCTTAAAAGTGCAAAGCTTGGCAGTAAACACTCTGGAGAAAGAGAAGTGATGAAGAAAACTTGTTCTCATTGAGATTTCTGTAGACACTCACACAATGTTAAACAGATAAAAAAATCATCTGACAGCTTATCAAATAGAGAATCAAATGTATTAAAGCCTGGATCCACTTGCAAAACCATATACTGGTGTAGATTTAGTTTTCATTCCCCTTAATAGAATGACCCGATGGCCAGAACTGTTAATGACTTTCTGTATCGGTGATTGTAGGGTCATACATATAACAGACTGCCAGAACCAGCATGGTATAAAAATAATGATTATACAGTATATACTCACACCAATCCCCAGCTATTTCTCTGTATCGCTAATAAGGTCTTCACAGATCTTCTGTTTGTAGGGGAGTGCAGCCACTACTTATTATGTTGCTTCACTGGATTTCTCTGTTGTTTTGCACTAAAGCTTAAAGAGTCTGGCTCATAAACAGGGTATATTGGTTTGGCCCGGACTTCCCCCCTGCTGCCTGAGCTCACTTGGTCTGATCGGAGTTTGGGGTTGAAGAAGCAGGAAATGACTGAGGCTTGAGTCCAGGACGTGCTGAGAAGTACAGGATTCCAGGACTAGCGGAGGGACGCACACAGGAAGGAGTCTGTGCAGTGGCTGTGCCATGACTTTGATTAGCTCCTGTGTCTGTGTGAGAAGGAGCTGAGAGAGTTCCTGGTGGCCCAGAGGAATGCTCGCCTGAGAGAGATGGTATCTGGCCTGTTAGCAGATACTGCTTGGATGAGCCCAGCTGTCTGGGCAATCGAATGAAGAAAAGACCTTCATCGTCCTCAAGCCCCAGAGCAGACCAGTCCTGCGACAGTACCGTGAGTGGATGCCCGGGTGCTGCGGTTAGGGAACCATATTAGACCTCCATAGTTAGAGTGTGGCACGGTCTTTTTAGAGGAGAACAGTTAGGATAGAGGACAGAACCGGATTGTTGTACGTTATAGATAGACAATGCTGTACTACTGGTGAATAGAGTTGAGCGGATCGGTCATAATCCGGGTTCGGCGGATCCGGATGAGGTTGCCGCCGAAGTCCGGATCCGATCCGGAATCCGCGGTTATACAAATCAATGGGGAACGGGATAGAGAGAGAGAGAGAGAGAGAGAGAGAGGAACTCGAACAGTGCAGATCCGGATTTTGCGGATCCGTAAAATGTAAGTATAATGACAATGTTTATTATTAACTATATTCTTTATTTTACAGCCCCATCTCATAACTGTAAAGCCCCAGTTCGGTGTCCGGATGCAAGTTCTTGTTATCTCCAACCCGATCTCGATCTTTACAAAACGTTTGGGCAAGGCTCCCGATCCCAAACATTGGGGGGATCGCCCATCACTAATCAAGAGTTGTCTCTGTGCTTCCTGGAGGTAAAATGTTTATATTTAAACAAAAATGTGCACGTTTACTATAATGAACAAGTGAAAATGTTCAAGATCAGTGATCCAAAGGTGTGTAAAAAAAATAAATATTATATATATATATATATATTATATATGGTACCAATAAAAATGTCACTTTGTCCTGCAAAGAGTGCGGCCCCCCAACTATTTTTTTTTCCTTAGTGTGGCCCAAACACCGAGCTGAGTGTGAGACCCCTGCTCTATACCATGCACCTTGTATCCTTCTATCCCACACACGCTGCCCTCATATACTGCACACTCTGTACCCCTCTATCCCAGATTCCCTGTACCCCTCTATCCTACACAGCCTGTACCCTCATATTCCACACACCCTGCACCTTCATATCCCTCATACCCTCTACCCCTTTATTGCTATACACCCTGCCCCTATATATCACACAGCCTATACCCCCACTTACCTGTCTCTCAAACACTCTGCACTTCTTCACACCCCTCTCTCACAGTCTGTACCTTAATATGTCACTCACCCTGCACCAATCCTGTTCTCTCATTACCGGTCAAGTGTCCCCATCTCTTTCAGCATCTCCTGCTTCTTCCTGCCTGGCAAAACAATGTGGCTCCTCCCACATGGTCACAGGTCATGACATCATTGCAGGTCATGTAATAATAGAGGGTATCTTCTTCATCTGGGCAGGTGCTGGTTAGTGCTTCTGCTTTGCCCCTGCAGCATTGACAGTGGGAATTCATCCTAGTGGCTCATTCAGCTCTGAGCAGCAGTAACTCCAGATGGGTCCCTCCAGGTCAGAGGCCCTAGGTGCCTGCCCCCTCCAGCCTCCCTCCACCCCCCATAGCTATGCTACTGGCCACCAGTAACATTGACTCTGTGGGATGACTCTTCAATTACATGCATATATTGAATTGCCATAATCCAAAAACTTACCTGTGCTTCTATATATTAATACAGTTTGTTAAATGAATGAATGATGCACAATACAAAATTATATTGTGGTACCGTGTTAGCCAGAAAAATCATTGTAAACACTTTTATGCCCAAAAATCACAAAACAATTCTAGGATTGATACCTTTACTTATAGATAAAGGATGAGCTGTAGTAATTAAGAATATGTCATATTACATCCAGGAAGCACAGCGACAACTCTTGAATAGTGATGGGCGATCCCCCCTATGTTTGGGATCGGGAGCCTTGCCCAAACGTTTTGTAAAGATCGAGATCGGGATCGAGATAACAAGAACTTGCATCGGGACACCGAACTGGGGCTTTACAGTTATGAGATGGGGCTGTAAAATAAAGAATATAGTTAATAATAAACATTGTCATTATACTTACAGGTCCCGCGACGCGTCCTGCAGACTCTGTCTCCCGGCCGCTTCTGCTTCTGCATCCGATCATTGCTGTGCCCCCGGGTAACCACCACTGCCTAAAGGACCTTCCATGATGTCATAGCCATGTGAGCAGTCTGATGTGAATGTTGTACAGACATTGGCTTACAGACTGGTCATATGGCTATGACATCATCGAAGGTCCTGATAACTAAAGTTTGACTGTCACTGTGCGACTGTTTGATGTGTCACATTGCATCACCTGGTACAGCTGCACATTTTCCCAACAGGAGCGGGTTGGCTGCATGTATTTCTATGCATCTGGGAACATCAGGGCGAACCAGCTGATACCGATGTGAGACGCAAGTGGAATCATACCCTCCCTGTCAGCCTGGTTCTCGCTAAGTACAGTGATGAAGCAGAGCTGACATGGCTCTCCCTGCTTCTCTCTCTGTAAAGACGCTTGTCTGTACAGAGTGATGAAGCAAAGCTAAGAAGGTGCTACCTGTGGACTACGTCGAACTAAGATTTTTTTTATAATAAAGATGGAGTCTCTAAAATTTTTTTATTTATTTCTAATAAAAAAAAAATTCTGTGCTGTGTTTTTTTTTACTGTTTATTAGAAATTCATGGAGGCAATATCTAATTTGGCATGACACCAGAAATTTCGGGCTTAGTACCATCTGAGAATACAAAGCTGGTATTAACCCCTTTATTACTCAGCGTGCCACCGCCATCAGGGCCGCTGGACGAGCCGGGTAAAGCACCTGGAATTGGTGCTAAGAAACAATGGCCATATCCAGGTGCAGCTGCGGGCTGCAGGGAATCCGGCCCCCAGCTGCCTGGTTTTACCTGACTGGCAATCATAATACAATGTGAGCCCAAGCTTTTTTTTTTAATTATTTTTTTAAATAATTAGAAAAAAAATAATGGGCTTCCCTGTATTTTGATTGCCAGCCAAGGTAAAGCCAGAAGGATGGGAGTAGCAGCCCATAGCTGTCCGCTTTATCTGTGCTGAGAATCAAAAATACTGCAGAGCGTTACGTCATTTTGTAAAATTATTTATTTATTTTTATACAGCTAAATATATAGTGTGTTTATATATATATATTTATATATTTATATATATTTATATATATATATATATATATATATATATACACAGCTCTAGCAAATACTAAGAGATCACTGCAAAATTATCAGTTTTTCTGATTTTTCTCTTTATTTTTCTCTTTATTATCCTTAATTTTTGCTCTTTTCAGGTTATTTCAACAGACAATCAGACGCCCATTCTCTGAGCCGAGTCTGTGATTGCCTTACATCACAGTACTGTAAAAATAAATAAATCATTAAAAAAAATATCATAGCACTCCGCAGTATTTTTGATTCTCACAGCAGATAAAGCAGATGGCTACGGGCTGCCACCCTCATCAGCCTGGATTTACCTTGGCTGGCAATCAAAATAAAGGGAAGCTATGAAGTTGGGTTTTTTTTTAAATTATTTAAAAAAAATTAAAAAAAAAATGCATGGACTCCCGACGTATTTTGATCCCCAGTCAGTTAAAACCAGGCAGCTGGGAGCTGGGTGTTGTGATCCGGTAACCGTGGACGATTACAAAAAAACTCCCATTAGTAGAAAAACACCCAGAAAAACAAAAATAGTTGGAACCTGGGCTGACTGCAATCCCCTAACTATCAGACTACACTAGAAGTAGCCGTGGAGCGTTCCTAAACACCTAAACGCCACATCACAGCCGGAGAAACTAGCTACACCTCACTGATAAAAAAGAGGAAATCTACGTTGCCTCAGACAACTCCCCAAAGGAGTAGACAGCCCCCAACATATAAAGATTATGGTGATGTAGGGAAACACGACACACAGACAGGGAAAAGAGATTTAGCAAAGGCGAGGCCCGACTACCTAGATACAAAGGAAAGAAAAGAAAACTGATTGCAGTCAATGCAAAAACCCTGCAGAAAAATACCAATTTCCCGATACTAATAATGGCCCTGGAGGTCGAACGACCTCACCCCACTATATCAGGTACTCTTGTAAATAATGGGAGAGACAAAATACCAAAAAGAACACAAAAAATACAAAAAGTGCAAATAATCATGTTTGACAGGGAGAATCTCCCTTTCCTTGCAGAATAGGTAGCAAAGGGGGAACTGTTATCATCCGGTAACCATGGAAGATTACAAAAAACTCCCATTAGTGAAGAAACACCAAGAACAACAAGAGTAGTTGGAACCTGGGCTGACCGCAATCCCCTATCAGACCACACCACAAGTAGCCATGGAGCATTACTAAACACCTAGATGCCACGTCACAACCGGAAAAACTAGCTACACCTCACAGACAGAAATGAGGAAATTCACCTTGCCTCAGAGAAGTCCCCAAAGGAGTAGACAGCCCCCAACATATAAAGATTACGGTGATGTAGGAAAACACGATGCGCAGGCAGGAAAAATAGATTTAGCAAAGGCAAGGACCAACTAACTAGATACAAAGGAAAGGAAACTGATTGCGGTCAGCACAAAATCCCTGCAGAAAAATACTAATCTCCTGATAGCAAAAATGGCCCTGGAGGTCGAAAAACCTCACCCCCACCATATCAGACACTCCTGTAAACAATGGGAGAGACAAAATAGCAAAAAGAGCACAAAAATACAAAAGACCAAATAATCAAGTTAGACAGGGAGAAACTCCCTTTTCTTGCAGCAGAGATAGCAAAGGGGGAACCCCCATGCTCACCACACAAGAGAAACAAAACTTTACCTGCAAGAAAACAGATACAAAACAAAGAAAAACAAACACCCTAAGGTGTAAACCAGGAAGCAAGGAAAAAACTAGCAAACATATCTGCATAAGTCTTGCACAGGGAAGGACAGAACTCCAAGCCAGGTTTAGAGACTGAGGAAAATTCAATTATAACCAGTGCCAGCAAGGCAAAACGTGCTCTCTTATATACACCAGGCTTGTCTGCAATAGGACTTCCTTAATTCCCAATTAACGCCGACACTTGTCTGAGTCACAGACTCAGCTCCACTACCACACCTGGTCACCAGAGGGAGCTTCAAAACAGCACCAACACAAACGACATTCACAACAGTACCCCCCCTTGAGGAGAGGTCACCGAACCCTCATGAGAACCATCGTGTATGTCAGGATGGGCATAATGGGAGGCACGAACCAATCTGTCAGCATGAATGTCAGAAGCAAAGACCCAAGAATTTTCCTCCTGACTATAACCCTTCCACTTAACAAGATACTGAAGTTTTCGTCTATTAAGACGGGAATCCAAATTTTTCTCTACATCATACTCCCCTTCTACCAACACAGCATCCGGGGGTGCCGTCGTGGGAACTACTGGCTCCACATGTTACTTCAACAAAGACTTATGAAAAACATTGTGAATTTTAAAAGACTCAGGAAGAGCCAAACAAAAAGATACGGGATTAATAATCTCTGAAATCTTATAGGGCTCAATAAATCTAGGCTTATATTTAGGCGAGGAAACGCTCATAGGAACATGTTATGATTCAGTGACCGAGCAGAATCAAAAAAAGGCAAAAACTAGGAAATCCAGAGTGTCACCAGAGTGGTTGGAAACTCAGCTGACTGCAGACCTCACACTGACAACACAAATAGAAGTAGCCGTGGGACGAGCTTACGATGACCTAGTCGCCTCGACACAGCTGCAGAACTAATTCTTCCTAAAGGGAGAAAAACACAAAAAGCTAATCTGCCTTGGAGCAGTTCCCCAAAGATATAGATGGCCCCCAAACATATAAAACCGAGAAGATAAGATGAAACACGGTACACAGGTAGAAAACAGATTCAGCAAAGATGAGACCCAAACTATCTATATAGGAAAGGACAGAAAAGAGCACTGTCTACAGCCACGCAATACCCTAGAAAAAAACAACACACCTGGTAGGAAAAAAGCTGAGACCACACAGCCTCTCCCCCACTATATCTGTACTCTGGTGTTACTAGGATCCAAGCAAAACACTAAAATAGAGGAAGGACAAACATTAATACCAAGCATGAAAAAAACATAGATACATTGCAGAATATGGAGCAAGGTACACAGAAATTCCCAGCTGGGAATGATCCAACTCTACCCAGAACTCCACAAGCAAAATCAGGGAACAAGCCTTAGTACCTCCAAATTAAACAACAGAAAAATGGAAAGAAAACCAGCAGAGGTACAAGACCAAACTTATCTGTAAGGAGTTCAGGTAAAAATAGAAGATAAGGCAGGCTTCAGTATGTCCACAGCACCACAGGAAGCAACATTGATCACCAGCCCAGACCAAAAGAAAACTACTCAGTTATAAAGGCTAGTCTGAACAACCTGATTTCCAATCATCATCAGCTGTCTGGCTTCTGTTAAGCAGTAGAGATGAGCCATCCCCCTAGTGTTCGAGTTCTGTTCGGTTCGTCCAACGGCGGATGTGTTCATCAAACGTTCGACGAACATCTTCGAACCCCATTGAAAACAATGGCAGGCAAACACAAACACATAGAAACACATAGAAAACACCTTTTAAGGTGTCCAAAAGGTGACAAACAACTCAGAATACACCACAAACACATGGAAAAGTGACAAGTGCATATACTCATGCTGAAACAAAAGAGCTGGATGAGTAAAAGGAGGAGAAGACACAGATATAGGCATGTCATGCCCTTCTAAAATCATGTAAAACACAGCAAGGGGACTACAACCAGAGTCTCAATTTTTTCTAAAAATTGGGCCACAGACACCTCTTAAGTGGCATCAATTGTCCCACAGTTGCAAACTTAACATGTTGATTTGCATGAAGCACAATCAAAAATCGACAAGCCTTTACTCTCCCCAGGATGACATATGGGTAGAAAAGTCCTTGCGGATCCATAACTTGTTCATCTTGATGAACGATCCTCTAAAACACAGAGAGGGGACTCCAACCAGAGTCTCCATTTTTTCCAAAAAATGGGCCACAGACACCATTTAAGTGGCATCAATTGTCCCACAGTTGCAAACTTAACATGTTGATTTACATGAAGCACAGTCAAAAATCCACAAGCCTTTACTCTCCCCAGGATGACATATGGGTAGAAAAGTCCTTGCGGATCCATGACTTGTTCATCTTGATGAACATTAGTCTGTCCACATTGTCACTGGACAGACGTGTGCGCTTATCTGTCAGCACACACCCAACAGCACTGAACACACGTTTCGAGAGAACGCTGGCTTCGAGACATGACAAGATCTCCAAGGCGTAAGTGTGGAGCTCAGGCCATTTTTCCTGATTGGAAGCCCAAAATGAGCAAGGCTTCAGTTACAGTGTCATGGCATTGATATTCACTTGGAGATACTCCTGTATCATCCTCTCCAGGCATTGACTATGTGTCAGACTTCTTGTGTCTTGTGGCCTTGCAAAGGATGGTCTAAAAAATTCATGAAACGATTCCATAACATTGCTGTTACCACAAGATATGGTGTTGCTGGTATGGTTTGAGTAATGATGAATCGACAGTCCCATGGTTGTCAAGTTAGAATTGTGAGATTCACTCTGTGCACCACTGGTGTTTAGTGTAAAAGCCAAGCTAAGATTGCGTAATAGCTTCTGCTGATACTCCTGCATACGTGCGTCCCTTTCTATGGCAGGAATTATTTCGCAAAATTTTGACTTGTATCGGGGATCTAAGAGTGTGGCAACCCAGTAGTCAGCGTTACTTCTAATTCTTACAATCCAGGGTCAAGTTGTAGGTAGTGCAGCAAAAAGGCGCTCATGTGTCTTGCGCATCCAGGAGAACCAAGTCCTTGCTGTGTTGGTGGCGGCGAGATGAGAATCATGCTTCTTTCCTCTGCTCTCTCCCCCCAACTTCGCACAACAGAAATGTGATCAAGGTCTCCCTCATCTGCTGAGTCTTCCATGCCCATCACAAGTTCGTCCTCCATTTCTTCCTGGGCTCCTGCACCTTCCTCAACAGTTTGCCTGCTACCATGCGCCCTTGTTAATCCCTCTCCCCCACCGTCCCATGCCTGTCGCCTTGGTGCTGATGACCATCTGGACCTTGTAGATCTTGGTATCCCTTCCGCATATGAATCCTTCTGTACTTTCTCCCCTTCCTCTTGTCCCCCCACCTGACTCCGAATACTGTTTAGAGTGTGCTCCAGCATGTAAATGACTGGAATTGTTATGCTGATAATGGCATTGTCAGCGCTAAACAACTTTGTCGCCATGTCGAAACTGTGCAGAAGGGTGCATAGGTCCTTGATCTGAGACCACTCCAGCAGCGTGATCTGCCCCACCTCTGGATCTTGTTGGCCCAGAGTATACGTCATAACGTATTGCACCAGGGCTCGCCGGTGTTGCCACAGTCGCTGCAACATGTAGAGAGTCGAATTCCAGGCTGTGAAATGGCAGGCCGAAAGACTTCTGGAGCGATGCAAGTCATTCAGCTGCGGTGTGTGAACGGCGGAAGTGAGCACATAGTGACCTTGCCCTGTGCAGAAGCCCATCTAGGCCGGGTAAGTGGGTTAAAAATTGCTGGACAACAAGGTTCAACACGTGAGCCATACAAGGCACGTGTGTCACATTGCCCCGGTGAAGGGCCGCACCCAGGTTTGCAGCATTGTCGCACACGGCCTTCCCTGGCTGCAGGTTGAGTGGAGACAACCATTGATGAAACTCGGTCTCCAGAGCTGACCACAAATGGTCAGCTGTGTGACTCACATTTCCCAGACATTTCAACTTAAAGACCGCCTGATGCTGTTGAGCTCTGCTGCCAGCATAGTAAGGAGGTGTGCGGGATTCCTTGTGCACAGTTACAATGTGGGTGGTCTGACCATACAGGCTTTGGGCAGAGGTGGAGGACCCAGACGAGGTGGAAGAGGCAAAAGCATTTGAGGAACTTCTACATACAGAAGATTGACGCACAACTCGTGGGGACTGCAAGACTTGTACAGCAGACCCTTCTCCATGCTTACTGGTCCAAGTATCTGTGGTGAAATGCACCCTGTTACACACAGAGTTTCTCAAGGAAGCGGTGATGTTGTATGTGACATGCTGGTGTAGCGTAGGCCCACCTTCCTTGGAGAAGTAGTGGCGACTGGGCATGTGGTACTGGGGCACTGCGACAGACATAAGGTCTCGAAAATCCTGTGTGTCCACCAGGTGGAAAGGCAGCATTTCTGTTGCCAATAGCTTGCAGATGGTGAAAGTCAACCTCTTAGCTTTGTCATGGCTAGGAGGAAATGGTCTTTTACTTGTCCACATCTGACGGACTGAGTGCTGGCTACTGTGATGAGACGGAATTGAGTAGGGTGTCCCTGGAAAACTGCTGGTCTGTGAGGAAAGTGCAGGCGGAGACATAATGTGGCCTTCATCCATGTAGAGGTGGTGTAGAATGCAGAGGTGGTGTATCTTTCTTGTCAGCAGAGGAACGTCACTGACTATCCTAGACAATGATACTATTCCCCAAGGAATTGCCTGAGCTGATTTAGACAGATGCTGTGAAAAACCCATGCACAGCGCTGGCACAGACCTGCCTAGCAAAAATGGCTATAAACTGCTCTAATCTAGCCTGAAAAGGGCTGAAATTAAAACTAGTCTCTACTCCCTAAACCGATGTCTCGATTGCACTTTATAGCGCCCACAGCAGCAGAAGCAGCAGGAGTGGTGACTGTCACATACCCGCAGCACTGAGATAATGGCGGCGATGGGGAAAATGGCTGGGTCTTATAGGGCAAGGACATGTGACATGCACAGCTAATGAAACATGCCCTTGCTTGTCTGGCAAAAATCCACTTTGCTGTGTGTGTGTCTGTGATTGGCTGACAGCCTGGCCCGCCCCACTGTATGCGAGGTTGGGGAAAAAACAATGGTAATCGCCATTCTTTCAGCACTCAGCAGCACTGATCTAAACCCCGCCCCCCCCGCGCATTATATGCTGAATTTTGATAATATCATTAGTAAAGGGGGCTTTACACGGTAGTGATATCGCTAGCAATTTGTAGCGATAGCGAGCGTGTAAGTACCCGCCCCCGTCGTGCATGCGATTGTTTGTGATCGCTGCCGTAGCGAACATTATCGCTATGGCAGCGTCACACATACTTACCTGGTCGGCGGCGTCACTGTGACAGCCGAACAATCCCTCCTTCAAGGGGGAGGGACGTTCGGCATCACAGTGACGTCACCGCAACGTCACAAAGCGGTCGGCCAATCAAAGCGGAGGGGCGGAGATGAGCAGGACGTAACATCCCGCCCACCTCCTTCCTTTCACATTGTGGCCGGCGGCAGGTAAGGAGACGTTCCTCGCTCCTGCGGTGTCACACATAGAAATGAATGCTGCCGCATGAGCGATGAACCACCTGGAACCCTTACCGATTTTTGAGTTTGGGACTACCTCTCCATGGTGAACGATTTTCACCATTTTTGAGGTCGCTTAAGGTTGCTGGTCAGTGTCACACGCTGCGATATCGTTAATGACGCCGGATGTGCGTCACTAACAACTTGACCTCGACGACCAAACATTAATGATATCGTAGCGTGTAAAGCCCTCTTTACAGTGACTGACACTATTACAGTGAAAAGCCAGCTAGTAACTAGCTATGTTTTTGGTGATTGAACCGTTATCGAACGGTAACTCGAACGGTTAAACATTAACAAATTGTTCGAGTTCGTCGAACGCCTCGAACACCGCCCAAAACAACTCGAATTTGAAATTGGCGAACGGTTCGCTTCGAACACCGCTCATTTCTATTAAGCAGACCAACTCTACTTCCAGCACTGGCCACAAGAGGGAGTCCCAAACCAGATCCCAGTCCAAATGTGTTAACAACAGGAACATTCCTGGAGGACAACCAAACAATGTCCCCACTTTAAACCGTGGACCAGCTGTCGTACGTCGGTTGGCAAACCTTTGAGCATTCTCCTGGGAGTGAAACAATTTGTCCACTACTTGAGCCCAAATCTGCTGCATTCTCTCCACCACAGAAGGTTCTCTCCCGGGCAGGCTGAAGCCTCAAAATGCCCTAAAGAGAACCTAGGATGAAATCCAAAATTGCCGAAAAAAGGAGACATCAAAGTAGCAGAGCTCGCCCTATTATCGAGAGCAAACTCTGCCAAGGGCAAAAACGAAACCCAGTCATCCTGATCCGCAGATACAAAACATCTTAAATAGGTTTCCAAGGTCTGATTAGCTCTCTCAGTCTGGCCATTGGTCTGGGGATGAAAAGCAGAAGAAAAAGACAGTTCAATGCCTAATCTGAAACAAAATGCTCTCCAAAATCTGGACACAATCTGAACTCCTCTCTCTGGCACAAAATTTTCTGGAATACCATGTAAACGAACCACCTGTTGAAAAAACAAAGACACCAACTCTGAAGAAGACGGCAACTTCGGTAATGTTACCAAATGGACCATCTTAGAGAATCTATCACAAATAACCCAAATAACCGTCATCCTTTGAAAGACAGGAAGATACGAAATAAAATCCATAGCAATATGAGTCCAGGGTCTCTTAGGCACAGGTAATGGCAACAACAACCCACTAGAACATGAACAACATGACTTGGATCTGAACAAATCCCACAAGATTGCACGAAACTCCTGACATCCAGAGACAAAGAACTCCACCAAAAAGACTTACTCACAAGATCCCTAGTACCAAAAATCCAAGGATGACCAGCCAATAAGGAACAATGAATCTCGGACATAACTCTAGTCCTCCATTGATCCGAAACATAAAGCTTCCCCACAAGACATCTGTCAGGTTTGTCCCCCTGAAATCATTCAAGTGCTAACCTCAAATCAGGCGAAATAGCGGAGAGGACCACACCTTCATTCAAGATGTTAGATGGCTCCGCAACATCCAGAGAATCAGCAAAGAAACTACTATAGAGAGCATTGGCTTTAATATTCTTAGTAGAGATGAGCGAGCCTCTGAAGGCTCGAGTTCGGTTCAGTTCGTCGAACGGAGGCCCGTTCGAGTTCGGTTCGATGAACCGTTCGATGAACCTCTCGAACCCCATTGAAAACAATAGGAGGCAAACACAAACAAATAAAAACCCATTGTAAATGTACACATACAGTTAATAAACATTGCAATTACACTTACAGGTCCCCGCAACGCGTCCTGCACTCTGTCTCCCGCCGCTTTTCCTTACAATAATCGCTGCGTCCTCCCGGTAACCAGCGCTGATGATAGGACCTTCCGTGACGTTAAAAACAAAACATGTGACCAGTCACGTGTCTATTATCTCATTGGCTACAGACTGGTCACATGGCTATGACGTCATGCTAGGTCATGTCATTGCATCTCTCCGGTACACGGTGATCGTTCCAGCATCTCCATATACCGGCGAAATGCTCTGGCACATGGTCAGCTTCCCTGTTCTGCTTCCCCGTTCCTTTATTTACCGGCTGCCACACTTTATGTTCCACTAATGTCATTCACTGGGTTTGATTAGTCGAGATAAATCCATGCCTTGTTCATTTTGAGAATGGTCAGGCAATCAGCATTTTCAGTTGGCAGGTGGATGCTTTCATACAATGAGAGAAGAGCTGATGTGTACCTTTTGTGTGAATAAATGGACAAAGGACTTGTGGTGTTTGTTCCCCAGGATGGTTCAGGAATTTTCTGTGGCAAAGGTGTCCAAGGGGATACAAAAAAATGTTTGTAAACACCTACTTCAACCTATTTGAATCCTTGGGGCAGCCTAATGCCCTGAGGTGGCATAGGAGAAACTGCTGCCCACCTTAATTGAAGCAAAATCAGAGTTGGATGCCTGAAGGTCCTTTGTTATGCCAGTTGTACCCTGAGTAGAAGCCTCAAATTTCAGGACTCCTTGTTTTTGGCTACAGAAGTTCCACTCCTAAATGTAAATGTTTTCTGAGACCCTACGCTATGTGTGTTCCAAGGGTGTATTGGAGTGCCTCCTAATTTTAGGAAGTCCTTGCACATAGTGTATAGACTATTAGTCTAATGGGCACTTTGCACACTACGACATCGCAAGCCGATGCTGCGATGCCGAGCGCGATAGTCCCCGCCCCCATCGCAGCTGCGATATCATGGTGATAGCTGCCGTATGCGAACATTATCGCTACGGCAGCTTCACATGCACTCACCTGCCCTGCGACGTCGCTCTGACCAGTGAACCGCCTCCTTCCTAAGGAGGCGGGTCGTGCGGCGTCATAGCGACGTGACACGGCAGGCGGCCAATAGAAGCGGATGGGCGGAGATGAGTGGGATGTAAACATCCCGCCCACCTCCTTCCTTCCGAATAGCCGGCCGGGACACAGGTTGGAGATGTTGCTTGCTCCTTTCGGCTTCACACACAGCGATGTGTGCTGTCGCAGGAACGAGGAACAACATCGTAACATTCAATTCATGGAAATGACCGAGGCTACACCAATGATACGATTACAACGCTTTTGCGCTCGTTAATCGTATAAAAAATGCTTTACACACTATGATGTCGAGAGTGACGCCGGAAGTACGTCACTCACGATTTGACCCCACCGACATCGCACCTGTGATGTCGTAGTGTGAAAAGTGCCCCTAAGAGTTTGACTCCTTCCAAGTGGGTAAAAAATGTTTTTTAAGACCATCCTCTGCATGTATTCCAGGGTGTATTCCAATACCTCCTTTCAATTTTTGATAGCTTTCATAAGTCTAGGAGTCCCACTCCTTACAAATGGAAACATTTCTTTTAGAAATCTCATGCACACAATTCCATTTTTATCTGACTTAAATGGAAAACTGCTGACTTTTTGAAAGAAAGAGCATGTCGATTTTTTTCAGTGATTTTGCAGCATCTCTTCACTATTGGATGCCATGGGAGAGCAAAAATGCAGCAGAAAAGCTATGTATGAACATTGCCTAAGGGGCGGAGAATGTGTTTTTCTCTTTTTTTAAATTTGCCTTATATACAAGTTATTATACAGGAAAGAATGTTTCCTAACATGTTTTTCTTTAAAATCCATTTGATCTTCAGTTTGATATGTTTTATTGTCAGTCTGTAAAAGTGGCATAATAGACTGGAAACATTGTCCCCAGTAGTAACCTGGGAGGCAGATTTGTGTCCAGCATCTTCATGCTGTTCCCATTTGATTTCAGCGTTGTTTCCATCCATTTCAGTGATTTTACTTCCCCCAAGACCTCATGGGAGGGTTTACTGGAAAAACTGCTTGAGTTTCCCATTGACTTCCATTATGTTCATTACTCGAGATGAGCACCTGAGCATTCTGACTTGATCGATTCGGGTACTTGGCACTCAAGCGTTTTAGTGCTCGCTCATCACTATTCTCCTTTTCTCTTTTAATGTCATAAAAGAGGAAGATTCTTTCAACTCAGCAGAGGAGCCGGACAACAGAATCCATGACATCCATGCAAACAATGCTGTAAAATGAGACCCCTCTGTTGTTATATCAAGCTTTCAAGGGGAATTACAAATATGAATTAGCTAATTCAGTGATGTACTGGTTCAGGCTATTAATGAGATAATACTTTTTCTTTTAAATACAGATTGTTATCTACCAGATGTCAACAATGAAAATAGTGAATTATAGTAAATTGGTTGTACATTTAGTTCATAGAGCACAGTAGAGAAGAGACTCATTAAAGTCGTACATAGAGCCAAGCATTGCTTTGTTAAATTGTTACTTTGGACTGCATTAATATGTATCTCACCCAATCTGATATGCATTTGTTTGCTTCGTTTTGCTGAGTGTAGAGTGGCAGCTTTCCATATTCAGGTGTGATAGAAAGGTTGCACTTTGCCAGCATTCCCAGTCAATTGCAACGAGTAAAGGAACAGTCCCAGGTGACTAATCAAGCTCTGGCAGAACTAGCAACTATCCCATATCTACAGGAGATCAGTCAACAAGATGCTGAACTGGTAAGTATTCCTTAAATCATTCGCGGTTTATGCAAGCAGTGAGCATAACTGAAAACAGAGCAATATGCGCCAGGTCTTTAGGGATGCAAATCCCCTTATTAGACGTCCTTCTGAAACTCGTCTATAATGGATTAAAGCTGCAGTATGCTGTGCTTACAAATTTACCAGCGTTCTAAACGCTACCTGAGCTAAGTGCGCTTTTGAAATATGATCAAAATGGCTACTGGGATCCATTGTGATTGATTGCTTTGATTTTACTTCCTCTGTTGTAGAATATGCCGCTACAAGTATTTTAAGAGCTTTTGGCTGGAGGATGGAATAAGGAATTTTTTTGTCCTCAGTACTCCCATGCTGTATGTTGGAAAACTTACTACTGGCAATAAAGATATGAGAAATGTATCAAAATAAGTCCTAACATTCCATTTTTATAACTTTTCTTTGTATTGCTATTGGTATATTTAGTGTATTACTTTATATTGCATTGTTTATAATTATATTAGATTATGTATTTGTATTGCTGTACAAATCCATATTGCATGCATCAGGATGAAAGAGGGTATCACATCTCCCATTTTTGATGTTCTGAGCATTGTTGGTTGCTAGAAAATGCCAGTTCTTGCTCTTTAGCCAAAAGCGAGCACTACAGAACATTGGCCAAGTAGATATTGGATGTAATGTCTTTCTGTGGGGTCGCATTACGACCTGCTATATACATCACCTGTGACATGAAGTTGTATATAGGCTGCTTTACACACAACAATATCGCTAGCGATCTCGTTAGCGATGTGACACACCCAGATCGTTGTTACGATTTGCCGAGTTCGCTCATAGGTCATTTTGTAGCAGTCACACGTACACATCTCACAAACGACGCTACATTGTTCAGCGATATATTGTTTGACCAATGCGGTCGTGTGGATGTTGTTCATCGTTGGCAGGGTGTCAAACATAGCAATATGTCTACTGCGTTCCAAATGACAAACAATATTTTGAAACTGAACGACCTGTCAACGATCAACGATTTTCACCCTATTTGCGATCATTCGGAGTCGCACGTAGGTGTCACACGCAACAACATCTCTAACGATGACGGAAGTGAGTCATGAAAACCGTGACCCCGACGACATATCGTCAGATAACTCGTAGCGTTTAAAGCGGCCTTATGTTTTCAAATATGTTGTATTTTTTGTTGCTTGTTGCAAATCTCATATGACAACCTTGCCGTAGACTTCAATGCAAGGGGTAAGCGACATGCAACTTGGCTGCAACTTGGTTGCTTTACTTGCAGTAAAATCACAGTTCTAAAATATATAATGAATCTGTCACTCTAAGAGCATATTTATTTGTATCATCCCAAGTATAGGAATAAAGTGTACAAGTTGACATTTCAGTCCCAAGACACTTTTATTAAACATAAACTATAAAAAATAAAACTTTTTGAATTAGGTACACCATAGCTGTAGAAAAAGATATTGACGGCACATAGAAAATTCATTCATTGATCCAATGCCACTAGGCAAAAATGTACAAAACTGAACATGAGGTTCTTAGTTTAACATTCTGATCAGATCATGTGAAACCCACTACAATGTCACCTAAAAGGTGCGGCGCCATCTGCCAACTAGTGCTGAAGTGACAGCGCATCAGTGGGGTAAGTGATCCCCTGCTACAAGGCGACAGCCCCAGGGATACAGGCCACACCGCCCCACAGGCAAACTACCACATTAGCAATGGCTGGTAGTGATGGGCGAATAGTAACTATTCATTATTCAAGTGGAAAGAATCGCACTAACCTCTGTATCGTGATGGTCTGCTATCATTCAGTTGGAGGCTTCCAGCTAATCCCACTGACTCATGGGTAATAGAAGTCCGTAGAAAAAAAGAAAAAAGCTGAATCCTCTGTTAAAAAATAACTTCTTAGTAATCCATAAAATCAGAGGTCACCGTTGACGTGTTTCGAGTCTTTCAAGTCTTATCTGTAACTTACGATTTATTCTCGGACAAGTTGAGAGGCGTCAATGGTCACTCTGTGTGACATCTGATTTTATGGATTGCTAAGGATATTAGATGATATATTTTAACGGAGGATCCAGTTTATTTTTTTTTCTATGAGTAACTATTCATGTTCAGATTATTCGTGACAAATCCCAAAGTAATATTCTGGTATTTGTCATGAATAACAAACCTAATGCAAGTCAACTGGGAAACAGAGTATTTTGGTTTTCGTGGCTGTATAGTGGCCATTAGTGACTGGCGAATAGTAACTATTTGTGTTCGGATTATGCTTACTGAATACTGAGTGAAATAGCATTCAGTATTCAGTAAGCATAATCTGAACACAAATAGTTACTATTCGCCAGTCACTAATGGCCACTATACAGCTCTAATACCAAGTGAGGGAAGTTGAAAAACTTCGACAAGCTCTCAGACTATGAGATAAGAGCAAAAAGTAGATGGAACCCATCTTGCAGTCTCCTGCTAATAAAAAAGCACCTGGGTCTAATGGGAGGTTTTCTGGTCCAAACAAAACAAAAAAAATGAGGGGACAGACCATGCAATCACCATACTGTAGAAGGAGACATGGACTGCATATCCAAAAAATAAAAATCATACCTTGATCTAATGCCGCTTACATAACGAACATAAGGTTCTTAGTTTAGTATTTTGATCAGAATTATTTGAAGCCCACTACTATGTCACAGTGAACCTCTCACTGGGTCCCTGCCCTAAAGGTGCCGCATCAAGTGCCTATCACTGGCAAAGCGACAGTGCACCAGCAGGAAGAGCGAGCATGTGCCCTACAGTAACCCTGCTTCAAGGCAATTGTTGCCTTAAGGTATTAGTTTGAGGTATGATTTTTGGATGTGGGATCCATATCTTTTTTTCACAGTTCTCGCATACTGTATTAGGTAATTTTGATGTCTTTTTTTTTACAGTTTATGTTTGATACAAATATCTTTTGACCAAAACATCATCTTGTACAGTATATCCCTATACTGTGCATTATGAAGAAATATTATTCTCTATCTAAGAGTGCCAGATTAATTCTATATTAGGATTTACAGAGTGGGACCGTATTCAAGCACTTGCATACCTTACAAGTGCTGCATATCTAAAATAGTCACATGACATAAAATAGGCAAGTTGTAGAATTGTTTTACTGTGCGACTCTCCAGAGAAATGCAGTTTGTGAAACACTCAGCCTTAATGGTGTGTTCTCAAAATGTTGCTTTAAAGGGAATCAACAACAGAATTTTGCTGGATAAAGTAAAGCCAGTGCCACACTGGCGCTAGGAAGATGAATCCAATCATACCTTAAGTTGAGAGATTGGATGCTTTTTTGCTGCAAAAAGTGTAATCAAAATTCCAGAAATCCATTGTTTTAATAGCGTGTGCATTGGGGTGGGACCATATGGGTCGGGTCTTGCTTTCTTAGTCTGCCCCTTTATGTTTGCCTGGCCTTTCTCCCCCCGGCGCCGCTATTTCCTTTAAGTCCTGTGAGCGCGCAGTAGCATTGGGATGTATTTCATCAACTCTTCCCTAAGATGGCGTTGGAGTCAGCGCCTGCGCATAGAGCCATCTCTTGCACGATCTTATTGAAGACGGTTTTCTCCTGCTGTACGTGTCCAATACTGTTGACGGTTGTTATGTCACGAGAGCCCTGCCTCTAATCAGCAATACCTTCCAATAGATTAAATATCAAGAGGAAGTCAGAGCTGCAGCTGCTCTCTCACTTCCTATTGATGTTTGATATGTCTGAAGGTGGATAGGGAGTGTGACGCCCTGGACTAGCCAGGTAGTGACAGATAGGCCCCGCATAACACCCGTCCCCCCTAAAAAGGTAGCAGCAGCCAACCACATTAAAACCTAGTCACCTCCCTCAGAGCTTAATGGACACACCAGGGGGTGCAGCCAGGCGGTTGGCCACGCCCATTGAGGAGTCCAGAGGGCCTGAGGCAGGAAAAACAAGGGCAGTTGTTAGTTGTCAGTTGGAAGTGGAATTGAGAGGAGGAGTGTGCAGCAGGCCTGTGGTGACAGGTCTGCAGCGAAAACTGACAGGTGTGAGGACGTAGCCCGCACACCTTGGCTAGGAGGCAGGCGGTGACCTGGCCTGCAGGAGCTGGGAAGACGGCCAGGTGGAACCGTAAGGGACCAGGACAGGGTACTGGCCCGCCGGTCCGGGGAACCAACTCGGAAACCAGAGCACAAAAGGGGGTACTCGGACTCTGAAACGAGGTCCAGAAGCCATTGTGGATTTTATAAATGCTGTCCACCGGGCAATTACAGGTGCAGTAGCTGCAGGTTCTGTAACTTGCACCTCACTGGCAGATCCCTGCAGGTTGGTTCGCATTTACATAAGGTTCAGCAGTTTATTTCGTGCAAGACCAAGTTTGTGGTCTATGTGGTCTTCTGCCCTTGCGGGAGGTTCTACATAGGCAAAACCATAAGGTGCCTGTATATAAGGTTCAGGGAACACTACAATTCGATTTTGTCCAGTAAGGGTTCCTCCAGGTTGATCACCCATGTGCGTTAGCAACATGAGGGTTCCCCGGACGTATTGCGCTTTGCCGGCTTAAAGAGGGTCACCCTCTTCCCAAAAGGGGGTGACTTGCACAAGTTATTGTTACAAACAGAGGCTAAGTTAATAATAAATTACGGGGCGCTGGGTGAGTTGGGTCTGAATGACCGCGTTGACCTCACAGTGTTTTTGTGATCTACTCTGTATATGTACCTCTTGTCCTATTTTGTTAATTGATTTTATTATGTGATGTCTGTAGGATTGTTTTTATACAATATAATGAGACATATGTATATGTATATATATATATGTATATATATATATATATATATATATATGCATTCTTTGATTGTTTTTATGTGGTTTGTGACGTAACCTGAAAGCACTCCTTTAAAAGGGGCGGTGTTGTGTCACCACATGTGGACCCGTAGAACCCTAATTGACAGGCAAAACAGCCGTCGTCCCCTGCTAGGAACCGGCATTCTGGTTGCTTCCAGCCTGTTATCCTGCACTTGATTCAATAAACCAACATCTAGCACAGCGGTAGAGTTCGATCTGTTTCCTTACCTTGCTACCAAACCGGAGAACCGACTGGAAACCGGAGCACCAGGGTGGTACTCAGACCCAGAACGAGGCCCAGAAGCCACTGGACCACGTCGAATTTACTGATTGAGGTCTGGACCTTAGGTCCTTTCCCATCCCAAGTCCCGACAGAAGGCAACAGCCCACCGAGGGGGATAGAAAGCCACCGCACAGGCAGAGAGATCCCACGGGCCAGCGCCTGCGGGCAAACAGACTCCACCGACACATACACAGCCGGGGAGCGGACTCCCGTTGCTGAGGCACAGGCAGTCTACATAAACATAACAAGGTGCAGGAGAAAGGCCAAGACCACCAACCCGGGTGGGGGACAAGACACAGCCAGCACCATCAACTTTGTTCACCAGAGACTTGTGTTTGTCAATAATCGTGAGTACCACAGTGCCATCCGGCCGCGTACCGCCCTGCACTGCCCAACCACTACTCTCCCCAAGTGGGTCCCGGGGCCACCATCCCTGCCCACAGAGGGGTTAACATCTTGCTGCACGACCATCTCCCCCGGGTGCCCCCATATTTGCAGAGGTGGTGTTCACACCTTCACCACGTCCCGTGAGTGGCGTACGAACTCAAACACGGCTCCGGTCGTACACCTACCTAAACACCCCCATCGAGATCGCCAGCAACCCCTTGCCGAGTGACGTGACCCCCGGGTCCGGAGGCGCTCGAGCCACCCACCAAACGAGCCCGGACCCGAGCGGCTAAGCTGCAGCCGAACGCGGGGCGGTACACATCGATTCTTCTGGCGTCATGAACAGGATTGAATCCATTCACTTACCCAGTGACGTGCGCCTTGAAGTGGAAGTCAGCGGTTGCGAAATTTGGAGAAGCCGCCATCTTTTGGCACGAAGATTCTCGCCCAAGTCTTCTTCCCCGCAGAAAGGGCATGAAAGCAGAAGCCACGCCCCCAGAGAACGCGGCCTTGCAGAGAAAGTGAGCGGTCGCAAAGCGAAGCTGTCTGGCTGGAAAAAGGAAGGTCGCGAAAAGACCAAGGGGGAGAAGCGGTAAGATGTCCGCGCCCAACCTTGATGGCGGAGTGGCGCCGGCCGCTGAAGTGGCGGCACCCGCAGATGCGCCCGGGGATGGGAATGCGGCGGCGCTCGCTCTAGTCGCAGGATCGGGGGAGGCCGTGGCTCCGGCGGTCACCCAGGCAATGCCAATCTCCTTGCCCTACGTGCCCGGTGCTGTCTGGTTACCCCAGTATGATGGGAAGCCTGATGCTTTGTAGGTGTTCAGCAAGAAAATGTGCACGATCTTAGATTTGTATGCTATGACTGGCAAACAGCGTGCAGCGGTAGTCCTGGGGCAGCTGATCGGCGCGGCTGAGCTGGAGGTGGAGACTTGGGCAGATGCGGACGGGGCCTCGGTAACCGCCATTTTCGATAATCTCCAGTTAGCCTTTGAAACCCACATGGAAGCGGAGCTACGGATGCAGTATACCATTGCCGGCAACGACCAAAGGACAGTATAAGGGACTATGCACTGCGGCTGCAAACGGCCTTGCGCACGCTAAAGCGGGTGGACCCCATCAACGAGGCTGATGGCAATAAGATGCTAGTGAAGCAGTTCCTGCAGGGACTGGGGTCCGCTGAAGACCGCAAACAACTGCGGCTGTGGTCTCTGGAGCACGACGACCTAGACTTTGCAGTGTTGAAGGAACGGGCCGTCAAGGCCCTGCAAAGATCAGAGGCTGGCGCTCCCGATCCACAATATTGGCCGGTTGACACCGCTCCCGTTTCGGTAGCGCCCCCCTTGTTGGCCCTGCCGGCCCCTACCGCTGCCACCGGAGCCCTGGAGGGTCTGACATCGCAAGTCTGGCGCCTGAATGAGGACATCACCCGGATCCTCGACGCTCTCCAGCTGCCGACGAGAGTCAAGCCTGCGGAGAAGATCCAGCTCACCGACAGCCCGGAGGACGTCCCTTGGATGCAGTGGAAGAGGAATAACGACCCACGGTATGGACTGCCTGTCTGCTACAAGTGCATCAAGACCGGCCACTACTCCAGACGGTGTCCGTTAAACGAGCAACCCCTGAGGCCAAGGGCCAATCCTCAGTCCTCAGGAGTAGATCCTCAAGGCCCAGGTGATTGGCGAGATCAGTACATTGGAGGCCGCCCCATCATCTACCTGGCGGTGGATGGTGTCCCGACCATGGCCCTGCTTGACACTGGATCACAGGTAACAACTATGCCTTATTCATTGTACCAGCGATATTGGGCTGATAGTGAACTTACCCCTCCGGATGATGGTTTAACTATCATTGCAGCCAATGGGCTCCCTATGATCCAGGTAGGATTCAAGGAAGTGACCCTGACTCTGGGACGAACAGAGCTGAGACGTCAAGGGATGATTGTGGTGCTGAATGATTCCAGTGACTGTAATCCAAAGGTGGTCCTAGGGACCAATGTGATTGAGAATTGCATGGGGGAGGTGTTGAGTCTATTGCAACAATTGTCTGCCACTACGAGAGGGAGTTGGCAGAGGGCACTACAGCGTGAGATCCGAGCCCTCCTGCAGCATCAGCAGGTGAACATGACAGGTGAAGAGATTGGTGGTGTGCGGGTGATGGATGCCGCACCTCTGGTGGTGCCGCCACGGAGTGAGATGATGATCTGGTGCAGGGCAGCAGTAGGATCCCAAGGACAGGATTACCTGGCAATGGTGGAGTCTTTGCCTTCGAAGCATTGGCCCATGGTTATGGCAGCCAGGGGGGTGATTGATGTCAAAAAGGGGAGAGTGCCCATGAGAGTGCTGAACTGTGGAGAGGAAGAGGTCAGGCTCCCCCGCTATGCCACCATGGCCAAGTTGTTCACCATAGACGCACATGCCATCCATGACACGACCCCCACAGCTACTACACCACACTCAGGTAGTGACCTCCCACCCGGACAATTAGAGGAATGGTGCCAGGAGTTACATGTCGGCACCGAGGATACCCCCATGCACCACAAGAAGGGGGTATACAGGGTAGTACAGGAGTATGGGCAGGTCTTCAGCAAGCACCCGCTAGATTTTGGGAGAGTTAAGGGGGTTCAACACCATATCCCTATGGGTATGCACCCACCCATTAAAAAGAGGTACAGGCCAATCCCACGTGCACACTACCAGTGCGCTAAGGACATGTTGAGGAACATGAAGGAGGCAGGGGTCATCCTGGATAGTTGTAGTCCCTGGGCAGCTCCATTGGTGCTGGTGCGGAAGAAGGATAGTACCATGAGAATGTGTGTGGATTACCGGAAGATCAACCAGATAACGCATAAAGATGCATACCCTCTTCCCCGTATTGAGGAGTCACTCGCTGCACTGAAGACTGCTAATTATTTCTCTACCCTAGACCTTACTACTGGCTACTGGCAGGTGGCGGTTGCACGAGAAGACCACGAGAAGACTGCGTTTGCTACCCCCATGGGACTCTGTGAGCTCAACAGAATGCCGTTCGGGCTATGCAATGCCCCGGGAACCTTCCAGAGGCTTATGGAGTGCTGCTTGGGACATCTCAACTTCGAGACGGTGCTACTGTACATGGATGATGTGATTGTGTACTCCAAGACGTATGAAGCCCACCTGGAGCACCTGGCGGAAGTGTTTGCAGCCCTTGCCAAGTACGGGATGAAGCTAAAACCCTCCAAGTGTCATCTGTTGAAGCCCAAGGTGCAGTACGTCAGGCACGTGGTGAGCGCAGAAGGCATAGCCCCAGATCCTGAGAAGATTACCGCTATCCAGAGCTGGCCGCGACCAACCACGGTGAAAGAGGTGAGGCAGATTTTGGGCCTGGTGGGCTACTACCACCGTTTCATCAAAGGGTACACAAAGATGGCCGTGCCCATGCAAGACCTCCTCGTGGGGCAAATCAAGAATAGTAGATCTTCTGGGCCCTCGTTTGTCTGGGGTGAGGAGCACGAAGAGTCTTTTCAACAGCTGAAGTCGGCCCTGACAGGGGAAGAAATCTTGGCTTATCCTGATTACGGCCTACCGTTCATCCTCTATACCGACGCCAGCAATGTGGGCCTGGGTGTGGTCCTGTCCCAGGTACAGGATGGAAATGAGAAGGTGATCACCTATGCCAGCCGGAAGCTCCGGCCGACGGAGAGGAACCCCGAGAATTACAGTTCCTTCAAGCTCGAGTTCCTGGCCCTTGTGTGGGCAATAACAGAGAGGTTTAAACACTACCTCGCGGCGGCGAAGTTCTCGGCCTATACGAACAACAACCCGTTGACACATCTGGATACGGCCAAGCTGGGTGCCCTGGAGCAACAGTGGATGGCGCAGCTGTCCAATTACGACTTCACCATCAAATACCGGGCTGGCCGCAAGAACACCAACGCGGACGCGCTGTCCTGGATGCCCCACCTACCTGATGAAGGGTTGGAGGAAGACACTTTAGAGGAGATCGAGCTACCCGCATTCCATCGGCCCCGAGGTGAGAAGCCCTGTGTTCACCAGCAGCAGGCGAACATCAACCCGCTGCCCAGCCAGGGGTGGCAGGAAGCCCAGGATCAGGAGCGTGCAGTTCAACTGGTCAAGACAATGATTGCCCAGGGTTCTTCCCGGATGAACCCCACAGGTCCCTCTGAAGCCCAGCGGTTGTGTAAAGAGAGAGACTGGCTGTGCCTGTATCAAAGGAAGCTTTATAGGGGGTTGATCAACCCGAAGACCCACGAGAAGGTTCGCCAGCTGGTGGTGCCCCAGGCATGCATACCCAAGGTCCTGCAGACCTACCATGATGGCGCAGGACACTTTCGGCTGGAAGAAGCTGTAAATGCTGTTGAGGGAGTGGTTTTACTGGAGTGGGATGCGAGAGTCCGTGGAAACTTGGTGCCGAGAGTGTGGCCCCTGTACACTAATGAGAGGGGATAAAACCAGCCAGAAGGCCCCGCTACAATCAATTGTTACCCGTCAGCCGCTGGAATTGGTCGCCCTGGACCACGTCAAGCTCATGCCCAGCCAAAGGGGGTACACTTATGCCCTGACCATTGTCGACCACTACTCCAGATTTATGGTGGTTGTTCCCGTTAAGGACTTGACAGGCCGCACAGCAGCCAGAGCTTTCCAGGCCTACTTCTGCCGGCCACATGGCTACCCCGAGAAGGTGCTCACAGACCAGGGGGCGGCCTTTGAAGCGGAGGTGTTCCAGGAGTTTTGTCACTTGTACGAGTGCAAGAAGATCCGGACCATGCCTTACCATGCTTAAACCAATGGGATGTGTGAGAAGATGAACCATCTGGTCCTTAACCTCCTTAAGACATTACCACTGGAAGAACGGAATCTGTGGCCGGAGAAGCTACCTGATCTAGTGGACATGTACAATAACATCCCCTGCAGCTCCACCAAGTGCACCCCCGAGTACCTGATGAGAGCCCAGCCGGGACGGCTGCCTGTAGATCTGGAAATGGACATAGAAGTGCCCGAAACTCTTCCTCCCACTGGCAATTGGGATGCCAAGCGGCAGACGTAGTACCGACGGATCCAAGAGTATGTGGAAAGGAATCTGCGTCAAAGTCGAGAAAAGCAGGAGCGGTGCTTCAACAGGCGGGCTCAGGCTGTTCCCTTTGGGCCTGGAGATGTGGTGCTGAAGCACAAACAGAGAACCCATAAGCTCGACGATCAATGGGAAAGGACCCCCTACGTTGTCCAGCCAACAGGGTGGGAGAATGAGAAAACCTACCTGATGAGTCATGACCAGGGGAAAACCACAGCAACCGTATCCAGGGACCACCTGAAAAGATGCCCAGGTCCCTTGAGGCTGGTGGAAGAGAGCCCCGTGCCCATGCCAAGCGAGGAGGAGAAGAGGGGGAGATCCATACGGTGATGGGAGACTTACCAGCTGAGTGGCCTACGCAGAACGGCGCGGTGATTGTTCCTGTAATAATGTTCCCACAACCCATGGAAGAAATAGAGCCGCAGATGCCCGCCAGTGAGCCACTCGAGCCAGCGCCCTGGGATGCATCTACACCACGCCCCCACAGGTCTCTACCCATCATACCTGACACTCGGGAAGAGAGACCGGTCGTCCCCTCTCCCCCATTGCCTCCACCTGAGAGTATTACATATGTGTGTGAATGAATGCCAATCACCCGAGACTCTCACCTGATTAAAGAGCACCAGTGTTAAGGTTAACGGATCCCGGCTACCATGTTGAAGTCCCCGTTGGGACCATACTGCCCGCCCCCGTTGGGACTTTGTTGATTTCCCCGCTTAACCCATGAACAAGGCTGAGAACTTGCAGGCCACCCAAAACTATTGGGTTTGTAAATAAGTCCCGGACCACCCTTTCTGGTCCCATAGCCTCCGGAGAGGCAGGCTGGAGGAAGGGCCTGCGGGAATGTGATGGCCGAGGCCCTGTCACCATTGCAACCGGTGACAATCCTCTGGGCCAGGGGGCCCCTGGACGTGGGGCCTCTGGAGAGCCTGCCAGGTATGGAACTTTGTACCCAGCCCGATTGGGCAATACCCGGACCCGTTCCTGTGTCCTGGATGGGGGAAAAGGGGTGCTGCCTGTTTCTTAGAGGCAGCATCAAGAGGCAGGTTTGCTTGGGTGGGTGACTGAAAGGACCCGGTCCCGTCCCGTTTCCAGTTCTAATAAAAATGTTGCAACGTTTAAACAAAATGCCTCCCGCAAGGGAAGAAACCTCACATATGCTTGAAAAATGTAAATAATGTTATTATAATTGTATATGTTTTTCTCTTTTTTATCTTTTTCAGTTAAAATAAACGGTGGCGGTCGGACAGCACGCGGACAGTCTGTGATTAACCAAGGGGGAGTGTGATACCCTGGACTAGCCAGGTAGTCACAGATAGGCCCCGCATAACACCCGTCCCCCCTAAAAAGGTAACAGCAGCCAACCACATTAAAACCTAGTTACCTCCCTCAGAGCTTAATGGACACACCAGAGGGCGGAGCCAGGCGGTTGGCCACGCCCACCGAGGAGTCCAGAGGGCCTGAGGCAGGAAACACAAGGGCAGTTGTTAGTTGTCAGTTGGAAGTGGAGTTGAGAGGAGGAGTGTGCAATTTTTCCTTCCATAGCAATAATCGTGGTGTGTACATTAACCAGAATCATAATCTTCGCTTCCTAATAATTTTCTCTGCTAAAATGAATCTGATATTGTGAATATTTGAGTTAACAGACGTGTCCATATTTGGTGATCACCAAATGTAAAGTTGAGTCTTCCAGACTGGAGTTGAATGATCTCCCATCTCAGACTACAATCTAAGTTATTTATATACTATTGAAGAATTGCAAATGTAATTGTAGTCATCCTAAAATTTCGAAGCTGTTAGATTTTGTAACATGTAAAAACTCAATATAAAATATTGTATAAGAAATTCCATCTCCTCTGCTGACCTTTGCTCTTAAAACACATATGTTAAACCTTACAGCTTTACTGAGCTGATCAGTATGGATTTTGTACTGCACCATCTCTGCTAAGTGCCACTAGACACCAAAAGAACAGCAAATAATATGATCGACTGACACCATTATAAGCAAGTACATGGAGTTTGCTACTACAATATACATCATACATGTCCCTAGATGCAGCCACAACAGTTAGACTGAAAACAGCTACTGCTTACATTGCTGACTGCTTTCAGAAAACCAATAAACTGAGAAAAACAGAAATAAAACACAAGTTTAGAAACCTGTACATGACAATTTTATCGCTGCTACATTTGTACAACATCCTGAGAACTGGTGGATTCACTGTCATGTGCAGCGATGAACCACAATTGTTGGTAATGAATATATTTAATGCTGACACATTGGATAGATTGATGATCAGCGTCACAGAGAAATGTTCATTCATTTTGCAAAAGGTGTCTTAAAACCGTCCTAATGTTTGTGAAATGTGAAGTAAGTGAGCTGCAGCAGACTTTTTTTCACACCACTAGGCAAGGTTCACACCTGTCTTTTAAGCAGTTTTTAACCTAATGTTGCATGAATGTGAATGAAGTCTTTAAAAATGGGGTATGCATTAAATATGAATTAAATATACACTTTTTTTTACATATATATATATACATATATATATATACAGGGTGGTCCAAAAGTAGGTGGACAGTATGTGTAAAAGGCTTATGAAGGGGGAGATTTATCAAACATGGTGTAAAGTAAAACTGACTCAGTTGCCCTTAGCAACCAATCAGATTCCTGTTTCCTTCACAGACTCTTTTGCTGAAACGTTTGTTCAGAGTCCAAAAACTCCACCAGAAGAGTCTCTTTAGAAATGGGAATTTCACGAGCTTCTATCAATCCTGAAATCTATTGGGTGGAAACCTTATTGTCCACGTCTAATTCATGGTTTATCGGAGGATGATCCAGACAGTCGGCTGCAATTTAGTGAGATTATGCTTAACGAAATTGAAGAAAATACAGTAATTTTAGATAACATTATGTGAAGTGATCAGGCTTCTTTCAAATTATCCGGCCATATTAACAGATATAATTGTATTTACTGGTATAATCAGAACATGCATTTAACATTAGAGCAACAACTAAATGAGCCTGGTGTCAAGGTTTGGGGTGGTAATTCAAGTTTTGGTGATTTAGGACCAATATTTTTTAATAGAACAGTCACAGGAGATAAGTATATTGGAAGTCTAATGAATCAAGTTGTTCCCCAGTTACAGCAACAGCCTAATTCAAATGACTTTTATTTCCAACAAGATGGGGCCCCTCCACATTATTCAAAAGTAGTCTGCGAGTATCTTGATGAAACATTGCCTAATAAATGGATTGGCCAAAGAGGCCCACTTGATTGGCCGGCACGTTCACCAGACTTGACCCTAATGGATTTTTTCTTTTGGGGAGAACTCAAGGACAAAGTTTATAGTCAAAAAACAAAAAGTGTCAGGGATTAGAAAAATTACATAAAAGATGCATTTCAAGAAATTAATACGCAAAGAGACTTGTGCAAAAATGTTTGTCGAAGCGTAAGAGGCAGACTTCAAAGCTGTGCAAATTGTAATGGAAAATAGTTTGAGCACTTGCGTTGATAACATTTAAGGGCTTTTGTATTATTGTTCAGAATAAAATGTAATTGTCAATGTTATGCTTGTGTTGGTAAATATAATTTTAGATATAAATAACCCCTTAAGGACGAAGCCAGTTTTGTACTTACTGCCCAGGCCATTTTTTGCAATTTTGACCAGTGTCACTTTATAAGGTTATAACTCTGGAATGCTTCAATGGATCCCGGTGATTCTGAGATTGTTTTTTCGGGACATATTGGGCTTCATGTTAGAGGTAAATTTAGGATGATATTGTTTTATTTTATTTGTGAAAAAATCTGAAATTTGACAAAAAAATTAAAAATTTTGCAATTTTCAAACTTTTAATTTTTATGCCCATAAACCAGAGAGTTATGTCACACAAAATAGTTAATAAATAACACTTCCCACTTGTCTACTTTAGATCAACGCAATTTTTGAAACAAAATTTTTTGGGGTTAGGAAGTTAGAAGGGTTCAAAGTTCATCAGCAATATCCCATTTTTTCAACAAAATTTACAAAACCATTTTTTTAGGGACCACATCCCATTTGAAGTGACTTTGAGAGGCCTAGGTGACAGAAAATACCCAAAAGTGACACCATTCTAAAACCTGCACCCCTCAAGGTACTCAAAACCACATCCAAGAAGTTTATTAACCCTTTAGGTGCTTCACAGGAACTAAAGTAATGTGGAATGAAAAAAAATAAAAATTAACATTTTACCTAAAAATGTTGCTTTAGCACTAATTTTCTTACTTTTTCAAGAGGTAACACCAAACAATGGACCTTACACTTTGTTACCCACTTTCTTATGAGCGCGCCGATACCCCACATGTGGCCAGAAACTTTTGTTTGGGTAAATGGGAGAGCTTGGAACAAAAGGAGCAATATTTGAATTTTGGAAAGCAAAGTTGGCTGAAACAGATTGCGGGCACCATGTTGCATTTACAGATCCCCTAAGGTACCTAAACAGCAGGAACCCCCCTCAAGTGACCCCATTTTGGAAACTAGACCCCTTAAGGCTTCTATCGAGGGTATAGTTAGCATTTTGGACCCACAGGTACTTCACAGATTTTGATAACGTTACGTTGTCATATTGAAAATTGTCATTTTTTTTTCTCAAAAATGTTGCTTTAGCATCAATTCTCTCACTTTTTCAAGAGGTAATTCCAAAAATTTGACGCACATGTTTCTTACCCACTTTTTATGAGCGCGGTGATACCTCACATGTGGTCTGAAACCTTTGTATGGACAAAGGGGAGGGCTTGGAACGAAAGGAGCAATATTTGAATTTTGGAAAGGAAATTTGGCTGAAAAAGATTGCGGGCACCATGTCGCATTTGGAGGACCCCTAAGGTACGTAAACAGCAAAAAAACACCACAAGTGACCCCATATTGGAAACTAGGCCTCTCAATGAATTTTTCTAGATGTTTGGTGAGTACCCTGAATCCCCAGTTGCTTCACAGAAGTTTATAACATTGAGCCATGAAAATAAAAAAATACAATTTTACCACAAAATTTTTATTTCAACCAGGTAGCTTTTTTTTCACAAGGGTAATAGGAAAAAAATCACCATGAAATTTATTGTGCAATTTCTCCTGAGTTTGGTGATATCTTATATGTGGTGGAAATCAACTGTTTGGGCACACGGCAGGTCTTGGAAGGGAAGGAGTGCAATTTGACTGCAAAATTGGCTAGAATCAATAGCGGACACCATGTTGCATTAGGAGAGCCCCTGAGGTGCCTAAGCAGTGGAGGTCCCCCACAAATAACCCCATTCTGGAAAATAGACCCCTCAAGGAATTTATCTAGATGTTTGGTGAGTACCCTGAACCCCCAGGTACTTCACAGAAGTTTATAATGTTGAGCTGTGAAAATAAAAAAAATACATTTTTACCACAAAATTGTTACTTCAACCACATAGCTTTTTTTTTTAACAAAAGTAAAAGGAAAAAAAGCAGCATAAAATTTATTGTGCAATTTCTCCTGAGTATGCTGATACCTTATGTGTGGTGGAAATCAACTGTTTGGGTGCACAGCAGGGCTCGGAAGGGAAAAAGTGCCATTTGACTGAACATTTGGCTGGAATAATTAGTGGACACTATGTCGCATTTGGAAAGCCCCTAAAGTGCCTAAACAGTGGAGGTCCCCCACAAGTAACCCCATTCTGGAAACAAGACATCTCAAGGCTTTTATCTAGGTGTATATTGAGCATTTTGAATCCACGAATACTTCACAGAATTTGATAAGCTTAGGTTGCCATATTGAAAATTTTCATTTTTTTCACAAAAATGTTTCTTTAGCATCACATTTATCACTTTTCCAAGAAGCAACAACAAAACGTGGACCCCACAGGTTGTTATCCAATTTCTTGTGAGCACAGGGATACCCCATATGTGGCCAAAAACCTCTGTTTGGATAAATGGGAGGGCTTGGAATGGAAGGAGCACCATTTGAATTTTGGAAAAGTTGAAATAAATTGCGCGCACCATGTCACATTAGCAGGGCCTCTTGGGTACCTATACATTAGAAACCCCCCACAAGTGACCCCATTTTGGAAACTGGACCCCTCAAGGATTTTATTCAGGAGTATAGTAAGCATTTTGAATCCACAGGTACTTCACAAAAATGTTGCTGTAGCAACAATATTCTCACTGTTAGGCTATGTGGCCATGATCCAGCAACACAGCGTCTAGTACACAGTGTCAGCCTTCCTGCAGAGATGTGAGTGTTGTCCACGGGAGAACGCAGCTGCCCATGCCCACGATTTGGGTTCAGGCTGCTGTGGACTTTAGTTCTATTCTACCTGCAGAGAACACACATCTCCGCAGCATAAATTGACATGCTAAGGCTCGGGAAGCTGCACCACAGGTCGGTTTATGCTGCGGAGAAAAGAAGCCCAGTGGGCATGGGATTTCTAAAAATCCTTCCACTGTGCTTCTACTGCACAACGCAGCGTTATGGACGCAGGAAAAACACTCTGCGCCCAAAATGCTGCAAACCCTGATTGTGGGCACACAGCGTAAAATGCTACAATGGATGAATGGATACAGTCAGGGCCAGAAATATTTGGACAGAGACACAAGTTTTGTTATTTTAGCTGTTTACAAAAACATGTTCAGAAATACAATTATATATATAATATGGGCTGAAAGTGCACACTCCCAGCTGCAATATGAGAGTTTTCACATCCAAATCGGAGAAAGGGTTTAGGAATCATAGCTCTGTAATGCATAGCCTCCTCTTTTTCAAGGGACCAAAAGTAATTGGACAAGGGACTCTAAGGGCTGCAATTAACTCTGAAGGCGTCTCCCTCGTTAACCTGTAATCAATGAAGTAGTTAAAAGGTCTGGGGTTGATTACAGGTGTGTGGTTTTGCATTTGGAAGCTGTTGCTGTGACCAGACAACATGCGGTCTAAGGAACTCTCAATTGAGGTGAAGCAGAACATCCTGAGGCTGAAAAAAAGAAAAAATCCATCAGAGAGATAGCAGACATGCTTGGAGTAGCAAAATCAACAGTCAGGTACATTCTGAGAAAAAAGGAATTGACTGGTGAGCTTGGGAACTCAAAAAGGCCTGGGCGTCCACGGATGACAACAGTGGTGGATGATCGCCGCATACTTTCTTTGGTGAAGAAGAACCCGTTCACAACATCAACTGAAGTCCAGAACACTCTCAGTGAAGTAGGTGTATCTGTCTCTAAGTCAACAGTAAAGAGAAGACTCCATGAAAGTAAATACAAAGGGTTCACATCTAGATGCAAACCATTCATCAATTCCAAAAATAGACAGGCCAGAGTTAAATTTGCTGAAAAACACCTCATGAAGCCAGCTCAGTTCTGGAAAAGTATTCTATGGACAGATGAGACAAAGATCAACCTGTACCAGAATGATGGGAAGAAAAAAGTTTGGAGAAGAAAGGGAACGGCACATGATCCAAGGCACAGCACATCCTCTGTAAAACATGGTGGAGGCAACGTGATAGCATGGGCATGCATGGCTTTCAATGGCACTGGGTCACTTGTGTTTATTAATGACATAACAGCAGACAAGAGTAGCCGGATGAATTCTGAAGTGTACCGGGATATACTTTCAGCCCAGATTCAGCCAAATGCCGCAAAGTTGATCGGACGGCGCTTCATAGTACAGATGGACAATGACCCAAAGCATACAGCCAAAGCTACCCAGGAGTTCATGAGTGCAAAAAACTGGAACATTCTGCAATGGCCAAGTCAATCACCAGATCTTAACCCAATTGAGCATGCATTTCACTTGCTCAAATCCAGACTTAAGACGGAAAGACCCACAAACAAGCAAGACCTGAAGGCTGCGACTGTAAAGGCCTGGCAAAGCATTAAGAAGGAGGAAACCCAGCGTTTGGTGATGTCCATGGGTTCCAGACTTAAGGCAGTGATTGCCTCCAAAGGATTCGCAACAAAATATTGAAAATAAAAATATTTTGTTTGGGTTTGGTTTATTTGTCCAATTACTTTTGACCTCCTAAAATGTGGAGTGTTTGTAAAGAAATGTGTACAATTCCTACAATTTCTATCAGATATTTTTGTTCAAACCTTCAAATTAAACGTTACAATCTGCACTTGAATTCTGTTGTAGAGGCTTCATTTCAAATCCAATGTGGTGGCATGCAGAGCCCAACTCGCGAAAATTGTGTCACTGTCCAAATATTTCTGGACCTAACTGTAGATGTCAAACATATATAACGTCCCACCTCCTGCATATTCTAAGCTGGCTCCCTTTAGTGCCTTTCATGTGGCACTAAAGGATGCCTAGCCTTGTATTTAGCCCAAAAAGAAAAAAAATAATTAAAATAAATGACATGGAGTCCCCCCTATTTTTGATAGCCAGCTAGGGTAAAGCAGACAGCTGTAGCCTGCAAACCACAGCTGACAGCTTCACCTTGGCTGGTGATCAATTTGGAGGGCTCCCCAAGCTGTTTTTTTTTTTTTTAATTATTTATAAATAAATAATAAAAAAAACCAAACGTAGGGTCCCCCCAAATTAGATCACCAGCCAAGGTGAAGCTGACAGCTGGGGTCTGGTATTCTCAGGGTGGGAAGAGCCATGGTTATTGGACTCTTCCCAGCCTAAAAATAGCAGGCCGCAGCCGCCCCAGAAGTGGTGCATCCATTAGATGTGCCAATCCTGGCGCTTCACCCCAACTCATCTCGTTGCCCTGGTGCGGTGGCAAACGGGGTAATAAATGGGGTTGATACCAGATGTGTAATGTCACCTGGCATCAAGCCCAGCAATTAGTTATGTCACGGCGTCTATTTGATACCAGACATAACTAATTGACAGTAATAAAAAAAACATTGACAACAAAAAAAAAAATTATCTGAAAAAACACTCCCCAAAAACATTCCCTCTTTGACCAATTTATTGAAAAGAAAAAAAAAATCGGGTCCCTGCTGTAATCCATTGTGAAAGTCCCGCGGCGATTCTGGACCTTCTAGAATATGGGGCGCACGTTCAGGGAACGTATACCCCATTTTCTAGGAGTGCAGACCCTCCATTTGAGGAGAGTGGGTGCAAAGAATTTGCACCCACCCTCCCCGGGTCACAGCTGCAGAGTGCGAGCAGCAGCCAGCGTCTCTGAAAGCAAACCAGGAAGCTGAGCTGTCAGCCGCGCTCTGCACGTGTGACCGGCGTCTGCTGTGAAGGAGGAGGGGGCCGCGGGGGATCAGCGCTCCGACAGGTACGGGGGACACCGGGGAACACCGGGGGGAATAGGGGGTGACCTGGCAGGGCCTGGGGAGCAGTTTTCTGTCGTATGTGTCATAGCACATGCGACAGAAACCGGAGGAACAGTGTAAATGCGGCCGGCGCGCTGCTGTGCGCGCCAGTGTGCGCGGCGCCATGTTAGATTTTCAGGAGGAAGGGGTGGTGGGGGGACACTTTGGCGACACCGGGGGACTGGAGAGGACTGGGGGATGAGATTTATCTCCCAATGATCTGACATGTTTGTTTATGCCAGATGGGAGATAAATGATTTTTTACTGGCGCGGTCATTTACTGTAAGGTGATCATCGGTAAACGGTGTGTACCGGTGATCACGTGAGCGGGGACAGGAAAAACCGGCCAGAATCATGATCTCCAGGGTCTCAGCTACCCCCGGCAGCTGAGACCCCGGAAAATTTTCTGACTCTGGGGGGCACTAGACCCTTTTTTCCGACCGCTGTTAAAAAGCGGCGGTTTGGAAGAAGTACCCTAATTTTTCGCCATTAAAAGGCGTATCGGCGGTCTTTAAGGGGATAAAAATAAATTATATTATCTTCTGTCCACCTAAATCCTTTAAATCCTGTCCTTTAAATGGAGCACCATGTTTATGGGGGTCATTAAACAGCCTGTTTGATAATAAGCCATCAAATCTTGCACAGTACTCCAAACTCAGATTGTGTTGGATTGATTTCCCAAGATCTCGAAACATACTTTCAAATTTGGAGTTCAAAAGACATCGAACAAAGTTGGTTTAGTTTACAAAGGGGATATTGGCAACGGCACATGTCGTGTGGTCAAAGATCGCTATGTGTAGTTGCTACATCATGGTGCAATACAAGTAAATTCAGTCACATTGTGAACCTGAGGGCACTGCAACCATGACAAGCCAGTCACAAAAAACCCGATACAGTTGGAGTTTTTCCAACTTGCTTGTCACACTGACAGTCTGACAGTGCCATCAGGGTTGCCCTTCAACCCCATTTATTTGCATTGCACAGCGATGTAGCAGAAATACTTAGGTGCGCAACATGTGTGGCTGCCAAAGTGGTTGTGTAGCCCCAGCCTTAAGGTTATTGACACCAGTGGTCAATAAATAACTATTTAGTAGCGCAGCCACTTTACAACCAAAAATCTAAGTATGTCACAGTCTTTTTAAATCTGAAATTTTGAAACTCCAGTAATTCCTGCTTATCCAAAGATAATCATTAGGCATAAGTGCCTCTAGAATAGAGTTGAAAAATCTCCTTATCCCAGACAGTAATCTGTGTTGTTATGGCATTTATATAATATAGAAGAATTATTAAAGGCACCCTCACAGATGATACATGCTGTCCAATACACGGGCAGCATGTATCAGACATTAGATGCACAATTTCAGCCAGAGAAAAATAAACTTTAGTTGCCACCAGAGACCAAATCATGTGGGAGACTAGTCGGACAGACATATCACCAGTGGCTTATCACCACCCACTGCCCTAGAGTGAAAGGTCTGTTCTTGTAAGGATACTCAAAAAGAAGATTCTCACTCCAAGGGAACGGAAGAGCAGAAACTAAGGGGAATGACTTTTCTGACTAGTCTCTCATGCAGTTCAGTTAAACTAGGTTTTTTCTCTTAAGTGCCTCAGTGTTTCAGAGTTACACATACATGACTCAATTCATGTAGCCAGTGCCTGTTACATACTGCCCCTGGATTGGGCAGCAAGTATCAACTTTCAGTTTCCCTTTAGTGTAAAAAACTTGCAAAATCCTTTGAGTCATCCTAATATTTGAAAGTTCGCAAATTTGTAGCATTTCAAGACTGTTCTATCAACCCTAAAAAAAACTGTACTTTTATTTTTCACCTTTCCTAGTTCCTTTTTGTCCCTTCTACAGTTGTTTATGTCTCCTCTAATGTGCATCTGGTTACCAAGAAATCCAACGCTCTCTAATGATGTCATGCTTCTGGTCCATTTAAACCCAGCTCATGTGGCTAGTCACCGTCTGAGTATTTAGTTTACATTCCTGCTGCTACACTGTACCACCATTAGATATTCAGTCATGCTGCATCAGCTATTCAGGCTGTCATTGTTCCAGCACTTCTAGATCAGTCATCATTTCAACCATTTGGCTACTACAATGATCATTGCTACCATTATGCTTCATTAGTCATCTCTGTTCCAACTTTACTACATCAATCTTTCGTGTTCCTGCACAAGTATACCAGCTCAGCACCTTGTCTTTAGCTCCTTAAATCTTCAACACCACAAGTCATTAAAACTATCAGCATTAACATGGCTCTCATAAGGACCACCACAGGAGAAGAAAACCAAGAATTACCTCTGCTGCAGAAGATAAGTTCATCAGGTTTATCAGTAGAGTTGAGCGCGGTTCGTGGTTCGTGGTTCTCCAGTTCGCAGTTAGAGTGATTTTGGGGGGTGTTCTGGATAGAACTAGAACTCGAGCTTTTTACTAAAAGTTCATTAGCTCGAGTTACGTTCGACAACGGTTCTATCAGCAAAAAGCCAAGCTAATTACTAGCTGACTTTTCACTGTAATAGTGTAAGTCACTCTGTGACTCACACTATTATGAAATTTCAGCGTATAGTGTGCGGGGACTGCGCATTCAGATCACTGCTGCAGGGATAATGGCAATCGCCATTTTTCTTCCTTTCCTAAGCGCGCGTGTAGTTGGGCGGGCCAGCATGTGAGCCAATCCCAGACACACACACAGCTAAGTGGACTTTTTGCCTGAGAAGCAAGGGCATGTGTCATAGGCTGTCCATGTCACATGTCCTTGCATTATAAAAACGGACATTTTGTTCCAGCACGGCATTATCTGCCTTCTGCGTCTGGGTGTCAGTCACCTCTCACGCAGCTCCTGTCGCCGATCCTGCTGTGTACGCTATACACACAGCGTTCTACAGATTAGGGACAGAATTTTATTTCAGCCCTTTTAAAGGCTAATTACAGCTGGCTCAGAGCCATAGGTGATAGTCAGGTCCATGGAAACAGTTTTTAACAGCTACAGATAACAGTTTCTGTGTAGCTAAGCTCAGGGACTTCCTTGCTGCATTTCACCATTAGGAGGTATAGAAAGTGAAGCTTCCTTTCCTCTACACTGACCCACATCCCGGCCACTGTACCCTCCTGCCCTTTTTAGCAAAGCCATTTTAATTGCAGAGTGCTGCCAGTTAGTGCCATCCAAAGAGTGGCTGCTGTCCTCCATTATTGTGGTACTTGTGCCAAGCAAGTCCCACCACCTCTGCATTCTCCCCTCCTGCACATTTTTGCAAAGCCAATTTTCAATTTTAATTGAAAAAAGTGCTGCCAGTTAGTGGCATAAAAAAGTGGCTGTTGGACTTCATTAGTGTCCCACTGGTGCCAAGCTATTTCCAGCACCTCTGCATTGCACCCTCAAGCTCATTTTTACTAAGCCATTATAATAGCAAACACTGAGGAAACTTAGTGGCATCCTAAAAGTGGCTGTTGGACTTCATTAGTGTCCCACTGGTGCCAAGCTATTTCCAGCACCTCTGCATTGCACCCTCAAGCTCATTTTTACTAAGCCATTATAATAGCAAACACTGAGGAAACTTAGTGGCATCCTAAAAGTGGCTGTTGGACTTCATTAGTGTCCCACTGGTGCCAAGCAATTTCCAGCACCTCTGCATTGCACCCTCAAGCTCATTTTTACTAAGCTATTATAATTGCAAACTGTGCTGCCAGTTAAAGGGCCATAGTTGCATTGTCAGAGATAGTCTGTGTTGTTTCTTCTGCTGTCAATAAAGCTAGACCACCTCTGCAATCTACACCACCTCTCAATTTTTACTACCATATTTTAAGTGGACAATCTTGTCGCAATCAAAATGAGTGGCAAAATGACAGATGCTGGTGGAAAGGGGAACAGGCATGTTGGAAAAGGAAAAAAAGTTTGTGTCCGTGGGGAAGGTGGCAAAGCTCCATTAACATCTGCTGAAGATAGGCCATCTTCCAGCAAAAGTAAGATGTCTACTACTTTCCGTGGACAATCCGATGTGCTCCCTTTTTTACGGACACAAACAACTGGAACAAAGGTAGATCATGCCCAAAAAAAGAACATGCTTGAATGGATCTCAAGTGCTCCAACAAGTGCCCTCTCCTCCACCTCAACTACCGCATCCAAAAAAAACCAGTCCTCTGAGTTGTCATCCCAATCACACTTGCTTTCTCCCAGCTCTCAAGTCTCCATCCGCCCTGCACACTATGGTGGAACAGAGATGGCTGAGTCTGCAGAGCTGTTCAGTCACACTATAGCCTGGGAATCAGAGGTCTGTTCCTAAGCTACATATGAAGAAGAAAACGGCACTTCCTTCGTATATTTTTTCAAAAAATATCGGGGTGCACTTCAGGTTCCAAATGATGGCAGCCCCCATGCAGCGGTGGATTCCGCGCCTACAGTCCATGCCACATTACTCCTCACAATTGTGCTACTGAGGAAGGTCCAATTTGGGCCGAAAACGTTCTTCAAGCACAATAAATACACGTTTTCATCACACTTTGGGAGTGCCTTGTTACTTCTTGTTCCTAAGCTACAGTGAGTACAGACCAGGAAATGGTCTGCAGTGATGCCCAGAAACTTTGTGACTCAGATTCAGGCCGTGATGACCAAGTTTCTGAGCATAATGTTGACCCTTATTCACAAACTGTAGCACCTGTTGTTAGAGACAATGAGGAACATACTGATGACGATGAGACGCAGATACCAAATTGGGATGACAACTTAAATATTCGATAAATCAAATGGAATGAAACCGGTTTAAATGCCGTGCTAGAAACCACAGATGCTGTAGATAAAAAGATTTTCTTTATTTCACAATTCTACGCATTTCAAAGGCATCTCCGCCTCCTTCTTAAGGAACAAAAATCATAATTAATAATAATAGTTTATGATTTTTGTTCCTGAAGAAGGAGGCGGAGATGCCTTTGAAATGCGTAGAATTGTGAAATAAATAAAATCTTTTTATCTACAGCATCTGTGGTTTCCAGCGCGGCATTTAAATTGGTTTCATTCCATTTGATTTATTTATTAACTGCTCCCCGGGGCCGCTGCTAAACCACTATAATCACTCACATGCGACCATAGGGTGTTGTGACTGGCACAACCCTACCAGGTGAGTGTGTCTCTTTCTGTCTCTCTACCCTCATACCAGGTAAGACCCTATTGTGCTTTTTTCCCCAACAGCTTTACAAGGAACTTAAATATTCGGTCAGGGCAGGAAGAGGCTCGGTCTGAGGGTGAGGGGAGTGCAAACACAACGCTTGATGAGGAAGTTCTAGATCCCACCTACTATCAACCCGCAGTCAGGCACTAGAGGAGGTCAACAGAGGCGGTGGAGGAGGATGAAACTGTCGACGAAGTTACCTTGCGCCTTCCTGGACAGAGGAGGAGTACTGGTAGCATGTCTACAACTGCATCCTCAGCCCCCACTGTGCCTCTGAGCACTAGTCGGGGTGGCTCAGCAGGTCGCATGTCCTCTAAGCCTTGCCTAGCTTGGTCCTTTTTTGACCATGCAAAAGATCGCCCAAATCATGTGATCTGTAAAATTTGCTGGGAATCTGTAAGTAGAGGCAAAAACCTCAGCAGTTTGACAACTTCTTCCATGAATCGTCACATGAATAAATATACAATATGTCCCAGTGGGAAGCTCACCGTGCTGCAATGCGGCCTAGCGGACCGGACCATCCACCGCCTGCCCCTTCCAGTGCATCCGCGCGCTACTCATCTTCTAGGACTGTGGGGACAGCTGTCCCACCTGGTTTTCCACGCACAACTTCCACCACTGTAACCGCAACAGGCAGTTTGCTTGGTAGGTTGTCAGTTGGTTTGGAAAGGGTAACAAGTGCGTGTGTACAGCTCTCTCAGACATCGATAGCACCAACGTTGGATGAAGGCAACATCATGTCTACACCTGCACTATCCTCACAAACCTGCAATTTTCCAGGGAAACCCTACTCACCACCATCTACACACAGCAGCCAGATCTCTGTCCCTCAGATGTGGACAAATAAAAGGCCATTTCCTGCAACCCATGACAAAGCTTAGAGGTTGACTTTATCCCTCTGTAAGCTCTTGGCTACCAAAATGCTGCCTTTCCGCCTGGTGGACACACAGGATTTTAGAGACCTTATGTCTGTCGCTGTGCCCCAGTACCAGATGCCCAGTCGCCACTACTTCTCTAAGAAAGGTGAACCTGCGCTACACCAGCATATCGCACACAATATCACCGCTTCCTTGAGAAACTCTGTGTGTGAACAGGTGCATTTCACCACTGATACTTTGACCAGTAAGCATGGACAGGGACGTTACATGTCGCTGACTGGGGACTGGGTAACTATGGTGATAGATGGTGAAGGGTCTGCTGCACAAGTCTTGCCGTCCCCACGACTTGTGTGTGAATCCTCTGTCTGTCCAAGTTCCTCCACTGCTTCTGCCTCCTCAACCTCGTCTGGGTCCTCCACCTCCGCCCCAAGCCTGCCTGGTCAGGCCACCAGCGTTGTAACTGCGGAGAAGGAATCCTGCACCCCTCATTACTATGCTGGCAGCAGAGCACAACAGCATCAGGCGGTCTTTATCTTGAAATGTCTTGGAAATAAGAGTCACACAGCGGCTGAGTTGTGGGCAGCTCTGGAGACTGAGTTTGGTAAATGGTTGTCTCCACTCAACCTGCAGCCTGGTAAGGCCGTGTGCGACAATGCTGCAAACCTGGGTGCGGCCGTTCGCCTGGGCAAGGTGACACACGTGCCTTGTATGGCTCACGTGTTGAACCTTGTTGTCCAGCAATTTTTAAAACACTATCCCGGCCTAGATGGCCTTCTGACCAGGGCACGAAAACTGTCTGCTCAGTTCCACCGTTCAACCGCCGCAGCTGAGCGACTTGCATCGCTCCAGAAGTCTTTCGGCCTGTCGGTTCATCACCTGAAATGCGATGTGCCGACACGCTGGAATTCGACTCTCCACATGTTACAGCGACTGTGGCAGCACCGCCGAGCCCTGGTGCAATACGTAATGACGTATAGCCTGGGCCAACGAGATGCAGAGGTGGGACAGATCACCCTGATGGAGTGGTCTCAGATCAAGGACCTATGCACTGTTCTGCACAGTTTCGACATGGCGACGAATATGTTTAGCGCTGACAATGCCATTATCAGCATGACAATTCCAGTCATCTACATGCTGGAGCAAACGCAAAACATTGTTCGGAGTCAGGGGGTGGGACAACCGGAAGGGGAGGAACTACAGGAGGATTCATATGCGCAAGGGACAACAACATCACCAAGGTCCAGACGTTCATCATCACCAAGGCGGCAGGCATAGGACCATGGGGGACAGGGATCAACAAGGGCGCATGGTAGCAGGCGAAATGTTGAGGAAGGTGCAGGAGAACATGAAGAAATGGAGGACGAACTGTCCATGGACATGGAAGACTCAGCGGATGAGGGAGACCTTGGTCAAATTTCAGTTGAAAGAGGTTGGGGGGAGATGTCAGAGGAAGAAAGAACGGTTAGCACCTCTATGCAACAAACACAGCGTGGACTTGGTCCGCATGGCTGCGCAAGACACATGAGCACCTTCTTGTTGCACTACCTCCAACATGACCCTCGTATTGTCAAAATTAGAAGTGATGATGAGTACTGGCTTGCGACACTATTAAATCCCCGGTACAAGTCCAAATTTTGTGACATAATTCCAGCCATAGAAAGGGACGCACGTATGCAGGAGTATCACCAAAAGCTGTTACTCGATCTTAGCTCGGCTTTTCCACCAAACAACCGCGGTGCATGGAGTGAATCTCCCAGTTGTAACTTGTCAAACATGGGACGGTCTCGTCATCCTCAACAGTCTACCCGTACCAGCAGCACCGTATCTGGTGCTGGTAAAAGCAATTTTATTGAATCTTTTCATAATTTTTTTAGACCATCCTTTGCAAGGCCACCAGAGACAACAAGTCTGACACATAGTCAATGGCTGGAGCGGATGATACAGGAGTATCTCCAAATGAACATCGATGCCATGACTTTGCAAATGAGCCTAGCTCATTTTGGGCTTCGAATATTGAAAAATGGCCAGAGCTCTCCACTTACGCCTTGGAAATCTTGTTGTGTCCAGCTGCCAGCGTTGTCTCTGAATGTGTCTTCAGTGCTGCTGGGTGTGTGCTGACAGATAAGCGCACGCGTCTGTCCAGTGACAATGTGGACAGACTAACGTTCATCAAAATGAACAAGTCATGGATCCACAAGGAATTTACTACCCCTGTGTCATCCTGGGGAGAGTAAATGCTTGTGTATTTTGAATGTGCTTGAGGCAAATCTACCTGTGAAGTGTACAACTGGGGCACAAGTACTGCCACTGAAGGGGTGTCTGTGTGGCCCAATTTTTGGAAAAAAGGGAGACTCCGCTTGGAGTAACCCTTGCTTGCAGTGTTTCTAAAAATGATCCAAGATGAACAGATCTGGGATCAGCAAAGACTTTGCTACCTACCCCGGTGTCATCCTGGGGACGGTTAAGGATGGCGGATTTTTGAATGTGCTTGATGCAAATCTACCTGTGAAGTGTACAACCGAGGCACAAGTGCTGCCACTGAAGAGGTGTCTGTGTGGCCCAATTTTTGGAAAACCGACCGGTTCGCTCATCTCTATTTATCAGCCTAAGAAATACAAATTAATAGCGCCTCAAAGACCAGCCCTCATACATCCTGCATGGACATCAAGTAGCGTAAAGACCTTAACATCAACTATCCAGAGGAGATGGCAAAACACAGTCTTTTACGGTCAAATCGCTGCAAAGAAGACACTACTTAGGATAGCAAACAAGAAAAGACTCGGACCAAGCGACACATGGACAGGACGTGAGATCAATATAAATCTGTACTGTGATCTGAGTCAAAATTTAAAATCTTTGTTACCAACTGCCATATCTTTGTGAAATGAAGAAAAGATGAGCAGATGAATTTACATGTGTGGTACCTACTAAGAAGCATGGAGGGGGAGGTGTGATGACGTTGTAGTGATATGCTGGTAATACTTGGTTGATTTAGTCCAAATTTTGGGCATTCTGGGCCATCCCAGCATGGATACTACAACATTCTGCAACAACATGCAATCCCACCTGTTTTCCAGTGAGACCATCACTTATGTTGCAACAGGACAATAACGCTGAACACACCTCTAAGCTATATAATGCTTTGTGATCAAGAAGACAATAAATGGAGTGCTATGTCTAATAACATGGCCTCCACAATCACCATAGCCCAACTGAGATGGTTTGGATCTGGGGGTGAAAACAAAGCAGCCAACAAGTGCTCAACACCTTTGGGAAATCCATTCCAGGTAATTACCCACAGAAACAGCTTGAGAGAATATGTAGGGTGTGTAAAGCAGTCATCATAGTAAAAGTGGTGAATAGTGTTGGGCCACCCCCCTAGTGTTCGAGTTCGGTTCGGTTTGTCGAACGGCGGGTTAGTTTAGCGAAAGTTTGACGAACGTTCGACAAACACCTTCAATCCCCATTGAAAACAATGGCAGGCAAACACAAACACATACAAACACATTATACATGTACACATACAGTTAATAAACATTGCCATTATACTTACAGGTACCCTTCGAGGCGTCCTGCACTCTGTCTCCCGCCGCATTTCCTTCCGGTCATCGCTTTGCCCTCCCAGTAACCATCGCTGATGATAGGACCTTCTGTGACGTCGTCATAACATGTGACCAGTCACGTGTCTATTATCTCATTGGCTACAGACTGGTCACATGGCTAGACATCATGCTAGGTCCTGTCAGTGCATCTCTCCAGTACGCGGTGCTCGTTTGAGCTTCTCCGTGTACCGGCGAGATGCTTGGGCACATGCTTGACTCCCCGTTCCTGCATGTCGGCGCTCTTTACAGAGTCAGCCCACATTCAAGGACTGGATGCCACAGTCGCTGAATAGAGGCACCGGGAATCAAGTGATCGGAGATCACCGTTGCTATAGTAACCCACCTGTCAGATTACTATAGCAATGGTGGCAGCGGTGACGTCACCACTTACAACCCGCAGCCACTGCTCACTCACTAAGTGATTAGACTGCACGGGAGTAGCAGCGTCTTCCTCCCATGCAGTGCTGTCTGATGTAGCAGAGCTGCATGGGTTGAAGGAGAAAGAAGACAGAAGACCAGGATCGTGGAGGGGTGAGAGGAAGAAATAAACATGGAGTCTCTAAGTGTGTCTGTGTATTTATTTCTAATAAAGTATTTTTTCTTTGTGTGGTGTCTTTTTTTTAACCCTTTATTGGAGGTTCTTAATGGCCGGGTCAAAGTTGCCTGACATTAAGAATCTCTGGCTTAATACTAGCTAGTAAAACAAAGCTAGTATTAACTCATTACCCAGCAAGCCACACGGCATCAGGGCTGCTGGAAGAGTTGGTTACAGCGCCAGATGATGGCACTTCTATGAAAGCGCCATTTTCTGGGGCGGCTGCAGACTTCAATTTGCAGCAGAGGGGCCCAGAAAGCTCGGGCCAACCTGTGCTGCAGATTCCAATCCCCAGCTGCCTAGTTGTACCTGGCTGGACACAAAAATGGGGTGAAGCCCATGTCGTTTTTTTTTTTAATTATTTCTTGAAATTCATGAAATAATTAAAAAAAGGGCTTTCCTATATTTTTAGTTCCCAGCCGGGTACAAATAGGCAGCTGGGGGGTTGAGGGCAGCTGTACCTGCCTGCTGAACCTGGCTAGCATACAAAAATATGGCGAAACCCATGTCATTTTTTTGGTGGGCAAAAAACTCCTGCATACAGTCCTGGATAGAGTATGCTGAGCCTTGTAGTTCTGCTCCCCCTGTCTCTCCCTCCAGCATACAGTCCTGAAGGCAGCATGATGAGCCTTGAAGGTCTGCAGCTGCTGTCTACTCTCCTGCATACACTAGTGGATGAAGTATGCTGAGCCTTGCAGTTCTCCTCCCCCTGCCTCTCCCTCCAGCATACAGTCCTGGATGGAGGATGCTGAGCCTTGTAGTTCTGCAGCTGATGTCTGCTCTCCTCAATACAGACAGACAGCAGACAGCAGCTGCAGAACTGCAAGGCTCAGCATACTCTATCCAGGACTGTATGCCGGACTTTTTTGCCCCCCCAAAAACATTATGTGGGCTTTGTCATGTTTTTGTATGCTAGCCAGGTAAAGCAGGAAGCTATGGGCTGCCCCCACCCCCAGCTGCCTATTTACCTGGCTGGGAAACAAAAATATTGGGAAGCCCTTTTTTTTAATTATTTCATGAATTTCGCCCAACTTTTGTGTCCAGCCAGGTACAACTAGGCAGCTGGGGATTGGAATCCACAGTACAGGGCGCCCATGCTTTCTGGGCATCCCTGCTGTGAATTGCAGTCCGCAGCCGCCCCAGAAAATGGCGCTTTCATAGAAGCGCCATCTTCTGGCACTATATCTAACTCTTCCAGCTGCCCTGGTGACGGGTGGCTTGCTGGGTAATAATGGGGTTAGGGCTAGCTGTATATTATCAACTGGCCCTAAGCTCGAAATTCATGGTGTCACGCCAATATTAGACATGGCCACCATGAATTTCTAGCACAGATAAAAAAAACACAACACACAGAAAAATATTTTTATTAGAAATAAAACACAACACAATTAGTGACTCCATCTTTATTGAAATAAAGAACCCCGCTCCGCAGTAATCCTGGGTCAAGGGTCCCACGCCGTCGAATCCGGATCCAATATCATCTGTTCAGTTTGCTGGAAGCTAATTCCGTCAGGTGACCGCATCAGCTGATCATCGCCAGGTCTGAGGGAGAGAGAAGAGAGAGAAGAGAGAGAAAAGAGAGAGAAAAGAGAGAGAAGAGAGAGAAAAGAGAGAGAGGAGAGAGGGAGAAAGAGAGAGAAAAGAGAGAGAGAAGAGAGAGAGAAGAGAGAGAGAGGAGAGAGAAGAGAGAGAGGAGAGAAGGGAGAGAGAGGAGAGAGCAATGCAGCCTCATACCGTGAACTGCTCCGATTTTAGAGGTGTGTCCCGTGGCTCACAGCTGATTTCCGGCTCCTCCCCGGAAATTAAATTAAATTATAATTATAAATAAATAATAATTATTTAAAATTATAAATAAATTAAATTCAATTCTTTACCGGGACGGTCAGGACTCGAACGCGTGAACTATTTCTTCTTAAGCGGCAGCACTACCCATTGAGCCACTGCCTGTACTGAAAAGCATAGGAAGATTTGGTAATCTTGACCTCTGTATTGCAGTAGAGAATCCAAAAGTGGATTATTCAGCTACAAAGAAGAGAGAGTGAGAGAAAAAAAAGAGAGAGAAAAAAAACAGAGAGAAAAGGAGAAAAAAAGAAAGAGAGCGAAAGAGAGAGAGAAACAGAGAGAAAAAAAGAGATAAAGTAGCCTCATTCCGTGAACTGCTCCAATTTTAGAGGTGTGTCCTGCGTCCCACAGCTGATGTCCGGCTCCTTCCCTCAGTGCATAATTAAATTAAATTATAATTATAAATAAATAATCTTGACCTTTGTATTGCAGTAAAGAATCCAGAAGTGGATTATTCAGCTACAAAGAGAGAGAGAGAGAAAAAGAGAGAAAAAAGCAAGAAAAAAGTGAGAAAAAGAGAGAAAAAAGAGCGAGAGAAAGAGAGATATCACATGCAGGCACTACCTGGGTGAAGTCTTCGGTGACAGCGCGTCTCACTTTAGTTGCTGCGTGGAGCTGACACAGAGCGCTCGTGTTCTACGGCGCTCCCTGTCAGCTTCATGTAACAGAACTGAAAGCGTCGTGTGGATTACTTCAGACCTGGATTGTTGTTTCGGGATTAATACAGAGGTAAATGAGGGGTTTTTTTGTCTTTTATTCCAAATAAAGGATTTTTCGCTGTGTGTGTTTATTTACTTTCACTTACACATTAATTATGGAAGGTATCTCTGGGAGACGCCTGTCATGATTAACCTAACCTTATTACCCTGATTGCCACCACACCAGAGCAATTCTGGATGACCTGGGTAGAGTCCCGGGACTGTCGCATCTAATGGATGCGGCAATTCCGGCAGCTGCTGGCTGATATTGTTAGGGTAGTGGGCTCCTCATAATGTGGCGCTCCCTATCCTGGCAATACCAGTCTCCAGCTGTGTGGCTTTATCTTGGCTGGTATCAAAATTGGGGGGGACTGCAGGTTTGGGTTTTTTTTAAATTATTTATTTATTTTACTGCACGATATAGACCCGCCCGCCGGCGGCTGTGATTGGTTGCAGTGAGACAGCTGTCACTCAGCGTGGGGGCGTGTCTGACTGCAATCAATCATGGGCGCCGGTGGGCGAGGAAAGCAGGGAACAACAGATTGAATAATGAGCGGCAGCCATTTTCAAAAGAGGAAAATCTGCCGGAGCTTTGTGACAGCCGTGCAGCTGATCGGTGAGTAAGAAAGAGAGAGGGATTGTGCTGGGGACCCAGGACGCATGCAAATACACAACGTGCGCTCATAGCCTTACTGTGAAAAGCCACGCTTTTCGTGATCGAACTGTTATCAAATGGTAACTCGAACGGCCGAACTTGAAGCAAATTGTTTGAGTTCGTTGAACGACTCGAACACTGCCCAAAATCACTCGAATTTGAAATTGGAGAATAGTTCAAATCGAACATTGCTCATCTCTAGTGGTGAACGTTGAGAAGCAAGGTTTGTTTTCCATGTTTCTTTACTCCCTCTTTCTATATGTGTTCTTTCTGGTTTTGCTGCTTTCAGTTTGAGTATATAATTTTCACATTCTAGTAAGACCAAATAATGCCACTGTATGAATAGGTGTCTCCAAAGTTGTGATTGGTACTGTTTAATGGATTTTGGTAAATTTTCGAGTCTCTGTTCCCTCTATACACCTGTTTAGGAAAGTTTTTTACTGTTCAGTCATAAGCAGTTTTTACACACATGAATCTTTTCCATATCTTGGCCATAAATGTCTTGCATTTATCTTGAAAACAATTAAGAACTATTTTTAAACTCCCAACAATATTATTGGCAATGGTAGCAAATTACTTTTCAATAAAAAATTAACGCTCGTTCAAAATTCGTAAGTACTGTATGGGCATTACAAACAACCTATAAAAGTATAGTGACATGTTAATCTGTAAGAAGATGCAACTATTAAGACAGATTAAGACAACTATTATTTCCCAGAGGAGCATTTCAGCTATAAGACTCCTCACTGGCAGACAGATTGGTTTGTCAGTCTCAGCAAGGAGAAAAGATTTCCTCTTAGACCCCACTATAGCTTCTCATACAGCCAGATCAGATTTCATACTTTGCACTGACGAGGGGCAATCACCCTGAAACACAGTGTCTGCAAATTGAGGTTCTGATCTGGCATAAATCTGAAGTCATATGATCACGCTCGTTGGAGAGTCATTTTTTACTTTTAGGATTGCTACTTCCAATAGGTGGCACAAGAGTTTGTCTCCTTCCTCCCTGAAGAACCAATTTGCATATTTCCCAAAGGAGCATTGCAGCTATAAGACTCCTCACTGGCAGCCAGATTGGTTTGTCAGTTTCCGCTAGGAGAAAAGTTTTCCCCTTAGACACTATTAAGACAAACATTTTTCCAGTGTTATTTTGATGATGTGAATCTTATTGTTGACATGCCTCATAAATTTTGCCATTGGAATAAAACACTATGCATTAAACAGTTGTTGTTATTATAATAATAATAATAAGAAGAAGAAGAACTTTGATTGTGTATCATTTGGTCAGCTTTACCTATAAGAAGTTTTTTCTAATCATTATATTCCTATTGTAGACACATAATGCGGCTTTAAGACACTGTCAGCCTCTTCAGTGTTTTGAAATCCTTTAAGTCTCTTTAGACTTGTCGGCTCTTTATTTTTATGATTTCCCTTAAGACCAGTGTCCGGGGATTTAACCTTACCATCACAGGGAGAGAGAAGGAAGAAAACAGGATAATTATCATTTCACACATGCAGTACTGGAAAACTGGTGACCTCCGCATAACACTGAATTTCCAATGAGGGATTGGTGGAGGGTTGTTATCCTTGTAAAGACATTCTTGGAGGTAGAAATGCAAGGAAAATTTTGCTATGTAAAATTTGAACTCAAATTAAAGGAACTGTAAAAAAAATGCAGAAAACTAGAGCAGTAACTATTACAATCTTCTAATTTCACAGATAAAGTAATCTCTAGACAGGTAGTGTCTGACATTGGGAAAATTGATGATCTTGACCAATTTACAGTATGCTAATTATGGTAAATGCCAAGGTGACATATCTTTGTCATTTCCACAATCTGAGTTGTATGTTAGACAATCTCATTGAACAGAGTGAGATGTCGTCTCATCTATATCACATTATATGTTTTTATGGGTGTAACAAGTGAAACTGCAAATGTCATGTTCTCTGCTTAATGATGAAGAACAGTGCTAGCAATTGTGGCATTTAGATCGGAGAAGACGAACCAGCTTTTCATAAGGCTTTTGACTTGCAAATTGTACTTCTCTGTATGTAATGTTTATCAACCTTTAAAAAGAGCTTCTGGGACTATAATATTATTGAATCCTTTGTCTACTTTTTTTCAGCCAATAGTATTGTCACTTTGAAGGATGGAATTATATTCACAGAGTTTTATATCTAAAGTATAATAAATATATACAGTGTTTCACAATCTGTTGTATGCCACAGGCAATGGAATTCATAACTTCTAGCCCGAAATTAACTCTGAAGCTTCGAATTAGTCAGGTGCAAAATCTATCAAGCTCCAATCTCCCACCCCCTAACACTATCAATAATATAGGAGTCTTCTTACGTGGTAGATACATCTTTGGTCTGAGCCAGGGTACAGGTATAACTATTCTCTGCACGTCCTATAATAGCTATAGCCCTACTCCTAAATTTGAGTGAGTGGTTATGTGTCTAAGCTCAGAATTAGTCTCTGCATTTGGCATAGTATCCATATGAAAAGATTGATCACAACAGACATGTGTACTTAGATTGTCACAAATTATATTACTACCATGAAGAAAACACCAATTAGTCTGATCTCCACAACATTCATTAGATGTTCGTAGACCCTATTAGGTGACATACCATAAAAGAGGACAATGATGTAACATCTTAACAATGTGTTCTCATCATTAAAGCAAATACCAAAATCTAAATTTACAGTTTACATTTTTGCTGTATCGCCAAATTCACCAAAATCAGGAAAGCATAAAAACAAAGTTTTACTTGTTTAAATTATCATTGTGATTTAGGTCTGCCAATCTCTATCTGACATCAGGCATGCAGAGAATATAGAGAGCACAGTGGTTAGTACATTTATGACACACACTATTTTAAAGTCGAGAGAAAACAATTTTATTGCCCCTTAACCACTTCACCCCTGGGTGATTTTTCGTTTTTCATTTTTTGTTTTTTTTCTCCCCTTCCTCAGAGAGCCATAACTTTTTTATTTTTCCATCAATATTGTCATATGAGGGCTTATTTATTTGTGGAACAAGTTGTACTTTTGAATGAAACCATTAGTTTTACCATATAGTGTACTGGAAAATGGGGAAAAAAAATCCAAGTACGGTGAAATTGCAGAAAAAATGTACCGTAATTGCACGATTGTTTTGGGGGTCTTTTATTTACCACATTCCCTATATGGTAAAACTAAGGTGTCAGAATGATGCTTCACATCAGCAAGAGTTTGTAGATACCAAACATGTATACCTTTACTATTATCTAAGATCAAAAGGTAGTCCCTAAAAAATTAGCACTTTTGTCGCAATTTTCCGAGACCCATAGCGTTCTCATTTTTCAAGATCTGGGGCTCAGTGACAGCTTATTTTTTGCATCGTAAGTTGACTTTTTAATTATACTATTTCTGTGTAGATGCGATGTTTTGATCGCCTGTTATTGCATTTTAAAAAAATGTTGTGGTGACCAAATTTTGGCAATTGGAATTTTTTTCTCGCCACGCCGTGTGCTGATCAGATTAATTGATTTTATATTTTCATAGATCCGGCATTTCTGAACTCAGTGATTCCAAATGTGTGGTGGGGACGTTATTTTTTTAACTGTTTTATTTTTAAGGGGGTGATTTGAACTTTTAGGTTTTTTATGTTTGCATATTTTGTAAAACTTTTTTTTACATTTTTTATTTATTTTACTAGTACGTCTAGGGAACTTTATCACTGCACAATCCAATCACCTGTGGTCTGTCGGCACTAACAGAAAGTCAGGAAATAAGTCATGGCAGCGTTAGAGGTCATCAGCTGACTTTGCACTACCATTACAATGCATTGGCACCCCGTGATCGCACCACGGAGCCGCCGAAGGCAGCGGGGAATGGTGCAATCCCCACTGTAGCCCTTTAAATTGTGCTGTCTGTGTTTGAAAGGGCAGTCCAAGGGGTTAACAGGAGATAATCCACCTGTGCCTGATAGCCACACATGTCTGCTGATCAGATCAGTAGACATGTGTGGGGAATACCGCGGGGTCAAAGCTGTGATTTTCTGTTTTTTAGACTTTATTTTTTCCTCCCCTTCTTCCAAGAGCGACAATTTTTTTTATTTTTCTGTCCTTATAGCCGTATAAGGGCTTGATTTTTGCTGGATAATTTGTACTTATGCATGATACCATTCATTTTTCCATATACTGTACTGGTAAATGGAAAAAAATTCCAAGTGCAGTAAACTTGCAAAAAAGTACAATTCCATAATTACGTTCGGGGTTTTCCATTTACTTTATTCACTATATGGTAAAATTGATCTGGCAATATGATTCTCCAGGTCAGTAAGCATACATAGATACCAAACATATATAGTTATTTTTTTTTGTTGTTGTTTAAGTAGTGAAAAAATGCAGAAGTTTGTAAAAATATAAAACTCACTTCTGGCGCCATTTTCCGAGAACTGTAACATTATTTTTCAGGATCTGGGCTTAGTAATGGCTTATTTTTTGTACCATAAGCTGATGTTTTTACTGATACCTTTTTTGGGTAGCTATAATGTTTTCATCATCTATTGTACTTTATTTGTCATGCATCAGGGTTCAAAACCTGTGCTTTGTGGTCAGTTTATCTGTCCACTGATCCACAGCAGATAAACTTTTTCTCTACAGCCACAGCAGATTCACCTTTCCATTTATTATCTTTTATTCTTGCTTTAGTCTTTTAGGTTAACAGGTGTTTTCATTTACTCACTTGTCTGTCCAGTCGCCTTTTGGGTATAAATATCTTCCACTGCTGGCATTTCCTGAAGGGTGAATTAGGGTTTTATCTCTCTGCCTATACTTTTCATCTAGCACCTATCTTCTGTTTCTAGTTAGGTGGTAGGTAGTATACTCTCTAGCAGTACATACTTTAGAATTTAATTTGGTATTTTGTGGTTTGCTTTTACTCACACTGGGAACCCTTACTATCTCAGCAATCCTTACTTTTCTTTAGACACTGTATATGGTACTCTGCTTTTCCCTCTGGTTCCTTAGGAGGAACATGCAGTGCACAAAAAGGCCTTTCAGGCAGCATAGGTTCAAGTTACCATAGTTTAGTCTGGGATTGGGGATATTCTAGCCCATGCAGGAACCATTAGGGAATGTGGGGTTTGAATCTCTTCTTTTCTCCCTCTACACTGCCCCAATTGGAATGACCATCAGCAGATTTGGCTTTCAGTACCATCTTTATGCTAATGACACACAGCTATACACCTCATCCCCTGAGCTCACCCCCACTGTACTACAGAACACAAGTGACTGCCTGACTGCAGTTAGCAACAGAATTTCTGCTCTCTATCTGAAACTTAACCTTTCCAAAACTGAACTTCTTCTTTTCCCTCCGTCTTCCAACCTTCCTAAACCTGACATCTCCCTCTCTGTGTGTAGCACAACGATAAGTCCTAGGCAGCAGGCCCGCTGTCTGGTTGTTATACTTAACACTGATCTTTCCTTCACCTCCCACAGACAATCTCTGGCCCGCTCCTGCCGCTTGCACCTCAAGAACATCTCTAGAATTCACCCCTTTCTCACAATGGAAACGACAAAAACCCTCACCGTGGCCCTGATCCACTTTTGCCTTGACTACTGTAACGCTCTATTATTTGTTCTCCCTCTAACTAGACTCTCTCCTCTACAGTCCATTCTTAATGCAGCAGCCAGGGTCACCTACCTGGCTAACCGCTACTTGGATGCTTCTGCTCTGTGCCAGTCATTGCACTGGCTGCCCATATATCACAGGATCCAATTCAAACTGCTTGTTCTCACCCACAAAGCTCTCCACAGTGCGGCACCCCCCTACATCTCCACCCTCGTCTCGGTCTGTCACCCCACACCTTCTCTTTGCTCTGCAAATAACTTTCAACTAACATCCACACTAATTTGACCCTCCCACTCCCGGATCCAAGACTTCTTCCGAGCTGCACCAATCCTCTGCAACGCTCTACCCCAAGAAGTTAGGACGAATCATAACTCACTCGGCTTCAGACGCACCCTTAAAAGGGCGGCCTATTTACACTCCCTAGCCGAACTAAATTCACATAGTCTGTACCGCCCCCGTTCCAACGGCCGAGTCGCTCGTATCCGGAGCCACGGTGGCTTGAGGGGTCTCCGGACCCGGGAGTCCGCGCGGACACTCGAATTTAAAGAGGAGGGGAGTATGTACAGGGGATTAGGACGTTTGTGATCTCACCCACGTTGCGTAATGTAGGAGACCACAGCTGCTGTTGGGGAGCCCGGTGGCGATGGTGTGGCAGCAGGATGTTTAACCCCTCCGTGGGTATTGGGTTTTGTGCACCGGGGCCTGTTGGGTGTTGGTGTTTGGGGTGCCGTTGGGTAGAGGAAAAGGGGCTTTTCAGCGTACTCACTCAGTCCAGGAATAACAACTCCAACAGCTTGTAAACCAGAATTCTGAGCACCACTGCAGCATGGAGGGAGCACGCCTGGATCCTTGTCTTTGGTGTTGCTGTTAGCCTGTGGCCTTTTCCGTGGCACCTTCTCACTAGTTCGACCCTCAAGCCTAAAACTTTTCGGGTCCCGCTCACCCATATGGCTAACGGAGTGAGCTTGCTCTCAGGGTTCACGCGTAGGATTTCTTTGGACTGTATTTGAGAAAGTCTTATCCCATCGGTGCACTAGTACCCCGATTTTAAAGTGGGTTGGGGATGAATCTTGAAGTCTTCACCCCCGTCGGGTAAATTACCGGGATGCGTGAAGCTACTTCCCGGCCTAGGGTCCACGTACCCCGTCGTGCCATGGCCCCTGCCTGGTGATGGCTCAAGGCCGCCGGCTGCCCTACTCGGCAGTCCGTGCCCCTTGGCGCGATCCCCTGTGATCAGGGTTCCAGCTCCTACCAGGCCCAGACCAACGTACGCCAACTAGTAAACTCCAGGAGCCCTGCTCCGGACCAGTGACCTCTCCCTCTCGGAGAGTCACTTTTCACCTCCTACTCCTTTCACTCATGTTTCACTTTTCTGTCACTTCTCCCTACCAACCCCCCATGTGGGCGGCCCTATTCTCTTCAGGCCCCCCAATGGTGTGTCTGGTGTGTTCGGTGCAAAGTGTTCCTTGGATTTTGACTAGCTAAGCTGTTGGCAACACCAAAGGACCAGGATCCGTAACCAAGGAGGAGTGGCTACTGTGCAGTAGGGCAGATTGCACAATACCCTGTGATGACCTGATAGGCCAGGGCGTCACAGTCCCCCTTGGTTAAACGTAGCTCATCCCCGAACTACAGGACACCAGAGGTTTATTTTTGGTTGTTTTTTTTTTTTAACTGTAAAAGGGAAAAGGAACATTTTAACATTATGCATTTTTATTAACGGGTTCCATCCCTCACAGGGGAGGCACTTTACTTAAACGTTACTAAAATGATTAAGAGTTTGTCGCCCAACTGTGGGATGCTACCAGTTTCTATGGTAACAGAGGCTTAACCTACTCCGTTGCAGCCAATTCCTGCGACAGTCCAGTCCCAACGTCCCGGATCCCAATAACCCGGCACCCAAACAACCTGACCCCCTGGAAACCTATCCATAGGTCCGTGACCAGGTTAAGGTCCCGGGTGTTGTCTTTTAGACGACTCTGGTTGGCACAGGAGGTGCACCTATTATACAAGACACAAGTTTGTGTTGGTCACGCCAGTCCTGTGACCATGGACCATATTTACTTATGTATAGAAACTTAAACGAACTCCATGTACCGGTTGTACACTCTTCAACAATTTACTTGCAAATCTGGTAACTTTTCACTCTTTTCATTAAAACTGGTTGATTAGGCACTTGTTTACTAACATTTTCTATATGGAAAATAACAAACTATGAAAAATAACAAACGAAAGCACCGATACCTAACAATTCTATGGCATCACAACTACTGGCACTGTAACATTTTCAACACTCAGCTCCGCTCACTGGGAGGCAGGTAGTCAACAGCGGCGGCTGGTACTACTCACTCATCGACTATAGCGAGCCATTTCACATCTAGGGCGTACCAGCCCCGTTCACCACAATGCCGGGTGTAGCTGACCACTTCCCCAGCCTCTAGGTGACGACGTGGGTGGCCACTGAGGAGATGTTGCTTAACATCTCGGCGCGTGACAAACACTTCCTCAGAGAGATCCGCTTCCCATAGAAAATCCCATCCCTTCTCGGGGTTAAACCGCCTGATGTACCCTTTGTGCTGCGGCCCATGGACACGGAAGGTGGCCTTCCTTAGGTACTCTTTTTCCTTCCAGGTTCGGTCAAGCTTCTCCTGTTGTTGTCGCTCTTGCGTGGTCATTACTAGCGTCATCTGTCGCTAGTGTGGTTGTTGTTCCCAGTAGGGGCATTGGCGTCCGGCCTCCGCTCCCTAGCTGGCTCTGGTTTTACTTGGACTCTGGCGGTCCCAACAGCCGTCGGGATGCCGCGTGGTTGCAGACCGGGTGGACATCTTGGCTCCTCTCCCGCAGGTACAAACTGATAAACCGACTGCTCCGCAGCCTGGGTTGCAGGGTCTGGGTGCTCAACCACTGAGGACGGGCCCGGTGATGTGGCCGGGTCTAGTCTTGCCAGTGTCTGGGTGACTGCTGCCATGACTGGAATGAGGGTTGTGGTCTGGATCTCTGCAGCTAGAGCTTCTTGTAGATACACTGAAGGTTCCGCTGCTAGAGTTGGTGTGGGCAGCTCGGCGTCCGCCGAGGACGGGGTAGTTAATGGTGGATCGCTCACCGCGAGAGGGGATGGTCCGGATCCATCAGCCGCTGTGGACGGATTTGGGCAATCAATAGGGACTGGGTAACTGCTTACCCTCTTTACGTGGGATTTCAATCTCACGGGCTCGCACCGCCACCGCCAGGCTCCTCATCTCTTCCCTCCAATGATTCAGAATGAACAGGAACTGCATCCACATTCTCCGGCACAGCTGCTCTGTTTCCTCCTCTGTCCATGTCGAGGTCCCAGGGACAGCACGCTCTGGGGACCAGTCTCGCTCCGCCATCTTGCCACTGCATCTTCCAGGAACGTTGTCGCAGAGTCCTGGCGTCCCTGCTCCACTTCCGCTAGTAATGTAACGGTGGGCAGGGGGCGCCTCAGCAGTAGTTGCGGTCCCATGCCCAGAGGGCACCAAGTGCACCCCGGCCGCGGCCGTCACAGAAAACATGGGAGCACATGGATCAAGCAGTAAGGGGAATATGGAGGACTGGGAATCATCCCACATGGAAATACCTGGTTTCTCCAGCACAGTGGTCCTCTCCTGATCACCGACATCATCCTTAGCAACAAGGAATCGTCCAAGATAACGAGGCAACTTAAACAAATTTTCTTTATTAAAGCTGTATATTAACACCATCCTTCTGTCTTTCTCACCTCTGGTAGGTGCGTATTGTTACATGCTTTGAGACCGGTCATCATGACCTCACACAGGTAGTTCAGGGCTGCCACTGAAATGAGCTACTGGATACAGTGCCCTCGGACACTACTCCACACCACAGTCCCAGAAAGGTGCCCGTAGGGCTTACCGCTATTTGCCGCACTGCTCCCCAGCAAGCCACAATCTTTCCTCAGACTTTCTCAGGCCTCCAGCTGCAGGAACCTGTGCCAGCCTCAGGGACTCAATAGTGTGGTCCAAATTGTGTCTCTCTTGGCAACTCCCTCTCTCCTGTGTCTCCTTCTTTACTCCAATCAGAGGTTTCCCACTTTCCTTCATTCTGGTTTCTTTCTACACACCACTGTAACTTTATCTCCACTTTCCTTGTTACAAGTTCCACATAGCCAGCGACTTTGCTGCTCCACAGGCCTGAGGCCTGACTCCGACCCAGGCTGGGCCCTAAATGACGTTTCCACAGAAACAGTCTCTTTACCTATGCACCAGCTACTCCCTTATAGGCTAATTTCCAATTCCCAACTGTCTGTTACCAGGCAGATTTAGCCTTCAGCTGCATACATATGCCTGTTCCTAGTGTCAGTGTCCTACTCTTGGGTGACATCAAGTGGTAGCCCCATAAAACTACACATTATTGTAACAATACATTAATAACCCCATACAACACGTTCAATAAATGCTTCACAACTATGTTATGTTTTCAGGGGGCCAAAAAAATGTAATTCTGTTTTTTTTCATAGCACCGTTTACTGATCAGAAGGATTTATTTTGTATTTTGATGAATCAGACATTTCTGAACTCTGCAATACCACATATTTGTATTTTTATTTTTGTTTTATTTTTAATGGGGGGGAAAGGGGGTGATTTGAACTTTTGTGATTTTGAACTTTTTTATTTTCTCATATTGTTAAAAACCTTTTTATGGCATGTACTAGTCCCCTTAGGGAACTTGAAACTTTGATCATCTGATTGCTTCTGCTATACATAAGCACTTCTCAGTATAGGAAAAGTGATAACCTCCGATGAATGCAGATGGCGTTCAAAGGGATAGAATCATGTCAGACACAGGGGTCATCAGCTGATCCCTGGCTGTCATGACAAACCATTTGCACCTCACAATCATGTCACAGGCGCACTTATGGGAACCGAGAATGACACGCTTCCCGCTGGTCTGTTTTAAATTCCGCTGTCAGATATTGACAGCAGAATTTAGCTGGTTAACAACCGCGGGTGGCTCTCCGATACACCCATGGCTGTTAAAGGCATATGCTGGCTGATCACATCAGCCGACGTGCAGAAAAAGATGTGGGCTCAGTGTGTGAGCCCGCATTAAAGCAAGGTCCATGACCTAGGATGTACCAGTACGTCCAAGGTAGTAAAGGGGTTAAGTCCGTATTTTTAAACACCACTGATTTGTAATTGTTCTTTAATACATTAATATTACAGTAATCCATGTCATTAGCTGTTGGTGTAGCCTTCATAAATGGACAGAATTTCAACAGGCGACCTTTAGAAAGGTGATCTCATTAAATAATAGGCTTGGTTGTATAACAAATGCAGTATTCATCCCTTAAAATGCCACTTTAATGAGTACAAGATTAAAGAGACAGTCTAGGATACAGGATAAAAGCTAGGGGCAAGCAATATTGATCAAAACTCAATGGCAAACCTAGGAATGCAATGAAATGTTGCATTCGAACTGTGACAGAACAGGTGAATTCTCAAAAAATTCTGAACCAGAGTGTGAAAAAAATCTAAGATAAGAACCACAGAACCAAGGCATTGACAAAACATAAAGCAGAAATGAAAAAAGAGCACCAGAAACATGGCTGTAAGAGGGTTGATCCAAGCTTTAAAGGAAGAAATAAAGAATGCCAGCAGTAGCTGATCAATAGCAATTTAATTCCCTAGAGAAGAAGCCATCATTGTAATCTGTTTCCTAGGAACAACATAGGTATTAGAATTCATTCTGAAATGTAAAGTTCAGCATGCAAAATGTTTATTTCAAATGCTGGAATGGTTAAATGTAATCTTATGTACCCATGGTACCATTACTACAAGCTCTACCATGACAAACAAGGCTAATGTTAACTGAATTTCTCTACAAAGTGGGCACATGTCACCTGAAGGTTAAAGGGAACCTGTCAGGTGCAATATGCACCCAGAACCACGAGCAGTTCTGGGTGTATATTGCTAATCCCTGCCTAACTGTCCCTGTATACACTAGCATAGATAAAAAGATGTTTAGAAAAAGTATTTCTAAAGATTATTTATAATATGCTAATGAGGCCAGGGACTAGTTGTAAGGGTGTTACTTCCCCTGACTAGACGCCCTCTTAGTATGTTAGTACATCCACAGGGGCGTGCTAACATGCTATTCAATGCTGAGTCACAAGCGGTGAACGCTGTGTCCGCGGTGAACGCTGAGCTGAATGTCCCGCATTTTTGGTCATGCGCACTAGACGTGTCTGAAGCTGAGATGCGTACACCCGGCTTCATACTGCGCATGACCGGAAGTGCGGGACATTCAGCTCAGGGTTCACCGCAGACACAGTTACGTGCATCACCGCTGGTGACTCTGCATTGAATAGCATGATAGCACAGCCCTGTGGGCGTACTAACATGCTAAAAGGGTGACTAGTCGGGGGAAGTAACGCCTTCATAACTAGTGACTGGCCTCATTAGCATAAGATAAAAGATCTTTAGACATACTTTTTCTAAAGATCTCTTTTTCTCTATGCTAGTGTATACAGGGATGGTTAGGCAGGAAATAGCAATATGCACCCAGAACTGCTCGGGGCTCTGGGTGCATATTGCACCTTACAGGTTCCCTTTAAAGACTTTGTTTCATGAGTGACAGCTAAAATATAACAGATGGAGAAAAATATGGACAGAAAACAACACAGACAAAGTCAAAAGTAGAGTCCAGTTAAACTACAGTTCAGGTACTGATGTCTGTCAGTGGGATTTGGGCAGACAATTCAGACGATCACAACAATATTAAAAATGATCCAAAAAATAAGCTATAGATTATCAAAATTTCTACGTTTTTGAAAATGGATGATAAATACAACCCCCGGCAAAAATTATGGAATCACCTGGCTCTGAGGATGTTCATTCAGATGTTTATTTTTGTTTAAAAAAAAAAAAGCAGATCACGGACATGGCACCATACTAAATTCATTTGAAATGTCAACTTTCTGGCTTTAAGAAACACTAAAAAAAAACATGAAAACATAATGTGCTAGCCAGTAACAGTTACTTTTCAAGACCAAACAGGGGGAAAAATTATGGAATCAGTCAATTATGAGGAAAAAATTATGGAATCGCCCTGTAAATTTTCATTCCCAAAACTAACACCTGCATCAAATAAGATCTGCTCGTTAGTCTGCATCTAAAAAGTAATGATCCCACCTTGGAGAGCTGTTGCACCAAGTGGACTGACGTGAATCATGGCTCCAACATGAGAGATGTTAATTGAAACAAAGGAAAGGAGTATCAAACTCTTAAAAGAGGGTAAATCATCACGCAATGTTGCAAAAGAAGTCAGCTGTGTCTAAAATGTGGACCAAATACAAACAACATGGGAAGGTTGTTAAAAGCAAACATACTGGTAGACCAAGGAAGACATCAAAGCGTCAAGACAAGAAACTTAAAGCAATATGTCTCCAAAACAGGAAATGCACAACTAAACAAATGAGGATCGAATGGGAGGAAACTGGAGTCAATGTCTGTGACCAAACTGTAAGAAACCACGTAAAGGAAATGGCATTTACATACAGGAAAGCTAAACAATAGAAAGATGACTGCCTGTAGAGAACATGGAAATTTCCACAGTCATTGATGATATGGGGCTGCATGTCAGGTAAAGGCACTGGGGAGATGGCTGTCATTACATCTTTAATAAATGCCCAAGTGTACATTGAAATTTTGGACACTTTTCTTATCTCATCAATTGAAAGGATGTTTGGGGATGATGAAATCATTTATCAAGATAATAATGCATCCTGCTATAGAGCAAAAACTGTGAAAACATTCCTTGAAAGAAGACACATAAGGTTAATGACGTGGCCTGAAAATAGTCTGGATCTCAATCCAATTACAAATCTTTGGTGGAAGTTGAAGAAAATGGTCCATGACAAGGCTCCAACTTGCAAAGCTGATCTGGAAACAGCAATCAGAGAAAGTTGGAGCCAGATTGATGAAGAGTACTGTTTGTCACTCATTAAGTCCACGCCTCAGAGCAGAGACTGCAAGCTGTTATAAAAGCCAGAGGTTGTGCAACAAAATACTAGTGATGTATTGGAGTGTTCTTTTGTTTGTTTGTTTTTCATGATTCCATAATTGTTTCCTCATAATTGAGTGATTCCATAATTTTTCCCCCTGTTTGGTCTTGAAAAGTAACTGTTACTGGCTAGCACATTATGTTTTCATGATTTTTTTAGTGTTTCTTAAAGCCAGAAAGTTGCCATGTGAAATGACTTTAGTTTTGTGCCATGTCCGTGATCTGCTTTTTTTAAACAAAAGTAAACAACTGAATGAACATCCTCAGAGACAGGTGATTCCATGTTTGCCAGGGGTTGTATTATCCAAATGATCCCTCTTGGTGCCCAAAACCTTTTATGTTGTTGGATTTTTATCATCCATTCCACATTTACAGTCATATATGTATGGCTTCAGAAGACAATGAATATAGTATGCTAAAGTTGTACAAAAGATTGTACAAAAGAAGAGTCTGACGGCACTACTCTATATTTAGATATCAACCAGAGTACATACTTAAAAAGTACAAAGAGAAAAGAAGTGGACAGACGTGTGGAGATTACCAGCTGATGAAAGACACCTTTATTACAAAATATCAGCAACAGCAAAAATCTAAACACAGATATTAAAAACATTTAAAAAGCTAATGGGCTACAAAGAGACAAACTAGGTGTGATCACAATACAACTGACACATATCATCAATTGCCTAGTAAATCATAAACCATGGGAATGACTTAAAAATTAATTGTTAATATATAATTAAAAAATAAGGTACATATATAATAGTGGTCAAATAAAGAGGAAAAAAGTCATGGAGGACACATAAATGTCCCAAAGTACCACACAGGTTAAGCCAAATCATATCAAATTCATGTTCAAGTAATTTGCTAGTGTAGCGCCCCCGAAGCCATCAGGGAGCTACAAGGTACTGCATCCCCACCAGGATGCAGGGCTACCCCCTAGGGACCCTGAAGACCAGTGTCGGTACCACACAAACACTCAAGGTAATCCCTGTTTTCCCCAAATTCCCCATAGATAGTACCAGGCTAGGGTCTGGCCAAACGATGGCCGCCTAGAGATGGAGCCAGTCCAGTCCACTAGGCAACCAGGTGGGAGGGGCAGACAGTGAACAGTCGGACAGTGGAGAGGGAGGAGTGAAGAGAAAGAGTTTGACAGTGAAAGTGAGCAGACGGACTGACAGTAGTGAACAATGACCTAAGGGCCCAGGCGGTTAGTTGCCAGTGCAGTACGGTGGAGTGCCCCGGAACTATGCACCAACGGGGTACAGAATTCTAGGTCAGGCAAAAGCTCCTGGCAGACCTGATAAAGTCTGCACAGTGAGGGGACCATTAAGGACCTCACTGACCTTGAAGTTTGGGACTCAGTAGCAAAGGGAGAACCGGGGACAGGACAAGAGACTCCAACCCCACAGGGTTCATGCTACTGTCATACGGACTGCTGAAGAAGACAATCAGGAGGGCACCCCCAGCCGCTCTATGGAACGGGGACCCACCAACCAAAGATAGGTGCAGGGGAAAGAAGCCACCAGGTTACTAAACTTGCACTGGGACTACAGGGACCTGCGATTAAGACCAGTCAGCCTCGGGTGACTAGTTACCACCAGAAAGTGAGTAAAGAACCAGTTACACTGAAACCCTTGTGTGGCCTACCTTCTTTCCACACCTGTCTACCTCACATATCCTCTGGGGCCTGGCCTTGCTTGCGGAGGGTCTAACATCCAGGCTGCCACTATCACCAGTTCTAGTAGTGAATATTGTGCAGCGGCAGCTCCATCCCTATAGCTTCAAAACCGCAAGTGGCGTCACATAAAAACTTTATTCAACCATCTCCTGTAAATATTCCCCTTTTCAAAAAGAACCCAGGGCACGGAACAGGGCAACGACCACCAAAGTGACATTCCCCAGTTATACGCCGCCTGGGACCAAGTACCCCATAAACCTGGGCGACACACTAGAAAAGTGCAGGAAGGACACTAAATTAATGTAACATGAAGCAGAAAAAGATATGTAATTGCTGCTACTGTAAGTGCAAAGCATACATATATTATATCTGTCATCTCAAACAAGGAGAAGACTGATCAGAGATGCAGCCAAGAGGCCCATAATCACTCTGGATGGACTGCAGAGATCTACAGCTGAGGTGGGAGAGTCTGTCCATAGGACAACAATCAGTCATACACTGCACAAATCTGGCCTTTATGGAAGAGTGGCAAGAAGAAAGCCATTTCTCAAAGATATCCATAAAAAGGGCTGTTTAAAGTTTGCCACAAGCCATCTGGGAGACACACCAAACATGTGGAAGAAGGTGCTCTGGTCAGATGAAACCAAAATCAAGCTTTTTGGGCATAATGTCAAACGATATGTTTGGTGTAAAAGCAACACAGCTCATCACCCTTAACACACCATCCCCACTGTCAAACATGGTGGTGGCAGCATCATGGTTTGTGCCTGCTTTTCTTCAGCATGGACAGAGAAGATGGTTAAAATTGATGAGAAGATGGATGGAGCCAAATATATGACTATTCTTGAAGAAAACCTATTGGAGTCTGCAAAAGACCTTGTCTTCCAACAAGACAATGATCCCAAACAAAAAGCAAAATCTACAATGGAATGGTTCACAAATAAATGTATCCAGGTGTTAGAATGGCCAAGTCAAAGTCCAGACCTGAATCCAATCGAGAATCTGTGGAAAGAGCTGAAAACTGCTGTTCACAAACGCTCTCCATCCAACCTCACTCAGCTCGAGACATAAGTGGTAGAGACATACCCCCAAGCGACTTGCAGCTGTAATCGCAGCAAAAGGTGGCGCTACAAAGTATCAACTTAAAGGGGCCGAATAATATTGCACGCTCCAATTTTCAGTATATTATTTTTTATAAAAGTTTAAATTAAGCAATACATTTCATTCAACGTCACAATTGTGTCCTACTTGTTTTTGATTCTTCATCATTAAAATGTTTATCTTTATTATTGAAGCCTGAAACGTGGGAAAAGGTTGAAAAATTTGAGGGGGCTGAATACTTTTGCAAGGCACTTTATCTAACCTATGAATAAATATGAGTCAATGTATGCAAAACATATAGACTAGATGAATATGGTAACAATATTGGCAAAAGTCTGAAAGAAGCAAATAAATATAAATGTAAAGGGCACCTTATGAGTGTAACTGTTATTATCGCCAGTAGAGCAGTGATGTTAGTGAATCCACTGGACCGCAACACACAGAAAATCCAGGGAGGCTTGACTACGGACATGAGTCTGGTCTTCTTCAGCGTCCTTGATGGTGGAGGTGTTACGATGTAGGTATTGGTCTGGGAGCCACTTGGGAAGACTGGTGTTGCATCGGCTGGCCCCAGTGGTATGAGATTGACAGTCTCTGACGAACAGTTGCGGCAGCATCAAGTGTAATTTAGGTATGCTAATATAAAGAATATGTAGGTAATAAAACTTCAAGGTCATATAGTCTCTGAATGTAAATCCAATGCCAGGGGTGAATGCTAAAAGTACTTAAGAGGAGCTCAGTTCTGCTCTTGTAATGACAGAAGCTCAGCAGCAACCTGATAAGTGAACGTCGCCATGAACATTATTGAAACATCTTTTTTGAATAGAAATATAAAGAATGAGTCAAAACTTGGCAGTAAATATTAGACTTGTCAAATCAAATAAGTGTAACTTTCATTCACAGGGATTTCTGAGGAGTGTGACACTGGCAGACTTGCCTTGCCATGTTATGTTCATGTTTTCTGTTCAGTTTTTCATTAAACATAAAGAAGTCAATAAGAATAATATGCATGACTTACAGCACTGCATAAATCAATGTTTAAGGAGGTAGCCCATAGACAAAATGACATTATGCTATTTGAAAACATGATTTAATATCACTTACTAATATAGTCTAGCTATGACGGCTTTCTAATATGAGCACCAGTCATAAGATCCATAACTTTCTACCTTATTTTCCCCCCTTGGTTCATTCAGGACCAGTGATGTGATGAAGGGGCTGACTGACTCAAGTCAGTAGCTCAGCCAGCCCCCTTCTCCATCTTTGCATATGCAGAGAGATAAAGAGACTGGCTTAGATCTGATCTAAGGGGTACTTCACACACAGCGAGATCGCTACTGAGATCGCTGCTGAGTCACGGTTTTTGTGACCTCATTAGCGATCTCGCTGTGTGTGACACTGAGCAGCGATCTGGCCCCTGCTGTGAGATCGCTGCTCGTTACACACAGTGCTGGTTCGTTTTTTTATTGTTGCTCTCCCGCTGATAAGCACACATCGCTGTGTGTGACAGCGAGAGAGCAACAATCCTGAATGTGCAGGGAGCAGGAGCCGGCGTCTGACAGCCTGCGGTAAGCTGTAACCAAGGTAAACATCGGGTAACCAAGGTGGTTACCCGATATTTACCTTCGTTACCAGCCTCCGCAGCTCTCACGCTGCCAGTGCCGGCTCCTGCTCCCTGCACACGCTAAGCTAAGCGGTGTGCGCTGGTAACTAAGGTAAACATCGGGTAACCATACCCGATGTTTACCTTAGTTACCAGTGTCCGCAGCTTCCAGACGCCGGCTCCGTGCAAGCGCAGCGTCGCTTGCACGTCGCTGCTGGCTGGGGGCTGGTCACTGGTCGCTGGTGAGATCTGCCTGTTTGACAGCTCACCAGCGACCATGTAGCGACGCAGCAGCGATCCTGACCAGGTCAGATCGCTGGTGGAATCGCTGCTGCGTCGCTAAAGTGTGACGGTACCCTAAGTGAAATACTTATCTCCTTTCATACAGTTCACTAGTTACGTGCTAATACTAGGAGATAAAAGAATCTCTAAAACTAATCTGAAAGTGGGTTTTGTGGAATCCCAGGACAGGTACAGATATGTGGAGAATGCCCCAATCCCCCAATATCTACGTTGGTGAAACGACTAAATAATTCTGATTTAGAATACAACAACATCTTTCCAGTATTGAGACGTCCAAAAACAATCAGGAGAAAGGTAAAACACTCATGTCTATGGCCTCTCATTTTGTGCAGCATCTTGGGAGCAAACACTAGAGGAGTCCTGGGGGTGAAAGTGGATAACACCAACACTAGAGGGAGAGATCTTTACAGTGAGCTTTTATGTCTGGAGTCCAAGTGGATTATGAACACACTGTTTAGCTCCACATGGACTGAATGAAGATCTCCTCTCTATGTGCATCTACAAGCAAACATCCGAGGGGGGGTTAATTAATGATTTCCCCTGACCCACTTATATTTATCACAGGATGCTGAAACTGCACATGTAATGATAGAAGTATCTACAGGTTACGTGCCAGTTAGCAGCTCTGAACTGATAGTGGTCTTTCCTTTACAGGTGCTGAAGTGGTGTGAGGTGTAATAATGGACCCAGTCGAATACAGAGGAGTCATCAAATTCCTTTACTTGAATGGCCGCACATCAAGGCCTCTTTCACACGTCAGTGATTCTGGTACATATGTTACTTTTTTTCACGTACCAGAACCATGGACATACGCAGACCTATTGAAATCAATTGGTATGTGCACACAGCAGTGATTTTTCACCTACGTGTTTCCGTGCGGCGCAAACGTGTGTCCATGTGTTCCACATAGTTTCATAGTTTTCATAGTTTTCATAGTTTTTAAGGTTGAAGGGAGACTCTAACTCCATCTAGTTCAACCCGTAGCCTAACATGTTGATCCAGAGGAAGGCAAAAAAACCCCAATGTGTCAAATAAGCTCCAATGGGGAAAAAAATTCCTTCCTGGCTCCACATACGGCAATCAGACTAGTTCCCTGGATCAATACCCTGTCATAAAATCCAATATACATAACTGGTAATATTATATTTTTCAATTAATGCGATCAGGCTCTGCTTAAATTTTACTTGTGAATCCCTCAATACAACATCATACGGCAGAGAGCTCCATAGTCTCACTGCTCGTACAGTAAAGAGTCCTCATCTGTGATTATGATTAAACATTCTTTCCTCAAGACGTAGCGGATGCCCCCGTGTTCCAGTCGCAGGCCTAGGTGTAAAGAGATCTTTGGAAAGGTCTCTGTACTGTCCCCTCATATATTTATACATTGTGATTAGATCCCCCTAAGCCTTTGTTTTTCCTAACTAACTAACCCCAAGTTTAATAACCTGTCTTGGTATTGCAGCCCACCCATTCCTCTAATAATCTTGGTCGCTCTTCTATCTACCTGTAAGATTATGCTATTTATAACCTTCTATACTTTTGCTAACAAGAAATGCATCCATTCCTCTCTTAAATTCATTCAGTGAGTTGGCCATCACCACTTCCTCAGGAAGAGAGTTCCAGAGCCTCACTGCTCTTACCGTGAAGAACCCTCTTCTATGCTGATGTAGGAATTTTCTTTCCTCCAATCGAAAAGAATGCCCCCTTGTTCTTGTCATAGTCCTTGGTACAAACAGATCATGGGAGAGATCTCTATATGGCCCTCTGATATATTTGTACATATTTATTAGGTCTCCCCTAAGTCTTCTCTTTTCTAGAGTAAATAGACCTAATTTTGATAACCTTTCCGTGTATTGTAATGCACCCATTCCATTTATTATTTTAGTAGCCCGCCTCTGAACCCTTTCAAGTTCAGTAATGTCTTTCTTCAGCACCGGCGCCCAAAATTGCACACAATACTCCAAGTGTGGTCTGACTAGTGATTTGTACAGAGGGAGAATGATGTTTTCATCTCGTGCCCCCAGACCTCTTCTAATGCATCCCATCACCCTATTTGCTTTGGTGGCTGCTGCCTGACACTGGGCACTCCAATTTAGATTCTTATTCACTAAGATGCCTAAGTCTTTTTCCATGTCTGATTTCCCCAGCAGTTTCCCATTTAGTAAGTAATCGTAGCATCTGTTTCTCCTTCCCATGTGCATAACCTTACACTTATCTGTGTTAAACCTCATTTGCCATTTTTCAGCCCAATTCTCCAATTTACTCCAGTCCATCTGTAGTTGCAAACTGTCCTCCTTTGTGTTAACTACCTTACATAGTTTTGTATCATCTGCAAATACTGATATTTTACTCTGTAAACCATCCACCAGATCATTAATAAATATATTAAATAGTAGGGGGCCCAATACAGACCCCTGTGGCACCCCACTAGTAACCCTGGCCCAATCTGAGTATGCACCATTAATAACCACTCTTTGTTTTCTACCACTAAGCCAGCTACCTACCCATCTACACACATTTTCCCCGAGCCCAAGCTTTCTCATTTTACTTAGCAGTCTTTTATGTGGGACAGTGTCAAATGCTTTACCGAAGTCGAGATAAATGACATCCAATGATTCTCCTCGGTCCATGTGAGAGCTTACATCCTCATAGAAGCTGATCAGGTTAGTTTGACAGGAGCGATCCTTCATAAATCCATGTTGATATGGAGTTAAACAGTTATTAACATTGAGACATTCCATAATAGTATCCCTTAAAAACCCTTCAAACATTTTACCCACAACAGATGTTAAGCTTACCGGCCTATAGTTTCCAGGTTCCCTTTTGCACCCTTTTTTGAATATTGGTACCACATTTGCTAGCCGCCAATCCAGTGGAACAGACCCAGTTTCTATAGACTCTTTAAATAAAAGGAATAGAGGCCTGTCTATCACATTACTTAACTCCCTTAATACCCGAGGGTGAATGCCATCAGGGCCTGGTGATTTGTCAATTTTAATGTTACTAAGTCGGTTCTGCACTTCTTCCTGGGTTAGGCAGGTCATACTTAATGGGGCATTTACATGATCACTCTGCATTTCCCCTGGCATATGCTTTTCCTGTGTGAACACAGTTGAGAAAAAAGTATTTAAAACATTTGCTTTTCCCACATCGCTTTCTATGATTTTACCCTCATTATTCTTTAAAGGGCCAACACCATCAATTTTAATCTTTTTTCTGTTTATATAATTAAAGAATAGTTTGGGATTTGTTTTGCTTTCCTTAGCAATGAGTCTCTCAGTTTCTACTTTTGCTAAATATATTTGTTTTTTACACATTTTATTTTTTTCTCTATATATTTTTAATGCTTCCTCGCTGCCTTCTTGTTTTAGCTTTTTAAATGCCTTTTTCTTATTATTCATTGCCCCTTTTACATCCTTATTAAGCCACATTGGTTTTCTCCTGTTCCTAGCCCTTTTATTTCTGTATGGTATGGCTAGCTCGCAGTGGGTGTTTAATACCGATTTAAAAATTTCCCACTTATTTTCTGTGCTCCCATTTTTGAGGACATTGTCCCAATCAATTTGGCGAAGGTCTTCTCTAAGTTGATCAAACTTTGCTTTCCTGAAATTCAGCGTTTTTGTAACCCCCCTCCAAGGCACCTTACTAAAGGACAAGTGGAATTGTATTATATTGTGGTCACTATTCCCTAGGTGCCCATCCACTCGTACGTCTGTTATTCTATCTGGCCTGTTGCTTAAAATTAAGTCCAGAAGGGCTGCCCCTCTAGTTGGGCCCGGCACAAGTTGGGACAGATAATTATCCTTAGTTACTGACAGAAACCGGTTTCCTTTCTGAGATACACAGGTTTCAGTTTCCCAGTCTATATCGGGGTAATTGAAGTCCCCCATAATAATCACCTCATTGTGATTTGCTGCTTTGTCTATTTGTTTCAATAATACATTTTCAGTGGTTTCTGTTATATTTGGTGGCTTATAACAAACCCCTATGAGTATTTTATTAGTTTTCCCTCCTTGTATCTCCACCCATAGAGACTCCACCTCTTCATTTCCCTCTTGAATATCTTCTCTTAGTCTGGGCTTTAAACTGGACTTTATATATAGACAGACTCCACCCCCTTTCCTTTTTTTACGATCCCTCCTAAACAATTCATATCCTTGCAGGTTAGCCGCCCAGTCATAACTATCATCTAACCATGTCTCAGTTATTCCTACTATGTCGTATTTCTCCTCATACATTACCAGCTCCAGTTCCTCCATCTTATTGGTCAGGCTTCTTGCATTGGTCAGCATGCAGGAAAGAAGTTTTGCTCCCCTTTTCTCAGCTTCCTTCTTAGTACCCTGTCTTGGGTCCTCTTTACGGCATCTAGTATCCTTGATTAGTTTGTCCTTCTGCTGCATGTTCTTGTCTGCTGTTTTTTCTCCCATCCCCTCTTCTTCTAGTTTAAAGCCCTCCTGATGAGTGTGGCAAGCCTTCTGGCGAACGTGTGTTTCCCAGGTTTTGTGAGGTGTATCCCGTCTCTTGCGAGAAGTCCATCGTAGAGGTAATTCACTCCATGGTCTAAGAATCCAAATCCTTGCTGCCTGCACCACCGTCGTAGCCAGTTGTTCAAATCTAGTATCCTATTCCATCTTCTGACACCATGGCCATCGACTGGGAGGATTGATGAGAAAACAACCTGTACGTTCCGTTCCTTTATTTTCTTCCCCAGAATTTCAAAGTCTTCACAAATAGTTGGCAGATCATTTCTTGCCGTGTCGTTTGTTCCTACATGTATCAATAGGAACGGGTATTCGTCCTTGGATCCGAGGATAGTTGGTATCCTGTTGGCCACATTCTTGATTTTTGCTCCAGGGAGGCAGCATACTTCTCGTGCGGTTATGTCCGGCCTGCAGATAGTTGCCTCCGTGCCTCTTAGTAGTGAGTCGCCCATAACTACCACTCTTCTTTTCTTTCTGGACGCACTGCTTGTTGCTCCTGAGTGCTTTTGAGTGTCTTTTGTTTCTGCTTTTGTTGACAAAGTAACTTCTTTTGATGATACTGTGTCTTCTCCTGTAGAGACGGTATCATCCTGAGCTGTGCCATTTTCGTTCTCCAGCATGAGGGCTTCATATTGGTTGCTAAGCTGTGTGGGTGGTGCCGACCACTTGATCCGCTGGCTTCTTTTGGTCACATGTGTCCACTTTTCAGCCTCTGTATGTGTTCTGAAGCTTTTCTCACTTTACATATCCTGAATTGTTGCTTCTGCCTCGTCCAAGAAGTCCTCATGTTCTTTAATTAGCTTCAAAGTTGCTATTCTTTCTTCCAGTCCCCGCACCTTTTCCTCTAAGAGGGCAACAAGTTTGCACTTTTGACAGGTGAAGTTGAATTTCTTGTGCGGCAGATCCGTAAACATGTAGCATGTGTTGCAGGTGACCATGTGGATTTTCTTCTCTTCCATAATGCTGATGTAGCGTATGACAGGCGAAAGACGGCGCGCGGTTTTGCGATGTCCTCAAACAGCGAGACCCGGCAAGTCCCAGCAATCGATCAGCTTACGGCGACTCTTCTCTTCTTAAACAGCTACAGTTATCACCACTATGAGATTGTGTTAAAACTATGCCACACTTATCTTCAGTCGCCTCCCTTTACTTCAGTACCTCGCACTCTCAGCACCTCGCTAGCTCTGGCTGGTTTATATAGTTCTACAAGGACTACTAGAAGCTGCTAGAAGCTTCTAGAAACAGGTGTGGCTAATACTACTGACTAAATCACTAGACACACTTTTTTTTTTTTTTTTTTTTGCTTTTTCACAGTACCCCAGACAAACACAGACAACAAATCCCTAATGAAATTAAACAGTTACAGTTATCACCACTATGAGATTGTGTTAAAACTATGCCACACTTATCTTCAGTCGCCTCCCTTTACTTCAGTACCTCGCACTCTCAGCACCTCGCTAGCTCTGGCTGGTTTATATAGTTCTACAAGGACTACTAGAAGCTGCTAGAAGCTTGTAGAAACAGGTGTGGCTAATACTACTGACTAAATCACTAGACACACTTTTTTTTTTTTTTTTGCTTTTTCACAGTACCCCAGACAAACACAGACAACAAATCCCTAATGAAATTAAACAGTTACAGTTATCACCACTATGAGATTGTGTTAAAACTATGCCACACTTATCTTCAGTCGCCTCCCTTTACTTCAGTACCTCGCACTCTCCATAGAGACAAGTCCGTTTTTCTCTGGCATCAGTGATGTTCCACAGACCACACTATGGTGTGATCCATGCAACATGTACTAGAAAAAAACACGTACATTTAAAATAAAAAGCTTTTTATACTCACCTCCTCCAGCACTGCTGTCTCCGGCCACTGCTCTCTCCTGCTTCCAGGGCGGCTAATTATTCTCATGAATATGCATTTATGCACTGCACAGCCGACCCAGAAATAGCTGCAGCGAGGAGAGACGCAGCAGCCGGACACAGCATCGCAGGAGATCTCAGCACCACGGACAGCAGGAGCTGTGAGTAGATCTCTGTGTATTATCACGGATAGCACACGCAGACAGGGCAGCTATTAGGGCATTACTACTGTGCCTGGTGTACTGGGCCCGGTGAAGAGGGGGGGGGGCCCGGGGGCCCAGCTGAGCCAGGGACAATTACTTAGTTTTATTAAGCCCCGAGCCACCCGGACCGTCCCCCCTCTTCACCGGGCTCCAGTCACAGCCGCAGCAGAGGGGCCCGGCAGTGCTGATTTTTCTACTATACACGTGGCTAATTTGCATTGCATGCAAATTAGCCACGTGTGATGGAGATATGGCTTATGCAGCTGCACTGGGCCCCGAGGTTCAGGGGGAGTCTTCCTGGGCTCGCAGGAATGAGGGCAATCTGACCTGTAGCTGCTCAAGGCTCTGGGGGCTCCTGGCCAGATTGCCCTCAACGCATGCAACGATGCATGCAGGCAGGGAGCGATCCGCAGCTCTGTACAGTGTAGAGAGGGGAACTCAGGAGTCCATCCTCTGCTCCCTGCCCTGCATTTTTTGATGACGTCACCACGCCGCACGCGCCTGTGTCATTTGAAAAGTACCCGGGAGCTGGGAGGTGAAGAAACGGCGCGACGCGGGTCCGTACAGCTGGTACAGGAAAGGTAAGGGTTAATTTCGGGGGGGGGGGGGGTTTAAATAGACTGAGGAGGAGATAATAACAAGGGGCAGGATTGGGATTGGTAGAGAGGATTCAGGGACTTATGGTGATCGCGGGGGAGTGGAGCATCATATGTGAATTTACAGGCATCCTGCCGGGTCCTCTCTGCCCTCCAGCAGCATTCACACACGTTTTATATATATATATATATATATATATATATATATAATTTGTTCATTTATATAGCGCTATTAATTCCATAGCACTTTACATGCATTGGCAACACTGTCCCCACTGGGGCTCACAATCTAAGGTCCCTAACTGTATGTTTTTGGAGTGTTGGAGGAAACTGGAGTACCCGGAGGAAACCCACGCAAACACGGGGAGAACATACAAACTCCTTGCAGATGGTGTCCTTGGTGGGAATTGAACCGAGGACCCAGGCGCTGCAAGGTCTGTATACAGTATATATATATATATATATATACTGTATACATATATTTTTTTATATATATATAAATATATATATATATGTATGTATATATCTCGCGGGCGGCGGGGCGCTGCGCTCCCTAACGCTCGGGTCCGGCGCTGCTGCTACTGCTGCTGCTCGGTGGCTCGAGCGGTGGGCCGGATCCGGGGCCTCGAGCGGCGCTCCTTGCCCGTGAGTGAAAGGGGTGGCTTGGTTTGGGGATTTAGTCCGTGACGCCACCCACGGTTTGTGGTGAGGTTGGGGGCACCACCGCTGCTCTAGACGGGGATCCCGGGAGCAATGACAGGGAGCAGCCGAGATGTTTCTCTCCGTGGGTAGGGGATTTTTGGTGGTCCCGGGGCCCGGTGATGGGGACTGTAAGGTGGATGGCAGGGTTTGGCGAGGTGCAGAGTCGCGGGGGTGGCAGCGCAGTGCCAGGCGGCACGGTGGTACTCACTCAGCCAATGACGTAGACGGAGTCTCTGGTAAAACAAACGGCTGGATGGACGGGTCCCGCAGCCGGCTGCGATGGTCACTCCCGGTAGGTTGGTGGTGACTGTCTCTCCCTGCACCTATGATGTGTTTTCGGCTCCGATGACTTCCCACCGGTAACCCGCTCCCCAGCGGTGTATTTGCCAGAGGAGCCCCTTCTTGCCCGCAGGCTCTGGCCCTGGGAACTCTAGCTGTGGCGGTAGCTGTATTTCCCTTCACGGTTGAGCAGTTGCCTTCAGTCGGGTCTTTGCTGCTGAGAAACCTCGGAGGTTCCCGTCGCTGACGGATTTGACCGGTTTAACGGCGAGTCCAAGCCTGGTCGGGGCCCGTAGGCCCTGCTGAACGGTGCTGGCTTCTCTTCGCTCCCCGGTTCGGTACCGGCGGGCCACCACCCGTCCCCGGTGCTTACGGTTGTGCGTCAATCGGCCTCGCCTGCAGACAGTCACCACCGTCTGCCAACCTTGCTCTTGAGTGCCCGGGCCACGTACCCGGACACCGTCAGTATGCTCTTGCTCCTCCACTACCACTTCTCGCTCCTTCACTTCCACTCTCCCTCACTCAACTCCCTTCCTTTCCCGCCTCCAGGACTGTGAACTCCTCAGTGGGTGGGGCCAACCACCTGGCCCCACCCCACCTGGTGTGGACAGAAGCCCCTGGAGGGAGGCAACAAGGATTTGTGTGTGCGGCTAATGTGCCTAACCGGGGTGTGGGGTGTGTTGTTGTAGTACCTGTGACGTCCTGGCTTGTCCAGGGCGCCACATTCCCCCTTGGTTAAACGCAGACCATCCGCGGGCTGCCCGTCCATCACCGGTTTTATTTTTTTTTTCTGAAAAAGGTAAAAACACATAAACATTAAAACAGCAATTTTATCAATTTTCCCTTAACGGGAGGCACTTTCTTTAACGTTACTAACGGTAGTCAACTTTATCAACGGTAATGGCTTCCGCTCTCTCCCGCCCAAACAACCTGGCCCTGATGCTGCCCCTAAGAAGTGGGCAGCACCCCTTGCCCCAATCCATCACCAAGCTGCCCGAGTGGGTACGGTCTCTTTCGGGGGACCCAAGTCAATGGGAGACCCCCGACCCCCGGAGGATGGCCACCGGTCCATGTGGTGGCCGGGCCCCAGCCTACTCCACTGCGGGCCCTTCCTCCAATCTGCCTCTCCGGAGGCGGTAACGGATGTATGCCAACAATTATTTACATGCCACAAGTTTGTGGTTGCCCTGCAAGTTCTCGGGCGTGTCCGAAAGTAGTTCCTTACGCAAATGGTGCAGACAGTCCCTACGGGGACTAGTTGCCGGCAACGGCCGGTTCAATCACGGTTGCCAATCAGATAACATCTTCGGCTGATTACTTTCCTTATCATTCGACTACTGATTTATACATTCAACAACTCACAGTACTGGTGGTCCCAACGGGGACAACTTGCAGCGGGGGGTACCGCTGCCTCACTTGAGGTCCACCCCACAAACCGGGGGAGGGGGCTGGGCTGGTGCTTGAGGCCCCTGGCCTCCTCTCAGCCTAGCGTCCAGGGCAAATCAGCCCCTCTCCCCGCAGTGCCGAGTATAGGTGACGAGGTCACCGGGGAGCAGGTTGCGGCCCGGGTGGTCCTCCGGCAGGTGGTCATTCACGTCCCTTCGGGCCACAAAAACTTCAACCTCCAGGCCCGGCTCAAAGATGAATCCGTATCCCCTACGGACATCGAATCTCCTCATTTGCCCCTCATATCTCGGGCCCCGTACTCGGAAGGTGGCTCTGCGGAGACTCTCCTTCTCCTGGATGGTGCGGGCCACCAGCTCCGCTTTCCTCTTCTCCCTCTCCGCAATCTCTCGGCCCAGCGGGGTCGGTTCCCTGTCCCAGTAAGGGGCTTCTGCGGCCCCCTGCACGAGGGTCGGGCCCCACGAGACTTCCTTTACGCTGCCCATTACTAGCATTCTGGGTGGAAGGTCCCGCGGTGTCATGGCCTGGGGTGCTGCCTCACAGCGACGACCCGGCGCGGCCTCAGCCGAGGCGTGGGGGATTGGTACAGGGTTCCTCTCCCACTTGACCTCTGCCTCCTCCTGCACGGGACGGGCTGCTGGGGTCGGTACGGGGCCAGGCACGGTCACCACATGTGCCTCCGGTATATCTCCGCTGACGGGCTCGGTCTTCGGCAGCTTCCAGGGAAGCGCCTCAGGGTGGCCACAGGCTTCGGCTGCAGATCGGTCCGCTTGGGCGGATAGGCAGGGTACCGCTACTGGTTGCGGTGGTAGCGGGCCTAGTGGCGGGGCAGCAGCAGCCAACATGGGCAGCGGGGGAGGCAGCAGGGCGAGCGGCTGCAGACTGGGCCCCTCAGTCGCGACGACCGACCCGGTAAGGATACAGGGGCGTGGGTCGCTTACCTGCTCTTCCAAAACTTCCTCCACCTCACGTCTCCGTATGGCCGCCACCACATCCGCTATGTCAGCCTCCCACTCCTCCAAGAGGAGCTGCACTCAGATCTGCAGACGACTACTCAGCTGGGCGGTCCGGACCTCCACCCACGCCGCGGTGCCGGGCGCGGAGGCTACGGTGTTGCTAGTCGGATGGTGCATCATTGCAGCGGCCTCTTCCAGGAACCAAAGACGGCCGCAGGGTTCTGGCGTCCCTGCTTTTATAGCCGCGGCTTACATGCGGCCAGACACCATCCATGCCCCTTGGTTTCTCTCCGGCACCTCCTCTTCAGGGGCAGAGCTTCGGCTTTCGCGCCTCCACTGCTCGGGAAGACGCTCGAGCGGGGAACTTTTCGTGCCCAAGATGGCGGCTTCTGAAAATTTGTCCGGCGGGACACAAGGCGCACTTCTACCAGGCGATAGAATGGTAAGATCCTGTTCGTGACGCCAAGTTGTCGCGGGCGACGGGCCAGACGCTGCGCTCACCACGCTCGGGTCCGGCGCTGCTGCTGCTCAGTGGCTCGAGTGGTGGGCTGGATCCGGGGACTCGAGCGGCGCTCCTCGCCCGTGAGTGAAAAGGGGATGGTTTGGGTTTGGGGATGTTGTCCGTAACGGACACCACCCCTGCTCTGGATGGGGATCCCGGGAGCGATGACAGGGAGCAGCCGAGATGTTTTCTCTCCCCTCCGTGGGTAGGGGGATTTGGTGGTCCCGGGGCCCGATGATAGAGACTGTAAGGGTTTGGCGAGGTGCAGGGTCGCGGGGGGCGGCAGCGCAGTGCCAGGCGGCACGGTGGTACTCACTCAGCCAATGACATAGACGGAGTCTCTGGTAAAACAAACGGCTGGATGGACGGGTTCCACAGCCGGCTGCGATGGTCACTCCCGGTAGGTTGGCGGTGACTGTCTCTCCCTGCACCTATGATGTGTTTTCGGCTCCGATGGCTTCCCACCGGTAACCCGCTCCCCAGCGGTGTATTTGCCAGAGGAGCCCCTTTTTGCCCGCAGGCTCTGGCCCTGGGAACTCTAGCTGTGGCGGTAGCTGTATTTCCCTTCACGGTTGAGCGGTTGCCTTCAGTCGGGTCTTTGCTGCTGAGAAACCCCGGAGGTTCCCATCGCTGATGGATTTGACCGGTTTAACGGCGACTCCAAGCCTGGTCGGGGTCCGTAGGCCCTGCCGAATGGTGCTGGCTTCTCTTCGCTCCCTGGTTTGGTACCGGCGGGCCACCGCCCGTCCCCGGTCCTTACGGTTGGGCGTCAATCGGCCTCGCCTGCAGACGGTCACTACCATCTGCCAACCTTGCTCTTGAGTGCCCGGGCCACGTACCCGGACACCGTCAGTCTGCTCTTGCTCCTCCACTACCACTTCTCGCTCCTTCACTTCCACTCTCCCTCACTCAACTCCCTTCCTTTCCCGCCTCCAGGACTGTGAACTCCTCAGTGGGTGGGGCCAACCGCCTGGCCCCGCCCCACCTGGTGTGGACATCAGCCCCTGGAGGGAGGCAACAAGGATTTGTGTGTGCGGCTGATGTGCCTAATCGGGGTGTGGGGTGTGTTGTTGTAGTACCTGTGACGTCCTGGCTTGTCCAGGGCGCCACATATATATATATATATATATATATATATATTTATTTATTTTTTTATATATGTATACTATATATATATACATATATAGCCTGTGGAATGAAATACTTCAAAGAGTGTGAAATAACTGAAAATATGTCTTATATTCTAGGTTCTTCAAAGTAGCCACCTTTTGCTTTGATTACTGCTTTACACACTCTTGGCATTCTCTTGATGAGCTTCAAGAGGTAGTCACCGGAAATGGTCTTCCAACAGTCTTGAAGGCGTTCCCATAGATGCTTAGCACTTGTTGGCCCTTTTGCCTTCACTCTGCAGTCCAGCTCACCCCAAACCATCTCAATAGGGTTCAGGTCTGGTGACTGTGGAGGCCAGGTCATCTGGCGTAGCACCCCATCACTCTCCTTCTTAGTCAAATAGCCCTTACACAGCCTGGAGGTGTGTTTGGGGTCATTGTCCTGTTGAAAAATATATTATGGTCCAACTAAACGCAAACCGGATGGAATAGCACACTGCTGCAAGATGCTGTGGTAGGCATGCTGGTTCTGTATGCCTTCAATTTTGAATAAATCCCCAACAGTGTCAGCAGCAAAGCACCCCCACACCATCACATCTCCTCCTCCATGCTTCACGGTGGGAACCAGGCATGTAAAGTCCATCTGTTCACCTTTTCTACAAAGACACGGTGGTTGGATGCAAAGATCTGAAATTTGGACTCATCAGACCGAAGCACAGATTTCCACTGGTCTAATGTCCATTCCTTGAGTTCTTTAGCCCAAACAAGTCTCTTCTGCTTGTTGTCTGTCCTTAGTAGTGGTTTCCTAGCAGCTATTTTATCATGAAGGCCTGCTGCATAGTCTCCTCCTATTAGGTGTTCTAGAGATGAGAAGTTGTGTCCAAACTTTTGGTCTGTACTGTATATTTTTTTTTATATATATATATATATATATATATATATATATATATATATTAATATGTGATGTGATATACATATATATATATATATATATATATATATATATATACAGTGCCTCCAAGTAGTAGTCAACCCCCTGCAGATTTAGCAGGTTTACACATTCGGAATTAACTTGGCATTGTGACATTTGGACTGTAGATCAGCCTGGAAGTGTGAAATGCACTGCAGCAAAAAAAAATGTTATTTCTTTTTTTATTTTGTTTTTTTTTTAAATTGTGGAAATTTTATTCAGAGGGTCATTTATTATTCAACCCCTCAAACCACAAGAATTCTGTTTGGTTCCCCTAAAGTATTAAGAAGTATTTCAGGCACAAAGAACAATGAGCTTCACATGTTTGGATTAATTATCTCTTTTTCCAGCCTTTTCTGACTAATTAAGACCCTCCCCAAACTTGTGAACAACACTCATACTTGGTCAACATGGGAAAGACAAAGGAGCATTCCAAGGCCATCAGAGACAAGATCGTGGAGGGTCACAAGGCTGGCAAGGGGTACAAAACCCTTTCCAAGGAGTTGGGCCTACCTGTCTCCACTGTTGGGAGCATCATCCGGAAGTGGAAGGCTTATGGAACGACTGTTAGCCTTCCACGGCCTGGACAGCCTTTGAAAGTTTCCACCCGTGCCGAGGCCAGGCTTGTCCGAAGAGTCAAGGCTAACCCAAGGACAACAAGGAAGGAGCTCCGGGAAGATCTCATGGCAGTGGGGACATTGGTTTCAGTCAATACCATAAGTAACGTACTCCACCGCAATGGTCTCCGTTCCAGACGAGCCCGTAAGGTACCTTTACTTTCAAATAAGCAATCACGTTTGGAACACCATTCTAAGTCTGAACTGGGTGCAAAAACCTAAAAAAACATCACTATGGGGAGATAAGGTATGCACACCAGTGACTATGTAAGGGGAATACATGAAATAGTAGAAACTGCAGTGTAAATACTGACTTGAAAAATCCAATAGCTATATGTAAGAGTGAAAATGTGAAAAATGGAATCTGCATTACTGCCATGAACATATGAATCAAGAGAAATTTAGCTACTGAATTGATCAATGCAATAGAGCCCCAACACTACGCCAAAGTATTTCTCTACGTTGGGGTCCCTAGCTTGTGTGTGTCCTCTCATGCAGTTAAAAAACTTACCATGTATGGGAAGCTGAGACCCAGGCTATTTATGCGTATGATGTGGATTGGCAATAGGTGTGGTTGGGGAAGGTTCACAAACGAAAAACTACTAACAAATAAGGAATAACGTTTGGAACACCATTCTAAGTCTGAACTGGGTGCAAAAACCTAAAAAAACATCACTATGGGGAGATAAGGTATGCACACCAGTGACTATGTAAGGGGAATACATGAAATAGCAGAAACTGCTGTGTGAATACTGACTTCAAAAATCCAGACGAGCCCGTAAGGTACCTTTACTTTCAAAGCATCATGTCAAGGCTCATCTACAGTTTGCTCATGATCACTTGGAGGACTCTGAGACAGACTGGTTCAAGGTTCTCTGGTCTGATGAAACCAAGATCGAGATCTTTGGTGCCAACCACACACGTGACGTTTGGAGACTGGATGGCACTGCATACGACCCCAAGAATACCATCCCTACAGTCAAGCATGGTGGTGGCAGCATCATGCTGTGGGGCGGTTTCTCAGCCAAGGGACCTGGCCATCTGGTCCGCATCCATGGGAAGATGGATAGCACGGCCTACCTGGAGATTTTGGCCAAGAACCTCCGCTCCTCCATCAAGGATCTTAAGATGGGTCATCATTTCATCTTCCAACAAGACAACGACCCAAAGCACACAGCCAAGAAAATCAAGGCCTGGTTCAAGAGGGAAAAAATCAAGGTGTTGCAGTGGCCTAGTCAGTCTCCTGACCTTAACCCAATTGAAAACTTGTGGAAGGAGCTCAAGATTAAAGTCCACATGAGACACCCAAAGAACCTAGATAACTTGGAGAAGATCTGCATGGAGGAGTGGGCCAAGATAACTCCAGAGACCTATGCCGGCCTGATCAGTTCTTCTAAAAGACGATTATTAGCTGTAATTGCAAACAAGGGTTATTCCACAAAATATTAAACCTAGGGGTTGAATAATAATTGACCCACACTTTTATGTTGAAAATTTATTAAAATTTAACTGAGCAACATAACTTGTTGGTTTGTAAGATTTATGCATCTGTTAATAAATCCTGCTCTTGTTTGAAGTTTGCAGGCTCAAACTTATTTGCATCTTATCAAACCTGCTAAATCTGCAGGGGGTTGAATACTACTTGTAGGCACTGTATATATATATATATATATATATGTTGCGTGCAGGGGAGGCTACCCGAGGCGCTCGGATCTGGGATCATGGCTGTGGCTCGAGTAGAAGCCGGATCCGGGGCTCGCGCAGCAGCCCGCCGCCCACAACAATAAGGGGTATTTACAAGGGAAGAGTTTGTCAGTGATGCCACCAGTGGTTTGCGGTGATGGTTGGTGGCACCGCCGCTGCCTTGGTATGGGGCACTCGGGACTGAAGGAGCGGGGCAGCAGGATGGTTTCCCCTCCACGGGTAGGGGAGGTTTTGTCCCAGGGCCCAGGTGTACGGAGAAGGATGCTTTGGAGCGTATTCTGCAGGGCTGGACCGGGTGGTATTGGTGGACTCACAGTTCTAGAGAAATTCACACAAAGCCCAAGTGGTAAACCAAATTGCCAGTGACCGGTGACCTCCGGCGGGTGTATTCGGGTCCCACACCCTCTTACAGCAAACAGGGGTCCCTTCCTCCTGCACTTAGTGTTTGTGTCCTTAGTTTTCCTACTCCGCTTGAAACGGGGAAGTCCACTCCTGGTGATTCTGTATGTTGGGAGCTGTGGCATATGAGAACTGACCCGTGGGATCTTAGCAGGCAATTGCAGAGGCCTATCCCCCTCATTGGGCTTCCGTCTCGCTCTCTGGGCTTGCTGGTGGGACAAGACGTGGAATCTTGTCCCCTGCTGGCTAATTGAAAAGGGGCTTGAAGCAGTCCTCGCCCTAGGGTCCAGGCACCCCGGCTGTGCACGGCCTCTGGACTGGATTCCCGCTCTTGGTACTGGCGGGCTACAACCCTGCCCCGATTCACTTAAGGTCTCCCGCGCCCAGATCTCTGCCGCCTGTGGCCCATATATATATATGTTTTTCCAAGAGTAGTGGCGGACTGTGGAAAGTTTGCGGGGTGGTGGCGGAGCGGGGGTGGAGCCCAAGGTGGGAAGTCTCAAGGTGGCCTCATAATTTTGCCAGTATTGGCTCTGCCCGGTTTCGTGACCCCAAGGTGTACACGGAGGGAGAGGGGAGATAAGGATGATGGTGGAGGTTGAGTTCATGATGCTACCTGCAGTATGCAGCCAGGGAATTTAACCGCTGGTGCCGTCGCTGTCCACCGGGGCGGATGGTAGTAGCAGCCAAGATGTTTCTGCTCCCCACAGGTGGAGCGGGCCCTGGTGAAGATGATGATGGGAGTAGGAATAGCGGGTGCCGAGGTGTGGGGCGGCGGTGCCAGGAAAGACAGGCGGACAAAGTCTCTGCGAATTCCAGGGGTTTTACTCACAGTTATGCCGCTCACCGGGAAGTACCGGTCACCAGCTGTGATGGGCCCCGTTGAACCCAGACCCTTTAGAGGTCAGAGCCGGTGCAATGGTCGGTGGGCCCTTCCTCCTGGTGCTTGGTGTTTAATCCCCATGGCTTGAAGCTCTTGGGGACCCCTGGTTCTTGAAAAGTGTGTACTACCTGTCTATATGCAGGTGCTGCAGGTCTGCTGTGGGGCCTGCCTTGGAACACGACCCCGGATCCTATCTGGCACTGTGCTCCGGGAACTGTGGGGGCCGGATGGACGTGTAATTCCCCCAAGCCTGCAGATTTTGATGGACAACCTGGAGGATAATCCACCCTAGGATTCTGCACCCTGTCAGCGCCGACCCGAGGGAGCAATCAAACGCTCCCCTCGGTCACCGTATTCACTCCTGCATCCCACCAGAGCCACTGCTAAAACCTGACTACTCTCTTGCTAGCCTGCTGAAGAACTCCTTAACTGTTGCATTGTCTCCTAACTTCCCCAGGTGGGTGCTCCTCTTGTCCCAGGTTCCCGCCACTATTGGATTGGGGTTTCCAGGTGTAGTATCATAGTATCATAGTTTCATAGGAAAAACAAAGATATCCAGCATCCACGTCCAAGTAATTAAAAAATTGAATTTTTATTCAGAATCCATTAAAAACAGAAAGTGTTGTGCATCACATTCCACAGTATAATAATCCTCTCGGACCCATCATAAAGATGGAACACGTTTCGAGCTATATGCTCTTATTATTGGACTTGGAATAAGAGCATATAGCTCGAAACGCGTTCCATCTTTATGACGGGTCCGAGAGGATTTTTATACTGTGGGATGTGATGCACATCACTTTCTGTTTTTAATGGATTCTGAATAAAAATTCAATTTTTTAATTACTTGGACGTGGATGCTGGATATCTTTGTTTTTCCTTGGAATTTCCTGGCGTGTCCGGCCTTCTATCCTTGCACCTGTCCCTCATTGGAGTCTCCACAGACCTGGGTGAGCTGATTTTTTCTTTGTCTGTATCATAGTTTCATAGTATCATAGTTTTTTAAGGTTGAAGGGAGACTCTCAAGGCTGCTTTACACCAGACAATCTATCGTGCGATAGATCGTCGGGGTCACGGTTTTTGTGACGCACATCCAGCATCGCTGGCGATGCTGGCCTGTGTGACACCTCCTAGCGACGCAGTATCGCTCACAAATCGTGAGTCGTGTACTGCTTGTACTGCTTGCTAGGTTCCATAATATTGTTTAATTTAGTTGTTCATCGTTTCCGTGGTAGCACACGTCGCTCCGTGTGACACCACGGGAACGATGAACAGCAGCTCACCTGCGTCACGCGGCCGCCGCCGGCTATGTGAAGGAAGGAGGTGGGCGGGATGTTTACGTCCCGCTCATCTCCGCCCCTCCGCTTCCATTGGCTGGCGGCCGTGTGACGTCGCTGTGACGCCGAACGTCCCTCCCACTCCAGGAAGTGGACGTTCGCCGACCACAGCGAGGTCGTCCGGAAGGTAAGTATGTGTGACGGGGGTTACCGACTTTGTGCGCCACGGGCAACGATTTGCCCGTGACGCAAAAAGGACGGGGGCGGGTACGATCGATTGTGAAATTGCACAATCGGTCGTACCGTGTAAAGCAGCCTTAAGTCCATCTAGTTCAACCCGTAGCCTAACATGTTGATCCAGAGGAAGGCAAAAAAAAACAAAAAAAACCCAATGTGGCAAACAAGCTCCAATGGGGAAAAAAAATCCTTCCTGACTCCACATACGGCAATCAGGACGCAAAAAGGACGGGGGCGGGTACGATCGATTGTGAAATTGCACAATCGGTCGTACCGTGTAAAGCAGCCTTAAGTCCATCTAGTTCAACCCGTAGCCTAACATGTTGATCCAGAGGAAGGCAAAAAAAAACAAAAAAAAACCAATGTGGCAAACAAGCTCCAATGGGGAAAAAAAATCCTTCCTGACTCCACATACGGCAATCAGACTAGTTCCCTGGATCAACACCCTGTCATAAAATCTAATATACATAACTGGTAATATTACATTTTTCAAGAAAGGCGTCCAGGCTCTGCTTATATGTTAGTAGTGAATCACTCATTACAACATCATGCGGCAGAGAGTTCCATAGTCTCACTGCTCGTACAGTAAAGAATCCTCGTTTGTGATTATGATTGAACCTTCTTTCCTCAAGACGTAGCGGATGCCCCCATGTTCCAGTCGCAGGCCTAGGTGTAAAAAGATCTTTGGAAAGGTCTCTGTACTGTCCCCTCATATATTTATACATTGTGATTAGATCCCCCCTAAGCCTTTGTTTTTCCAAACTAAATAACCCCAAGTTTAATAACCTGTCTTGGTATTGCAGCCCACCCATTCCTCTAATAATCTTGGTCGCTCTTCTCTGCACCCTCTCCAGTTCAACTATGTCCTTCTTGTATATCGGTGACCAGAATTGTACACAGTATTCTAAGTGCGGTCGCACTAGTGACTTGTACAGAGGTAGAACTATATTTTTTTCATGAACACTTATACCTCTTTTAATACATCCCATTATTTTATTAGCCCTGGCAGCAGTTGCCTGACACTGTCCACTAAAGTTAAGTTTACCATACACCCATACACCCAAGTCTTTTTCTGTGTCTGTTTTACCCAGTGTTCTACAATTAAGTACATAATTATAAATTTTATTTCCTCTACCCAAGTGCATGACCTTATATTTATCTACATTAAACTTCAATTGCCACTTCTCAACCCAATCCTCCAATTTACATAAATCTCTCTGTAATATAAAATTATCCTCCTCCGTATTGATTACCCTGCAGAGTTTAGTATCATCTGCAAATATTGAAATTCTACTCCGCATACCCCCAACAAGGTCATTAATAAATATGTTGAAAAGAAGCGGGCCCAATACTGACCCCTGTGGTACCCCACTATGAACTGAGACCCAGTCCGAGTACATACCATTAATAACCAGCCTTTGTTTCCTATCACTGAGCCAGTTTTTAACCCAGTTACACATATTTTCCCCTACCCCCATTATTCTCATTTTATGTACCAACCTTTTGTGTGACAACGTATCAAAAGCTTTTGAAAAGTCCATATACACAACAACCACTGCATTTCCCTGGTCCAGGCTTGAACTTACCTCTTCATAGAAGCTGATCAAATTAGTTTGACAGGATCGATCCCTCATAAACCCATGTTGATACTCTGTCATAAGGTTATTTTTCTTGAGATACTCCAGTATAGCATCTCTCAAGAAACCCTCAAGGATTTTACCAACTGTAGAGGTTAAACTTACCGGCCTATAATCTCCCAGCTCAGTTTTTGTCCCCTTTTTGAATATTGGCACCACATTTGCTATGCGCCAGTCCTGCGGTACTAACCCTGTTATTAAGGAATCTGTGAAGATTAAAAATAATGGTCTATCTATCACAGAACTCAATTCCTGTAGTACTCTGGGGTGTATGCCATCCGGGCCCAGAGATTTGTCAGCCTTAGTGATTTCGAGGCGGCGGCGTACTTCCTCCTGGGTTAAGCAGGTAATATTCAAGGGTGAATTTATGGTATCACTGGTCATGTCATCTGCCATGGCATTTTCTTGTATAAAAACCGTTGAAAAAAAGTCATTCAGTAGGTTGGCTTTACCCTCATCCCCCTCCACCATTTCACCAAGACTATTGTTAAGGGGGCCAACACTATCGCTTTTCAGTTTTTTACTGTTTATGTAGTTAAAGAATATTTTAGGATTATTTTTACTTTCTCTCGCAATGAGTCTCTCTGTCTCAAACTTAGCTAACTTAATTTGCTTTTTACATATTTTATTTAATTTTCTATAATTATATAATGCCTCATCACTACCTACCCTCTTTAATTCTTTTAAGGCTTTCTGTTTTTCTTTTATTGCTTCCCTTACAGCTCTATTTAGCCATAGGGGTTTCCTCCTATTTCTAGCATGTTTGTTCCCATAGGGTATATTTTCTGCACAAGCCCTATTCAGGATGCTCATAAATGTCTCCCATTTGCTTTGTGTACTTTTATTACTTAGTACATCATCCCAGTTTATTGCACTAAGATTATCTCTCAATCGTTTAAAATTTGCTTTCCTGAAGTTTAGTGTCCTTGTAGCCCCTCTACTATACATCTTACTAAAGAATACTGGAAAACTTATTATTTTGTGATCACTATTCCCCAAGTAACCCCCAACTTGTATATTTGATATGCGGTCTGGCCTATTGGTTAGTACAAGGTCTAGTAGTGCTCCCCCTCTTGTGGGGTCCTGTACCATTTGTGAAAGGTAATTATCTTTCATTGTTATCAAAAAAATCTATTTCCTTTGCTGGAACTGCAAGTTTCTGTAACCCAATTTATATCAGGATAGTTAAAGTCCCCCATAATAATTACCTCTCCGAGACTCGCTGCTTTATAAATTTGCTTTATGAGGAGATTCTCTACCTTTTCCATAATATTCGGCGTCTTATAACACACCCCTATCAGTATTTTATTATTCATTCTCCACCCCCTTATCTCCACCCATAGGGACTCTACATTCTCAGTACCCTCACATATGGTGTCACACAGGATGGGTTTTAAGGATCATTTTACATATAGACACTCACCTCCCCCTCGCTTATTTGTACGGTCATTCCTGAATAGGCTATAACCCTGCAAATTAACAGCCCAGTCATAGCTCTCATCCAGCCATGTCTCTGATATCCCCACTATATCATAATTTTTTTCCAACAACATTAATTCTAATTTCTCCACCTTATTTGTGAGACTTCGGGCATTAGTGTACATGCACGTTACGTATGACTCTGTACCTCTATTCCTGCTTACTGTATTAACTGTCCTAACCCTTCCCCCCGTACCACCCCCAATTTCATTACTTGTGCCCTGGTCACTATCTGCACTACATTCCCCTTCTATAAAGTGAATACCCTCTCCCCCCATTCCTAGTTTAAACACTCCTCCAACCTTCTAGCCATCTTCTGCCCCAGCACAGCTGCACCCTCCCCATTAAGATGCAGCCCATCCCTAGCATAGAATCTGTAGCCAACTGAAAAGTTGGCCCAATTCTCCAGGAACCCAAAACCTTCTTTCCTACACCAATTCCTGAGCCACCTGTTAACCTCCCTAATCTCCCTTTGCCTCTCTGGTGTGTCTCGTGGCACAGGTAGTATTTCCGAAAATACCACCTTGGAGGTCCTTGCTTTAAGCTTACAACCTAATTCCCTTTAAATCATCTTTTTCCACCTACCTCTAACTTTGTAATTTGTGCCAATGTGTATAATGACCGCTGGGTCCTCCCCAGCCCTTCCGAGTAATCTGTCAACCCGATCAGCGATGTGCCGAACTCGAGCACCAGGAAGACAACACACTGTTCGGCGATCCCTGTCTTTGTGACAGATTGCCCTATCTGTCCCCCTAATAATTGAGTCCCCAGTACCAGTACCTGTCTTGCCTGCCCTGCACTCCTATTCCCCCCCTTACTGGAGCAGACACTCCTCTGGCGTTCAGAGGTCATGCCTTGCTGCAGCAATGCTACCCCTGTAATGACATCCCCTTCATCTGCCAAGTTTGCAAACCTATTGGGGTGTGTCAGTTCAGGACTAGCCTTCCTAGCACTTTTCCCTTTTCTAACTGTTACCCAGCTACCTACGTCACTGTCCTGCCGCTCCCTACTATGATCCTCCCCCACATCTGACCCAGCAAGCTGCTGCTCAGTGAGCAGCAAACTCCTTTCCATATTGCTAATGCATCTCAGAGTTTCCAGCTGCTCATTTAGATCCAGTATCTGGGCTTCCAAATGTGCAACTTGCGCACATCTCGAACAACAGTATGCACCCTCGAACGGCTTTTCAAGGACTGAATACATGAGACAAGATGAACACTGGAACACATTAGCAATACAAACAATTCTACTCACACTTACTTTTGCTCACACTTTGTTCACTCACGCTCACAATGAAGAAAAAGGGCCAAAATCCGGTTCTCCTTGAGCTCGCGGTGACTCTTCACTTGGGCCAAAATCTGGTTCTCCTTGAGCTCGCGGTGACTCTTCACTTATCCCAGAAGGCACTGGGAATATGCAAATTATCCTCACAGGAGTCCTCCCCTGGTTTTCAGAAGTCTTCCTTCCGGCTGTAACGGCCAAAACCCAGTTCTCCTTGAGCTCGGGGTGACTCTTCACTTATCCCAGAAGGCACTGGGAATATGCAAATTATCCTCGCAGGACTCCTCCCCTGGTTTTCAGAAGTCTTCCTTCTGGCTGTAACGGCCAAAACCCGGTTCTCCTTGAGCTCGCGGTGACTCTTCACTTATCCCAGAAGGCACTGGGAATATGCAAATTATCCTCGCAGTACTCCTCCCCTGGTTTTCAGAAGTCTTCCTTCCGGCGGTGGTGGTGGTGGTGGTGTCCTAAAGACCAAACCACACTGGTGACCCCTTTTGACCCAAACCTAGCCCGGACCACAGTAAAGGAGGGCAACCTGTTTGTGTGTATGAGTTGTGTAAGTGTAACCAGTGTAACAGGGTGTAAATGTACATAAGATAAACTTGCATGTTTGTTAATATATTGTATAAATTTATGCTCGAATTTAAATAGCCACTAGGTGTCACTAGAGGGCAGGCACAGACAGTAAGACAGTAAGGGGCTACATTAGGTTTCCCTGTTAACATAGACTGAGAGAGACGGTTGAAAGGTTCAGTCAAGATCTGAGGGACTGCACAAGAGAAAGACGGCTGTCGTTTTCCCGTGTTTGGATTCATAGGATTGTCTGGTTTTTTTTTCCTTTTGTGGACTGCTTACTCGTTTTTTTCTTTGGAGCTCCTACTGCCCCTGACGAGGAGAATTCAGCTGAGTGAATTTTTCTTCAGAAAGTGTTTGTATAAAACCATCTAAGAGTGAATCAAAAGCAGTCTGAGGGGATGGACGCCATGTTGGGTGAAGACTTGAGTGAGTAACAATTGACCTGAGACCGATCGGTGTATAATAGTCAGTCAGGGACAGACAGATAGGATAAAGGAGAAGGAAGATTATTCTTCGACCGATTATTCACTGAGAAGGAGCTGTGTTTCTTGTTTATCCTGAGGCGTTTGCTCTGAAGTTATTAGAGGTTAAGCTGTGTTGTGCTGATAACAGACTATTCTGCCTTTGCTTCATCACACTATCTGGGGGCAGTGAGGTACACAATATTGAATAGAGGTACATGTACATATAATTTCTTGTTGCTGACTGTATATGGGAAGGTGGCCGGTTTCCCCTGATTGAATTGTAAACATAAGGGGAGGTGGTTGTAAGATTATATCCTTGGAGGGATCACGTGCCATTATCTGTAGTAGTGCACCCGGGTAAGCCCCATTAATAGATAAGGGAGGGAGCGGTATAGTGGGGGGAAATATAGTCCAGTTCATCCCTACAGACCGACACTTTAAGTCCTCCAAGTTGCATAAACTGTTATTGTTTATTCCGGGCTGTTGTGGCCCATGCATTGTAAGAGAACTGTTTTTTTTTTAAAAAGAAAATTGTTATTCCCCATCTTTGTGTCCCTGGGTTTTCCATAGTGCCCTCGTATCTTAATAGTCATAACGACCGGCATTCAGTCGTTACATATTTGGCGTAGTCGGCAGGATACGGTGCTCACTATGGATAACCCCGATCAGGTGGGAGATGCTATAGCACCCCCTGTAGTTCTCCCCCCCTTCCCCCTTGGTGACCAGCAGTGAGCAGCTAATAGGGTGCTCTGCAACGGGCGCGCTGTTAAATCACCTGGCTAAATTTGTTGGATATAACTTACTGTTCAGTGACTGGGTGGGCCGGCTGAAGAACGCCATTGCCTTGCACAGCATACACCCCAAACTGCAACCCGAGGTCGCTCTGAATGCTCTGGAAGGGGATACCCGCAAGGTTGTTCTGCTGAAACCAGAAGGCCAGCGGAAGACAGTGGATGAAATAATTCAGGTCTTGGAAAAGGCTTTTTGACCGTGTGGCAGCGGCCGGACAACTGCGAGTACTATTATTCGCTCGTTCCCAGAGGAGCGAAGAAAGTCTGATCCAGTATGGCATCGCATTGCAAGAATTGCATCAGGAAATTAAGAAGAAGTGTAAAGGTGGGCGCTGAGGCCGAGGTTGATCGTATTTTACGGGATCAGTTCATTGAGGGGCTTCAAAATGAGATGTTAAGGAGTGAACTACTACTGAAGGCAAGGAGTACCCCTGGTGTTACCTACGCTGAAATACAAGAAGAGGCAGTGGCGCGGACCCTGGAGGTGAAGTCTGCCCCGAAATGGGGTAACATGCAGGTGGTTGACACAAGGGAATTGAGTCGAGACCCTGTCCAGGTACAGCTAGCAGCCTTGCAGAAGACTGTGGAGGGTCTGACGGAACAGATGCAACAAATGCAGGCTCAGGGGATGCCTCTGACCTACCCAGCATCAATGGAATTCTGTACTCCCATGCCTGGACAAATGCCGCCTCCTAGGTTGGAGATGCAGTCACGGCGTTATACACAACAAGGAACAGCGGCCCGCCCCAGATCAGAGGCAGCAAGAAGTGGGATGAGAGAGCCTATTCAGTGTTGGAGATGCGGAGGGCTTGGACATCTGCAACGAGATTGCCGGAGGGGCAGAACAGAAGACACTGCGATGGCGGTAAAAGGGAAGCCCTCGCTGTAGCCGGGCATACGGCAAGGCAGAACTCAGAACCAATGCCCGAACTCTGCTCGGAAGATCTGATTGCGGAGAGTCCTGTACTGGAGGTACAGTTTGCTGGGAAGAAAGTTGTGTGTCTGATAGACACTGGATCAGAGGTGACAACTATGCCGGTAGAATATTTCCAGACGTACTTCAAGAAGGCTGCTAAAGCAGAATCGGGGCATTTATTAAAACTGAAAGCGGCTAACAATGAAGAGATTCCAGTAGCGGGTATCGCATGGATGAAGGTGCAGCTGTGCGGACAGGAGCTGGGAACCAAGGGAGTGATACTCGTGAAGACGCAGGCAAGGCCAAATCTCCCAGTGGTCCTAGGGATGAACATCCTCAGGGAACTGGATTCTCTTCTGTTTGAGTGCGATGGCCCAGGATACTGGAAAAGAGCAACAACTCATAAGGTCACGCAGAGAGCCCTACAGAAGGTGGTCCTTTCGTGTGGTATACAGAAAAGTTTAGTGGGAGGAAGAGCAGTGGGAGCGGTGTACGTCCCATGTGGCCCCGCTGTAACTATCGCTCCGGGTCAAGAGAAGCTGGTGTTGATGCCGGTGGGAACCCATAGAAAGCTGAACGGTGTGGAAGTAATTCTGGAGCCAGTGAGACAGTCCGAAAGCATGGAAGGCTTCATGATTGCCAGGATGCTGGTCACTGTACAGAATGGGAGGGTGCTGGTTAGGTGCCTGAATTTGCAGAACCATGAGGCGACTTTGGTGGCAGGCTCAAAACTGGCTGATGTGTATGTGTGCAGTGGAGAAGTTCTCCACAAGAATCAGTTCACGTTGAAAGAGAACCGCCAGACTGCTTGGACTCTGTCGATGCAGTCAGCAGAAGAAGAGTCACCCACACCCATGTGGAATGGTAAGAAGATCATAGAGCTGATGGGGATAGATACAACTTATCTAACGCCGGAACAGGTGCACCAGCTACAGACTACCCTATGGGAATACCAGTCTGCCTTTTCCAGGAGTGATGAAGACTTTGGCTGCACAAAGGCGGCAGAACACGAGATACCCACAGGGGACGTGGCCCCAATCCGAGAGAGATATCGCCAGATTCCCCCGAATCTTTATCAGGAGGTCAAGAGTATGTTAGTGCAAATGTTGGATAATGGCGTGATCCGCCCGAGTCAGAGTCCCTGGGCTGCGCCGGTTGTACTGGTTCGGAAGAAGGAAGGGTCCATACGGTTTTGTGTTGATTACCGCAAGCTGAACACGCAGACCGTGCGTGACTCATACCCGTTGCCAAGGATTGAGGAGTCTCTCTCTGCTCTGGGAAAGGCAAAATACTTCTCCACATTGGACCTGGCTAGTGGCTATTGGCAGGTACCCATGGCACCTAAGGATCGTCAAAAAAACAGATTTCATCCTACCAATAGGACTCTATTTGTTACTATTATTATTATTATTATTTATTTATAGAGCACCATTGATTCCATGGTGCTGTACATGAGAAGGGGGTTACATACAGAATACATATACAAGTTTCAATAGACAGACTAGTACAGAGGGAAGAGGGCCCTGCCCTTGCGGGCTTACTTTCTAAAGGATTTTGGTGAGAAGACAGTAGGTGGGGTGTAGGTTGGGCGGCAGCTCCGCACGGTGGTTGAGCGGCAGCTACGCACGGTGGTAGGGCGGCAGCTCCGCACGGTGGTGGGGCGGCAGCTACGCACGGTGGTAGGGCGGCAGCTCCGCATGGTGGTGGGGCGGCAGCTCCGCAGGGTGGTGGGGCGGCAGCTCCGCAGGGTGGTGGGGCGGCAGCTCCGCACAGTGGGGTGGCAGCTTCGCACGGTGTTAGGGCATTAAAGGTTATAGGCATTTCTGAACAGGTGAGTTTTCAGGTTCCGTTTGAAGTTTACAAGTGTAGTAGATAGTCTGATGTGTTGAGGCAGCGAGTTCCAGGAGACTGGGGATGCTCGGGAGAAGTCTTGGAGTCGGTTGTGTGAGGAGCGAATGAGAGAGGAAGAGAGAAGGAGATCTTGGGAGGACCGAAGATTACGTTTTGGAGTGTAGCGAGAGATTAGTTCAGAGATACGGAGGAGACAGATTATGGATGGCTTTGTAGGTCAGTGTTAGTAGTTTGAATTGGATACGATGGAAGATTGGGAGCCAATGGAGGTATTTGCAGAGAGGAGAAGGGGGTGGTATTGAGGAGAGAGGCGGATCATTCGGGCAGCAGAATTAAGGATGGACTGGAGAGGGGCAAGCGTGTAAGCAGGGAGACCACAGAGGAGGATGTTGCAGTAGTCGAGGCGGGAGATTATGAGAGCATGCACTAGCATTTTTGTAGATTGAGAATTGAGTAAAGGACGGATTCTGGAAATATTTTTGAGTTGAAGACGGCAGGAGGTGGTGAGGGATTGGATGTGTGGTATGAAGGACAAGGCAGAGTCAAAGGTCACTCCGAGGCACCGAACTTTGGGTGCTGAGGAGAGCATGATGTTATTTATTGTAATAGGTAGATCAGGTAGGGAGTGTAGGTGAGACGGAGGAAAGATGATCAGTTCCGTTTTGGCCACATTGAGGTTTAGGAAGCGAGAGGAAAAGAAGGAAGATATAGCCGATAGGCACTCTGGGAATCTGGACAGCAGAGAAGTGACATCTGGACCAGAGAGGTAGATCTGTGCGTCATCGGCATATAGGTGGTACTGGAAGCCATGGGACTTTATGAGTTGTCCCAGGCCAAATGTATAGATGGAAAAGAGTAAGGGTCCCAGGACAGAGCCTTGAGGGACGCCAACAGAGAGATGGCGGGATAAAGAGGTTGTGTGGGAGTGGGAGACACTAAAAGTGCGGTTGGAGAGGTATGAAGAGATCCAAGAGAAGGCGAGGTCTCTGACACCAATGGAAGAGAGGATCTGTAGTAGCAGGGAGTGGTCGACAGTGTCAAAGGCTGAGGATAGGTCTAGAAGTAGGAGTATAGAGAAGTGGTTGTTAGCTTTGGCAGTAATTAATTTGTGATTTTAGTCAGGGCAGTTTCAATGGAATGATGTGGACGGAAGCCGGACTGTAGGTTGTCAGAGTGAGAGTGAAGCCCGCTTTACACGCTACAACATATCTAACTGTCAGAGTTCCGGGTTTTCCAGTTTTCTTTTGAAAGAGCTTGCCCTTTGTTAACATGGAGTTTTCTGTTCTGTTGCCCTACTTCCTGTCCATCTGCTTAAAAGCCACCCCTAAAGCTTAGTCCAGTGCCTGAGTATATTGCTTCCTGTGTACTCCTGCCCTGCTGCTCTCATCTCCTGATTGCTGTTTGGATTCAGTGGAAACACCTGACACCAGCTCTGGACTTCACCTCTCATCCAACTGTGCTCGGACTTTGTCTGCTGTCTCTGGTCGGCATTTCTGCCTGGTCCCTTCCGTTCATATCCACCCTAGGACTCACATCACGTACGGACATTTTTTGGACTATATCTGTTGCCCTTTTTGTGTCCCGGCTGCTGTGCATTTAGGCCTTCTGGGGTGATTGCCGGACAGCTCCTGTATAGGGGTTCGCTCCTGGTGGTCTCCCTGGGGGAGTCCGGTGTGCAGCCCCGGGAATTCCCTTTTGCTCTGAACCCAGCAGGTATTTACTGTGTTTATGTTCCACTGTGTATATACTGTTCTGTGTGCATATTGCGGTTACATATTACTGTGTATATCTTGTTCTGTTTACATATTGTGGTTACTTATTATTGTGTATATTCTGTTCTGTGCACATTTTGCGGTTACATATTATATAACGTCTTTTGCACCAAGAACTCGTCTCTGGTTGTCATTGCCCTAACGCAATCGAAATCCTCAGTATATACAGTAGTATTACACTAACGATGTGTCGGCGGGGTCACGTCGTAAGTGACGCACATCCGGCATCATTAGTGGTGCTGTAGCGTGTGACCGCTACATGCGACTGCGATTAAACGTAAAACCGTTCATCGCATACACGTCGTTCATTTCCTAAAAATTGCACGTCGGGTTGTTCAATGTTCCTAAGGCAGCACACATCGCAGTGTGTGACACCCCGGGAACGATGAACAGATCTTACCTGCGTACCGCCGGCAATGCGGAAGAAAGGAGGTGGGCGGGATGTTTACGTCCCGCTCATCTCCGCCCCTCCGCTTCTATTGGCCGGCTGCCGTGTGACGTTGCTGTGACGCCGAACGTCCCTCCCACTCCAGGAAGTGGATGTTCGCCACCCACAGCGAGGTCGTATGGAAGGGTAAGTACGTGTGACAGCTTTTAATCGATTGTGCGACACGGTCAACAAATTGAACGTGCCGCACATATGATGGGGGCGTGTCACATCGCATACGATATCGTATGCTTAATTGAAAGGTGTAAAGCAGGCTTTAGAGGAGAGGTGGGAGGAAAGTTCAGCATGGACGTGCTGTTCCAGGAGTTTTGAGGCAAATGGGAGTAGTGATATGGGGTGATAGCTGGTAGTAGAGGTTGGGTCGAGGGAAGGTTTCTTTAGGTTGAGTGTGACTGTTGCATGTTTAAAGGCAGAAGGGAAGGTACCAGTTGTTAAAGATAGGTTGAAGAGATGGGTTAAGGCGGAAATAAGGATGGTGGTGAGGTTGGGGAGGAGGTGGGATGGGATGGGGTCAAGTGCGCAGGTGGTGAGGTGCGCTTTTGAGAGAAGATGTGCAAGCTCTCCTTCGGTGATGGTGGGGAGGAAGTTTATGGGGGAGGGGTAGTGGTCTGTTATATGAAGGGTTTGTGGTGGTTGAGCAGAAAAGACCTGTCTGGTTTGGTCGATCTTTTCTCTGAAATGTGTAGCAGATTCTTCTCTATGAGTTTAATCGAATGCCTTTCGGACTGACTAATGCCCCGGCCACATTTCAGCGACTGATGGAGTACTGTCTAGGTGATTACAATTTTGAATCTGTGTTGATATATCTGGACGATGTAATTATATTTGGAGATTCGTTTGTGGATAACCTGAGGAAGCTCCGGCAAGTGCTATACCGACTAAAAGACAATGGCCTCAACATTAAACCCAAGAAGTGTCGCTTGTTCCAGACCCAGATTGAATATCTGGGACATGTGGTGTCAGCGGAAGCGGTGCGTCCGACTGAGAGCAAGATAGAGGCTATCCAGGAGTGGCCCACCCCCAGGACTGTGAGAGACGTGCGGGGATTCCTCGGTTTGGCCGGATTCTATCATCGGTTTGTGAAGGACTTCGCTAAGATGTCTGAACCATTGAATGAGTTATTGAGGGGGACATCTCAGGGCCCCAGAAATCAGCCTATTTGATGGACCGACCGACAACAACAGGCGTTCGATCAAATTCGGGCCGCTCTCATACAGGCACCTCTGTTGGCATATGCTCGCTTTGACCGACCTTTTACTCTACAGACGTAAGTCTGCATGGGCTGAGAGCAGTGTTGGCCCAAGAGCAAGAGGGACGGGAGAGGGTTGTTGCGTATGCCAGCCAGTCCTTACGGGACACTGAGCGCAACCCTGATAACTATAGTTTGTTCAAATTGGAGATGTTAGCCCTGGTGTGGGCCATGACCAAAAAATTTGCTGAGTATCTAGCAGGGTCAGAGGTTCTTGTAATGACAGACAATAACCCGCTAGCTCATCTGGAGAACGCCAAACTGGGAGCGTTAGAACAGCGATGGGTGGCGCGAATGTCCAATTTAATTACCGGATTCAATTCCGGTCCGGCAAAGAGAACTGCAACGTGGATGCCCTGTCACGGGTAACGCGAGATGCACCAGGGCGTGAGGTAGACGAAGATCTCGAGGATACCGAGATTCCTGACCTGAGGCGATTACCTGAATTTGTAGATCTGGCACGTTCAAGTGGGGTGGTGACACGAGTAGCCAGATTACTGGGGAAGACTCGTAAAGAATGGTCTGATCTACAGAACGCAGACCGTGGGCTGTCACGAGTAAAGAGGTGGGTGAATCAGAAAACTTGACCTGATGTGAAAGCTAGAGCTCAGCTGAGCTTGGAGGAGCAAAAGTTGTTACGGCAGTGGGACAGACTGACAATAACAGAGGGAGTGTTGTATCGCTGGATCTACTTGCCAGCTGAGTTAGGATAACGATGGCAGGTGGTAATTCCATCCTTGGCAGCCCCAGACATTGCTCGCAAGACCCATACCCAGGGTGCTCACCTTGGGCCTGAGAAAACGTATCGATGGTTGCACCAATTTGTATACACTCCCGCCTTAGAAGAAGTTGTAAGGGAGGTGTGTGCTAGATGCCGGCCCTGTGAGTTGACTAAGTCCCCTGAACAAAGGGCCCCTGTTCAAACCATTGTGACATCCGCCCCGCTGGAGGTGTTAATGGTAGATTACCTGACGATTGGGTATTCTAGGAGTGGGCATCATTCGTGCCTGGTGATGACTGATCACTTCACAAAATTTGCTCTGGTTGTCCCCACCAGGGACCAGACCCCTGAATCCGCAATGGAAGCAATCTCTAAACATTTTATCCCGACCTACAGGTGTCCACAACAGATACATTCAGATCAAGGGGCCTGCTTCCAGGGTAAACTCATGACTGAGTTTCTGCAGGTCTATGGCATCAATCGCGAACGACACCCTACTATCTGCAGGGGAATGGGACCTGTGAGTGGTTCAATCGTACGCTGCTACAAATGTTGAGGACGCTTGAACAGCAACAGAAGGGGAGGTGGACTGAGTTCATCCCTGAACTTATGTGGGCCTATAATAATAGAGTCCATAGCAGTACCGGGTTTACCCCTTACATGATGATGTTTGGGCGGCCTGGGAGGGAGGTCGAGGAACTGAACTTGTCAGTACCTGGGTAACTCGAGTATCGCACAGCCAGTGAATGGGTTCAGAGTCACCAGTGGCAGCTGCGGGAAATCTACAGGATAGTGGGGGAATGAGTGCGGGACCATTCCCGTCGAGATCGTGGACTGGTGCATGGAGATGAGTTCTTAGTGGGCGATAGGGTGCTTGTACGAGTTACTCGCTGTCAGGGCCGGGAGGACTGGTAGGCCCAGGAGGTGGATCCACTGGACCGAGCACCCCACCGGAGGGCATGGTACACGGCAGCCGGAGCACTGGCATGGCAGGGATTGGTCCCTCCGGGGATGGGTAGAACAAAGTCACACGGTACTAGGGGACCAGCATCCCTCCGGGGACGGGTAGAACAAAGTCACACGGTACTAGGGGACCAGCGTCCCTCCGGGGACGGGTAGAATAAAGTCACACGGTACTAGGGGACCAGCGTCCCTCTGGGGAGGCGTAGAACAAAGTCACCGGGGTCACAGAGTTCCTTGAGACAGTGCAGGACACTGGTACAGGTGCCGGGTAGTAAAGACAGGCAGTAATACAGGACACGGCACAAGGGGACCTGAGCACCTAGCTTACAAGACAAAGCTTCAAGACACGTTGATCAGGCCCCGCCCACATGGAAAGGCCAGTCTTATATACCCAGCACAGCCTCATGTCATTTCCTGCTGCAGGTGTGCTGGGCCTATAAGACCAGGAGAGTGGGCGCGGCCCGGTCCTATACAGAAACATGACATGAAGGACATGAAGTCGCGCAGGAGAGAAGCAGCAATGTACTTCCGGGACAGCCAGGACCGGGCCTCAGGACCGCAACCCACCCAATCGACAAGGAAGGACTGCCTACCCCATACCGTTTTCATGGCCACAATATCCCTTACTGGAGAACCCTGGTCAGCAGCAACGGGGAGAGGAAGAGTACTGGCAGCAGGAGAGGGGGAATCGTGGACGACCGGCTCGGTAGTACAGGTGGTAGAAGAGAGGGTATCGAGAACGACCGGCTCGGGTGTCTCGGACCGGGCACAGGACATTGTCTCATCATCAGAAGTCGGTGGTATCAGAGTCTCAATTGCCAGCGACCGTGGAACGACGCTGGACTGCGTCGTCTCTTCTTCTGGTTCCGGTGGCACCACAGGCACAAGTGACAGGTGTTGTGGTACGGCACTGGACTGCGTCGTTTCCTCTTCTTCTTCTTGCGACATGACAGGGTCAGGTGCCAGGGACCGAGGAACGGGCTGTAGACAGTTATCATGGCACGAAGGACTCCAGCGAGTGATTGCGCCAGAGCGCCAACTGATGTCAGGGTCATGGAGTTGTAGCCAGGGCAGACCCAGCAAGAGCCATTCTCGGGGTGACATATAAAGCAATAGTCTCAGTATGCAGAGCACCAACACGGAGTCTCACGGGTTCGGTTGTATATACGACGGGTTCGTATAACGGTTTTCCGTCCACGGAGGCGAACCAGAGGGGTTTAGCAAGCGGGATGATGGGTATCCGATATCGGTCCACTGTAGCTTGTAGGATGAAATTACCCGCTGCCCCTGAATCAATGTGAGCCTCTGCCGTGAACCGGGTCTTCTCAGTCGTTACCTGGACAGTCTGTGTAACTGGGACTGAGGGGTTTCCGGTACCAAGGGTGGCGGTTCCCACCATCCCTTGGACTTGGGGTCTACCTGGCTCTCAGGGCAAGAACGAAGCAGATGTGTACCGCTTCCACAATAGAAACACAGGCCCCGGGCAAGTCACTCTGTTCGGCGTTGTTCAGCTTGGCTCAGTCGGTCGATTTGCATGGGTTCGGGAGCGGAATCGCAGGACGGCAATGGCGGGGGAACGGTAGACCTCTGCGGAATGGAGATGTGACGGATTGGACGTTTCTCCCGGGATACTTCCTTGGTTCGCTCTTGAAAATGGAGATCAATCTGGGTGGCTAGAGATACCAAAGCATCCAAGGTACGGGGAACATCATGACCGGCTAATTTGTCCTTGATGCGACCGGAGAGCCCCTCCCAGAAGGCGGCAGTCAATGCTTCGTTGTTCCAGCCTAGCTCGGAGGCAAGTGTGCGGAACTGGATGGCGAGCAAGGAGGTAACCTCGGTAGTGCGTCCCGGTTCATCAAAGGTACTTCGAAAAGCCTGAAGGAATTCCTGGATGTCGGTCGTTACCGGATCCTCGTTCTCCCACAATGGATTTATCCAGGCCAACGCTTCGCCTTCCAGGGTGGACATCAGAAATGCCACTTTTGCTTGGTCCAAAACAAACAGGTGCAGGAGCAACTGGAAATGCAGGGAGCACTGGTTCAAGAAGCTTCTGCAGGTCTTGGGATCTCCCGCATAGTGAGGCGGTGCAGCGAGGCGGAGTTGCGAAGCCGGGGAGACAACGGGTTTGGATGTAGCGTAAACAAACGGTGGTCCACAGACATCAAGAAAATTCAATATACGGGTCAGGGTCTCTCGCTGTCGCAGCCGTTCCTGGTGCAGTTCGCCCAGTTCGGACGGTTGTGCTCCAGCGGAATCCATGGCCTGATCAAACTGTCAGGGCCAGGAGGACTGGTAGGCCCAGGAGGTGGATCCACTGGACCGAGCACCCCACCGGAGGGCAGGGTACACAGCAGCCGGAGCACTGGCGTGGCAGAGATGGGTCCCTCCGGGGACGGGTAGAACAAAGTCACACAGTACTAGGGGACCAGCGTCCCTCCGGGGACGGGTAGAACAAAGTCACCGGGGTCACAGAGTTCCTTGAGACAGTGCAGGACACTGGTACAGGTGCCGGGTAGTAAAGACAGGCAGTAGTACAGGACACAGCACAAGGGGACCTGAGCACCTAGCTTAAAAGACAAAGCTTCAAGACACGTTGATCAGGCCCTGCCCACATGGAAAGGCCAGTCTTATATACCCAGCACAGCCTCATGTCATTTCCTGCTGCAGGTGTGCTGGGCCTATAAGACCAGGAGAGTCGGCGCAGCCCAGTCCTATACAGAAACATGAGTCTAGGACTCAGAGTCAGACACATGAGACTGGAGACAGGACACAGGAGAGCACGAGCGGGAGCGGTAGCCGTGACCGGTGGACACGTGGACGGGATCAGTGGTCAAGGAGTGGTGCTGCGACGGCGAGACCGGACCAGTGGGTACAGAGCGGTGCAGCGACTGTGAGACTGGATCAGTGGGTACGGAGCGGTGCTGGGATGGTGCGACCGGATCAGTGGGTAAGGAGCGCTGCTGGGACATCGGGAGCGTGACACTCGCCCAGGTGGAAAGTTGGACAATCAGTGGGAGGCTACACCTTACACTATGGTGGACAGGCCATTTACAGGGGGAAGTGTGTACACTGTGATCCCTGAAGGATGTGTCGGGCCCCGTCGTACTTTGCACCGGAACTGGTTGAAAAAGTGTATCTCCGACACACCCACATGCCCACCTGTCTCACCTGATCCATCAATCACGGGTCGGCCAAATAACCTTGTGTGTGACTGCTGTGATGATTTCAGCAACGTGGCACCAGATGACCAAGATCCGGCATCGCAGATTCCAGTTGCTCCAGAGCTACCTCCAAGTGTCGTTGCTCCGCCAGACATCAAAATCGCCCCCACGAACACGACAGGTGCTGAATTACGAAGATCTGTAAGGAGTACGGCTGGTGTTCCTCCGATACGGTACAACCCTGAAGAATATGTACTGCATGTAAGATGTAGAAATTGATTTGTTGGGACGCCAAATCTTAAGTGGGGTGGAGTGTAACAGGGTGTAAATCTACATAAGATAAACTTGCATGTTTGTTAATATATTGTATAAATTTATGCTAGAATTTAAATGGCCACTAGGTGTCACTAGAGGGCAGGCACACTGCTAGATAGTAAGGGGCTACATTAGGTTCCCCTGGTAACGTAGACTGAGAGAGACGGTTGAAAAGTTCAGTCAGGATCTGAGGGACTGCGCAAGAGAAAGACGGCTGTCGTTTTCCAGTGTTTGGATTCATAGGATTGCCTGTTTTTTTCCTTTTGTGGACTGCTTACTCGTTTTTTTTCTTTGGAGCTCCTACTGCCCCTGACAAGGAGAATTCAGCTGAGTGAATTTTTCTTCAGAAAATGTTTGGATAAAATCATCTAAGAGTGAATCAGAAGCAGTCTGAGGGGATGGACGCCATCTTGGGTGAAGACTTGAGTGAGTAACAATTGACCTGAGACCGATCGGTGTATAATAGTCAGTCAGGGACAGACAGATAGGATAAAGGAGAAGGAAGATTATTCTTCGACCGATTATTCACTGAGAAGGAGCTGTGTTTCTTGTTTATCCTGAGGCGTTTGCTCTGAAGTTATTAGAGGTTAAGCTGTGTTGTGCTGATAACAGACTATTCTGCCTTTGCTTCATCACACTATCTGGGGGCAGTGAGGTACACAATATTGACTAGAGGTACATGTACATATAATTGCTTGTTGCTGACTGTATATGGGAAGGTGGCCGGGTTCCCCTGATTGAATTGTAAACATAAGGGGAGGTGGTTGTAAGATTATATCCTTGGAGGGATCACGTGCCATTATCTGTAGTAGTGCACCCGGGTAAGCCCCATTAATAGATAAGGGAGGGAGCGGTATAGTGGGGGGGAAATATAGTCCAGTTCATCCCTACAGACTGACACTTTAAGTCCTCCAAGTTGCATAAACTGTTATTGTTTATTCCGGGCTGTTGTAAGAGAACTGTTTTTTTTAAAAAGAAAATTGTTATTCCCCATCTTTGTGTCCCTGGGTTTTCCATAGTGCCATCGTATCTTAATAGTCATAAAAACCGGCATTCAGTCATTACACCGGCACCGACCTCCTCTGGATCTGGGGCGCCACACATACGTACTTTTAACATGTCAGTGAAAAATATCTGTGTTTTTCTCTTGATGTGTGAAAGAGGCCCAAGGGAGACACTTTATCTTAGGAGTTTTCCTCCTTTTCATCGTCACAACCCCATTTCCTCAGTCCCTTTCCTCATTCCCACCTGTTCCACCCTTTTTTCTCTATCTTTGCATTGTATTCACTCAGTTTTGTTCTGCTTTTTCACATGGCACATATAGCATTCTGCACTGTCATCTTCACCTTCAACATGGATTACTATGACTTGTTCAGGCTTCCTCATAAGATAGCACTAGGGTTTTTTACATTATGTTCTTCATGTAATACCACTGCCAACAATCACTCATGTCATTCTTTTGGCACAATCAATTTTTTACATTTTTTATTATTCTCAACAATTATCACAAATAATTCAATCTTTTTCTCACCATTAAGAAGAGCTCATTATTGTTGTAGGCAAAGTATATTGTCTCTGACACAAAACGATACAAGTCTGGCTAATGTTATCATTACATCACAACTTCCTTGGATTTGTATTCGCAGTTTTCACTTTTACGCTTATAACTAACAGTGCTGTATCACATACACAGCTGTGCTCATTTCATTATTTTATTGTGGCATTATCGCATGCTTGAGCAGATAAACATTATTTTTATTTATACACACCGATATATATCTGCATGCGTCCTTAACGTTACCTTTAGCTTGGCGTATATTTTTAAGTTAAATTATAAACTTAACGTCTATTGTCAGTGTTATTGCAGGAATATATCAGTTTTCCGGGCAGTTTTGTGTATTTACAGTATTTGTTAATTTTTTCTATGCTGATTCATGTTGACCAGCATGGATATAAATGAGGATCGTGGCTGGGTGTGCTGGCATAAATATGTGCTTATTATATGCTGATGAAGACATGCACCTTTTGTGTCAGATTTCTGTGCCATTCTTTACTCTTTTTTGCATCCATGCTTGTGAGATATTGGGGGTCAGTATTGAAAATGTGTAGATTGTAAGGGTGGTGAGAGCATCTGTAAAGTTAACATTTTACCATTAGGGATTATGCATCTATAATAAAGATGTATTCCTTTTTTCTATGGATGCACGCACATAACAACAATCAGTAGTACATTTTTACGTGTGCCGTCACGGACATATTAGGTGTTTGCCCTGAGATCATAAAAGGGTAAATATAACGAACGGTAATTCCTTCAATCACATTGTAAGATCCGCAAAAAAATTATTATTATTATTATTATAACTGGTTTATGCGTCATCATAGACATGCGAAACAGGTGTCCACCTTGAGATCGAACTTATGCAAGCGCTTTACAGAAAATTTGTGCGCATTACTTTTCTTCCATTGACTTTTATTGACATATACACCTTGTGGCATGTACAAGCAGCCTATGCACATGATGCGGCAACAACTTCTAAGAATTAAGGCCCCGTTACACACTACGATTTATCTGACGATATGTCGTCGGGGTCACGGTTTTCGTGATGCACTTCCGTCGTCGTTAGCGACGTCGTTGCGTGTGATACCTACGAGCGACTCCAAACGATCATATAAATAGCGAAAATCGTTGATCGTTGACACGTCGTTCATTTTCAAAATATTGTTCTTTGTTTCGAACACAGCAGATATATTGCTACGTTTTGACACCCTGCCAACGACGAACAACATCGTTAGTGCATCTGTGGCGCCCCTGACCTGGTCAGGCACCACTGAGTACTGCACCCATGCTGGGGACAGTACAATACAGGTAATCCAGAAGGCTGACCGAGGTGTGACTACACAGGCGCATAGTGATCAGGTCTCACACATGTACCTATGAGAGGACCCCTGGGGATCCCAGGAGGGGGAAAAGCCTTCACCTTCACTGGAATAGTGGAGGGGGCCAAAAGCCTCCATCTCCTCTCAAGGGGTGTGGTAAGAGAGCCTGGTTGCTAGGTGGCGTAGGCAAGAACAGGAGAGGAGGAGCAGTGAGCCGGTTCAGTGCAGTGCAGAGTCCAGGGAGCTCCGAGAGGAGCTGACCCCTTCCCCTGGGGCTGTTGCAGTCTGACAGCGCCCGCGCAGTGGCTACCGACGGGGGAGAACGGTTACCTAGGAGTGCTACCCGAAACCCATCTCCAGCTAGAGAGAGAGCACAGAGTGGGAAGTAAGGAGACTGCTAGGGAGTACCAGGCCCAAACGGGCGGCAGATCCCGGAGCGGGGATAGATCCACCTTTCCTTGCTAAACCTGCCGGTGTGGGGCCCTCAAAGCCCACACCACAACACCTAAAAGCCGCAGCCACGTAGCCACAGTTAGGGCCCATAGTTCACAGGAGGCAAGCAGCTGGAGTGATCTGGCCCAGGCAACAAGCAAACGGCAAACGAAGGGGAGAGAGGCTTCAGCAACTTCCCTGGGTGACCCCCATAGGGACTAAAAGTCGGGGTTACCCCAAACCACCAAGGGCTAAGGAAGGCGAGTTGGTAGTCACCATCAGAAGTCAGCCTGAAGGATACCTGGTTCCAGCCTGGTTCATCCCAGCTACGCCCGGGTTACTCACCCTGCCATCAACTGTGAGTAAAACCCCTGAAAGACATCCTGCGTGTGTGGAGTTATTCTGCGCCTTGTGGTACTACGCACCTACACAGGGCCCTGGGGCTTGCCTCACTCTCAGGAGGCTATTCCAACTAACTGCACTCACCATCAGCCCCAGGCGTCCCCTAATCTGCAGTGGCGGTCCCCACTGACCGCAATTCTGAGAGTGGCGTCACGACAAATAGAAGATTTCCTACCTGTGACAAAGACCAGACTGTTCCATCCAAGTGGAGTCCCTGAAGGTAATGCACCGACACTGCACATGTGGGGCTTCACATCTGGCGTCACGAACAGGATAAGGACTAGACCTGTCCAGACAGGTGATCATGTGCCTGGGCGGTCCGCTTGAAAAATTGGAAGCGCCGCCATATTGCCACCATGAAAAGCGCGCTGAAAAACAACAGCAGCCCGCGCTGGGAGAAGTTACCGCCCACGAAGAGGTGTGGCTACCCAGAGATCCCCTGCAGAGTTCTGACCTCGCTTGTGAAGAGAGCGGAAGCGTCCAGAGACGGCGGAACGGAAAAGAAGCCAGCAGCTTGTTGCTAGAGAGAATGGCGTCTGAATGCAGAGACCCAGAGCCAGGCTCCGCTGCCTGGTGGTGTCGGGAGCTCGCCGAGTTCTGCGATCAACTGGAGGCCAGGGTCGGAAGGCTGATCAGAGAGGGACGGACGGAGTTTCTGTGGATGACCGCGGCGGTTCAGGCCTATGAGGGGAGAGCCGCGCGCCGAGTGCCGAGTGCCAGACCGGGCGGTGACGACTCAGACCCCGATGCTGCCACCGATGGGTGAGTCCAGTGATGCCCCTGCCAGCGCGAGTGCCCCGACCCCTGCTGCCACGTCCGCGGTCCCTGAAGAGGCGTCCGGCGCGGCGACGCTGAAGCAGGCCGCAGCCACGCCAGGTGCAGCCCGCCAAGCTCAGGCCGCCGCAGCGATGCCCTGCTCGGCCCACCAAGACCCGGTCCCTGCAGCAACGCCCAGTCCGGTCCGCAAAGATCCGGCTGCCACCGCGACCCTCATCCATGCCGCGGGTGTGACGCTGACCCAGGCCGCCGCCATGCTAGGCCCGGCCCGCCGAGACCCCACTGCAGCCGCAACGCTCGTCCGCGCCGCAAGTGAGACGCTGAACCAGGCCGCAGCCATGCCAGGTGCGGCCCGCCAAGCTCCGATCGCTGCAGCGACGCCCAGCCCAGCCTGCACCGATCCCATCGCGACAGCGACGCCGATCCAGGCCGTCGCCATGCCGGGCGCGGCCCGCCAAGATAAGATTGCATCACCATTTTCCCCGGCCTGCAAGGCCAGAGCAGACACCGCTCCCCAGTCCAAGGAGGTCCCTGCTCGGAAGTCCCTGGTAGGTGAGGACCCCGCATACTGGCAGCTGAAGGCTGACATGGAGGCCAAGTTCCCACAGGAGATGGTGGATCAGTACATGCTCCCTCCGCACACCCCCAAGAGGATTCCGGCAACCCCTGCAGCAACTACGCCAAAGAGTCCCCCGCCTGGGCCTGCTGAAGAAAGTCCATCCCCAGCACTGCCACCAAAGGAGTGCTCAGAAGCACTAAGGGGGAGGGGAGGCCAGGAAGCTGAGGAGCTGACTCAGGAGCCACCAGCAGTGGATCCATGCCCAGAGCCGGAGATGTTGCCATATTCCCGCTGGGACGAGGAAGACCTAACACCGTCTGCTGAAGAAGATCTACCCAAAAGCCTCACCTGGGAGCTTGTAAGCTGTACCTCGCAGAATCCAGCCCGCAAGACACGGCGCCGTAGCAGAACCCAGTTTTTCCCTGCACCGCCATCCCCAGAGCAGAGAGAAGTCATGGCCCGAGACTTAGAAGAAAAACGGTCCCTAAGAAGAGCCAAAGCACAGGTCAGAGGACCCCTTTGTAGAGGAGTTGTGGAAGACTTTAACTTGAAGAGCGGATACGGCTTTATAGTGGCACCAGGTATGAAGGAGGGCATTTTTGTCAACAGACGAGACGTCAGAGCCCACTTGCCCAGAGGACATCCTGGAAGAAACCTGAGAATGGGAGACACAGTGCAGTTTACCATGCATCAAGGCGAAAGAGGCTGGTATGCGCTAGATGTAGCACCATGTCCTAAAGAAGAAGAGAGGAAAGACAGCGATAAAGAAAGAAAAGACCAAGGACCTACTGACGAGACTACCACAGATGAAGAAAAAGGTCAAGGAAACAGCAGGTGCCGCAGCCCTACAGGCCCAAGCCCTGGTGAGGAGGAGTCTGCATAAAGTTCATGTAAAGTAAAGCGAGTTACCAGTTTTGAAGTTTGCAACGTTACTGTTTAAGAGATGTGCCCACATAAACTAATGTGAGAAATGAACCTTAAGGCTATGAACTGGCTATAGCCACAAACTCTCGCAGTGTAAATAGTTACACCAGAGGGCACCACCACCACCAGAGTCAGCCTGTTTAGGGGCTTGGCTCGTCTGCAACCAGGGGAGCACGTCCGTATATAGGGCCTTGGCTTACCTGCAACCAGAGAGCATGCCTGTTTATGGGGCCTGGCTCTCCACCACAAAGAGGGTACCTGGTCAGCATCAACTGTGAGGCCGCCTCTGGATCCTGCCAGAAGTGGCTGAAGGCGCGGCTTCACCAGGCCAGGTATACCCTGAAGACCACCAGACCATGACAGCCGCCTCTACATCCTGCCAGAAGTGGCTGAAGGCGCGGCCAACGTGAGAGGGTTTTGGGTGGGTTAACGGACTTGTGGGTGGAGGGTGGTGATGTATGGTACCTGGTGCTTTTAAAAATGTTTTACATGTTTTAATGTTTTATGCATTTTAAAATGTTGTCTTGCAGCCCGAGGACGTGCTGGTGATAACTAAGGGGGAATGTGGCGCCCCTGACCTGGTCAGGCACCACTGAGTACTGCACCCATGCTGGGGACAGTACAATACAGGTAATCCAGAAGGCTGACCGAGGTGTGACTACACAGGCGCATAGTGATCAGGTCTCACACATGTACCTATGAGAGGACCCCTGGGGATCCCAGGAGGGGGAAAAGCCTTCACCTTCACTGGAATAGTGGAGGGGGCCAAAAGCCTCCATCTCCTCTCAAGGGGTGTGGTAAGAGAGCCTGGTTGCTAGGTGGCGTAGGCAAGAACAGGAGAGGAGGAGCAGTGAGCCGGTTCAGTGCAGTGCAGAGTCCAGGGAGCTCCGAGAGGAGCTGACCCCTTCCCCTGGGGCTGTTGCAGTCTGACAGCGCCCGCGCAGTGGCTACCGACGGGGGAGAACGGTCACCTAGGAGTGCTACCCGAAACCCATCTCCAGCTAGAGAGAGAGCACAGAGTGGGAAGTAAGGAGACTGCTAGGGAGTACCAGGCCCAAACGGGCGGCAGATCCCGGAGCGGGGATAGATCCACCTTTCCTTGCTAAACCTGCCGGTGTGGGGCCCTCAAAGCCCACACCACAACACCTAAAAGCCGCAGCCACGTAGCCACAGTTAGGGCCCATAGTTCACAGGAGGCAAGCAGCTGGAGTGATCTGGCCCAGGCAACAAGCAAACGGCAAACGAAGGGGAGAGAGGCTTCAGCAACTTCCCTGGGTGACCCCCATAGGGACTAAAAGTCGGGGTTACCCCAAACCACCAAGGGCTAAGGAAGGCGAGTTGGTAGTCACCATCAGAAGTCAGCCTGAAGGATACCTGGTTCCAGCCTGGTTCATCCCAGCTACGCCCGGGTTACTCACCCTGCCATCAACTGTGAGTAAAACCCCTGAAAGACATCCTGCGTGTGTGGAGTTATTCTGCGCCTTGTGGTACTACGCACCTACACAGGGCCCTGGGGCTTGCCTCACTCTCAGGAGGCTATTCCAACTAACTGCACTCACCATCAGCCCCAGGCGTCCCCTAACTTGCAGTGGCGGTCCCCACTGACCGCAATTCTGAGAGTGGCGTCACGACAAATAGAAGATTTCCTACCTGTGACAAAGACCAGACTGTTCCATCCAAGTGGAGTCCCTGAAGGTAATGCACCGACACTGCACATGTGGGGCTTCACACATCCCTCATCAGCGACACAGGCGTGTCATTACGAGCAACGCTCCACCTCCTCCCCTCTGATTGGTGTCACGGCAGGGTGTATGCTATGGACAATTATACGCCTCTGTCGTTGCCGGAATCGTTGGGAGGAATGCTGTGTGACGGTGTCTACACGACTGCCTTGGTCAAACAATATATCGCTGAATGATGTAGCATAGTTTGTGAGATGGGTACGTGTGACCACTACAAAACGACCTATGAGCGATCTCGGCAAATCGTAGCAACGATCTGGGCGTGTCACTTCGCTAACGAGATCGCTAGCGATATCGTTGTGTGTAAAGCGGTCTTTAGTCTAATTATTATATATTAAAATATATATACATATATATATATATATATATATATATATATATACAGTACAGACCAAAAGTACCTTCTCATCTCTAAAACAACTATTAAGAGGAGACTTTGTGCAGCAGGCCTTCATGATAAAATAGCTGCTAGGAAACCACTGCTGAAGACAGGCAACAAGCAAAAGAGACTTGTTTGGGCTAAAGAACCCAAGGAATGGACATTAGACCAGTGGAAATCTGTGCTTTGGTCTGATGAGTCCAAATTTCAGATCTTTGGTTCCAACCACTGTGTCTTTGCAGAAAAGGTGAACGGATGGACTCTACATGCCTGGTTCCCACTGTGAAGCATGGAGGAGGAGGTGTGATGGTGTGGGGGTGCTTTGCTGGTGATACTGTTGGGGATTTATTCAAAATTGAAGGCATACTAAACCAGCATGGCTGGCTACCACAGCATCATGCAGTGGCATGCTATTCCATCCGGTTTGCGTTTACTTGGACCATCATTTATTTTTCAACAGGACAATGACCCAAAACACACCTCCAGGCTGTGTAAGGGCTATTTGACTAAGAAGGAGAGTGATGGGATGCTACGCCACATGACCTGGCCTCCACAGTCACCAGACCTGAACCCAATCGAGATGTTTTGGGGTGAGCTGGATCGCAGAGTGAAGACAAAAGGGCCAACAAGTGCTAAGCATTTCTGGGAACTCCTTCAAGACTGTTGGAAAACCATTTCCAGTGACTACCTCTTGAAGCTCATCAAGAAAATGCCAAGAGTGTGCAAAGCAGTAATCAAAGCAAAAGGTGGCTACTTTGAAGAACCTAGAATATAAGACATATTTTCAGTTGTTTCACACGCTTTTAAGTATTTCATTCCACATGTTTTCATTCATAGTTTTGATGTCTTCAATGTGAATCTATAATTTTTAGTCATGAAAATAAAGAAAACTCTTTGAATGAGAAGGTGTGTCCAAACTTTTGATCTGTACTGTGTGTATATATATATATATATATATATATATATATATGCATATATATTAATTATACAGTGCCTACAAGTAGTATTCAACCCCCTGCAGATTTAGCAGGTTTACACATTCAGAATTAACTTGGCATTGTGACATTTGGACTGTAGATCTGCCTGGAAGTGTGAAATGCACTGCAGCAAAAAAGAATGTTAATGCTTTTTTTTTTTTTTTTTTTTTTTTAAATTGTGAAAAGTTTATTCAGAGGGTCATTTATTATTCAACCCCTCAAACCACCAGAATTCTGTTTGGTTCCCCTAAAGTATTAAGAAGTATTTCAGGCACAAAGAACAATGAGCTTCACATGTTTGGATTAATTATTTCTTTTTCCAGCCTTTTCTGACTAATTAAGACCCTACACAAACTTGTGAACAGCACTCATACTTGGTCAACATGGGAAAGACAAAACAGCATTCCAAGGCCATCAGAGACAAGATCGTGGAGGGTCACAAGACTGGCAAGGGGTACAAAACCCTTTCCAAGGAGTTGGGCTTACCTGTCTCCACTGTTGGGAGCATCATCCGGAAGTGGAAGGCTTATGGAACTACTGTTAGCCTTCCACGGCCTGGACAGCCTTTGAAAGTTTCCACCCGTGCCGAGGCCAGGCTTGTCCGAAGAGTCAAGGCTAACCCAAGGACAACAAGGAAGGAGCTCCGGGAAGATCTCATGGCAGTGGGGACATTGGTTTCAGTTAATACCATAAGTAACGTACTCCACCGCAATGGTCTCCGTTCCAGACGAGCCCGTAAGATACCTTTACTTTCAAAGCGTCATGTCAAGGCTCGTCTACAGTTTGTTCATGATCACTTGGAGGACTCTGAGACAGACTGGTTCAAGGTTCTCTGGTCTGATGAGACCAAGATCGAGATCTTTGGTGCCAACCACACACGTGACGTTTGGAGACTGGATGGCACTGCATACGACCCCAAGAATACCATCCCTACAGTCAAGCATGGTGGTGGCAATCATCATGCTGTGGGGCTGTTTCTCAGCCAAGGGGCCTGGCCATCTGGTCCGCATCCATGGGAAGATGGATAGCACGGCCTACCTGGAGATTTTGGCCAAGAACCTCCGCTCCTCCATCAAGGATCTTAAGATGGGTCGTTATTTCATCTTCCAACAAGACAACGACCCAAAGCACACAGCCAAGAAAACCAAGGCCAGGTTCAAGAGGGAAAAAATCAAGGTGTTACAGTAGCCTAGTCAGTCTCCTGACCTTAACCCAATTGAAAACTTGTGGAAGGAGCGCAAGATTAAAGTCCACATGAGACACCCAAAGAACCTAGATAACTTGGAGAAGATCTGCATGGAGGAGTGGGCCAAGATAACTCCAGAGACCTGTGCCGGCCTGATCAGGTCTTATAAAAGACGATTATTATCTGTAATTGCAAACAAGGGTTATTCCACAAAATATGAAACCTAGGGGTTGAATAATAATTGACCCACACTTTTATGTTGAAAATTTATTAAAATTTAACTGAGCAACATGACTTGTTGGTTTGCAAGATTTATGCATCTGTTAATAAATCCTGCTCTTGTTTGAAGTTTGCAGGCTCTAACTTATTTTCATCTTATCAAACCTGCTAAATCTGCAGGGGGTTGAATACTACTTGTAGGCACTGTATATATAGTATATATAGTGAGGAAATAAGTATTTGATACACTGCCGATTGTGCAATTTTTCCCACCTACAAAGAATGAAGAGTTCTGTATTTTCTATTGTAGGTACACTTCAACTTTGACAGATAGAATTTAAAAAAAAATCCAGACATTCACATTGTATGATTTTTAAATACTTAATTTGACCTTTATTGCATGAAATAAGTATTTTATACAATAGAAAAAAAACAGAACTTAATATTTGGTACAAAAACCTTTGTTTGCAATTACAGAGGTCAGACGTTTCCTGTACTTTTTGACCAAGTTTACACAAGCTGCAGCAGGGATTTTGGCAAACTACTCTTTACAGATCGTCTCCAGATCTTTCAGGTTTCGGGGATATTGCTGGGTAACATGGAGTTTCAACTCCCTCCAAAGATTTTCTATTGAATTCAGGTCTGGAGACTGGCTAGGCCACTCCAAAAGCTTGAAATGATTCTTACGCAGCCACACCTTAGATTCCCTGGCTGTGTGTTTTAGGTCATTGTCATGCTGGAAAACGTATCCACAGTCCTTCACTGCTCCAAGTGAAGGAAAAAGATTTTTTTCCAAAGTTCTAAGATACATGACCCAATCCATCCTCTCTTCAATACGGTGCAGTCGTCCTATCCTCTTTGCAAAAAAGCACCCCCCAAGTATGATTTCCACCAATGTGCTTCACAGTTAGGACAGTGTTCTTGAGGTTGTACTCATCCCTCTTCCCCCTCCAAACATGGCGAATAGAGTTAATACTAAAAAGTTCTATTTTGGTTTCACTGGCCAACATGCCTCATCTGGCTTATGCAGATGGTCATTGACAAGCTTCAAATGGAACTGGACATGTGCTGGTGTGAGCAAGGGGAGCTTGCATGCCCTGCATGTCCTGCAGTGTTGGCCATGGTAGAGAGGTTGGAGTGTGATTGATTGAGTGTGTGGACAGGTTTCTTTTATACAGGTAATAAGTTCAAACAGGTGCAATTATTACAGCTAATGAGTGCAGAATAGGAGGACTTCTTAAATAAAAAATAACAAAAAATAGCAGGTATGTCAGAGCCAGAATTCTTGCTAGCTGAGCAAATAGTTATTTCATGCAATAAATGCTAATTAATTATTTAAAAATTATACAATGTGATTTTTTTGGGGGGATTCTAACAAAGTTGAAGCACACCTACGATCAAAATTGCAGACCTCTCCATTCTTTGTAGGTAGGAAACTTGCAAAATCGGCAGTGTATCAGATACCTATTTTCCCACTATGTGTATATATATATATATATATATATATACTGTATATATATATATATATATACACACACAGTAGAGATCAAACATTTGAACACACCTTCTCATTCAAAGAGTTTTCTTTATTTTCATGACTCTGAAAATTGTAGATTCACATTGAAGGCATCAGAACTATGAATTAACACATGTGGAATGAAATACTTAACAAAAAAGTGTGAAACAATTGAAAATGTCATGTTCTAGGTTCTTCAAAGTAGCTACCTTTTGCTTTGATTACTGCTTTGCACACTCTTGGCATTCTCTTGATGAGCTTCAAGAGGTAGTCACTGGAAATGGTCTTCCAACAGTCTTGAAGGAGTTCCCAGAGATGCTTAGCACTTGTTGGCCCTTTTGCCTCCAGCTCACCCCAAACCATCTCGATTGGGTTCAGGTCTGGTGACTGTGGAGGCCAGGTCATCTGGTGTAGCACCCCATCATCACTCTCCATTCTTAAGGCCGCTTTACACGCTACGATATATCTAACGATATGCCGTCGGGGTCACGTCATTAGTGACGCACATCCGGCATCGTTTGACATATCGTAGCGTGTAACAGCTATGTGCGACTGTGAACGAGCAAAAATACTCACCTTATCGTTGCTCGTTGACACGTCGCTCATTTTCTAAAAATCGAACGTCCTTCTGTGCTCCGGTTGTTCATCGTTCTCGAGGCAGCACACATCACACCGTGTGACACCCCGGCAACGATGAACTGCAGTTTACCTGCAGCCACCGGCAATGAGGAAGGAAGAAGGTGGGCGAGATGTTTATGTCCCGCTCATCTCCGCCCCTCCTCTTCTATTGGCCGACCGCTGTGTGACGTCGCTGTGATGCCGAACGTCCGTCCCCCTTCAGGAAGAGGATGTTCGCCGCCCACAGCGAGGTCGTTTGGAAGGTAAGTATGTGTGAAGGGGGTTTACGATTTTGTGCGACACGGGCAACAAATTGCCCATGCTGCACAAACAATGGGGGCGGGTGCAATCGCAAATGCGATCGCACGACATATCGACATGTGTAAAGTAGGCTTTAGTCAAATAGCCGTTACACAACCTGGAGGTGTCTTTGGGGTCATTGTCCTATTGAAAAATAAATGATGGTCCAACTAAACACAAACCGGATGGAATAGCATGCCGCTGCAAGATGCTGTGGTAGCCATGCTGGTTCAGTATACCTTCAATTTTGAATAAATCCCCAACAGTGTCACTAGCAAAGCACCCCCACACCATCACACCTCCTCCCCCATGCTTCACGGTGGGAACCAGGCATGTAGAGTCCATCCGTACACCTTTATTGCATAGCACAAAGACACGGTAGTTGGATCCGAAGATCTTGACGTTGGATTCATCAGACCAAAGCACAGATTTCCACTGGTCTAATGTCCATTCCTTGTGTTCTTTAGCCCAAACAAGTCTCTTCTGCTTGTTGCCTGTCCTTAGCAGTGGTTTCCTAGCAGCTATTTTACCATGAAGGCTTGCTGCACAAAGTCTCCTCTTAACAGTTCTAGAGATGTGTCTGCTTCTAGAACTCTGTGTGGCATTGACCTGGTCTCTGATCTGAGCTGCTGTTAACCTGCGATTTCTGAGGCTGGTGACTCGGATAAACTTATCCTCCGCAGCAGAGGTGACTCTTGATCTTCCTTTCCTGGGGCAGTCTTCATGTGAACCAGTTTCTTTGTAGCGTTTGATGGTTTTTGCCACTGCACTTGGGGACACTTTCAAAGTTTTCCCAATTTTTCAAACTGACTGACCTTCATTTCTTAAAGTAATGATGGCCACTCATTTTTCTTTACTTAGCTGCTTTTTTCTTGCCAGAATACAAATTCTAACAGTCTATTCAGTAGGACTATCAGCTGTGTATCCACCAGACTTTTGCACAACACAACTGATGGTCCCAACCCCTTTTTTAAGGCAAGAAATCCCACTTATTAAAACTGACAGGGCACACCTGTGAAGTGAAAACCATTTCCGGTGACTACCTCTTGAAGCTCATCAAGAAAATATCAAGAATGTGCAAAGCAGTAATCAAAGCAAAAGGTGGCTACTTTGAAGAATCTAACATATAAGACATATCTTCAGTTGTTTCACAATTTTTTGTTAATTATTTCATTCCACATGTGTTAATTCATAGTTTTGATGTCTCTTCAATGTGAATCTACAAGTTTCAGACTCATGAAAATAAAGAAAACTCTTTGAATGAGGTGTGTCCAAACTTTCTGTCTGTACTGTGTATATATATATATATATATATATATATATATATATATATATATATATACAGTTAGGTCCAGAAATATTTGGACAGTGACACAAGTTTTGTTATTTTAGCTGTTTACAAAAACATGTTCAGAAATACAAATATATATATAATATGGGCTGAAAGTGCACACTCCCAGCTGCAATATGAGAGTTTTCACATCCAAATCGGAGAAAGGGTTTAGGAATCATAGCTCTGTAATGCATAGCCTCCTCTTTTTCAAGGGACCAAAAGTAATTGGACAAGGGACTCTAAGGGCTGCAATTAACTCTGAAGGCGTCTCCCTCGTTAACCTGTAATCAATGAAGTAGTTAAAAGGTCTGGGGTTGATTACAGGTGTGTGGTTTTGCATTTGGAAGCTGTTGCTGTGACCAGACAACATGCGGTCTAAGGAACTCTCAATTGAGGTGAAGCAGAACATCCTGAGGCTGAGAAAAAAAGAAAAAATCCATCAGAGAGATAGCAGACATGCTTGGAGTAGCAAAATCAACAGTCGGGTACATTCTGAGAAAAAAGGAATTGACTGGTGAGCTTGGGAAATCAAAAAGGCCTGGGCGTTCACGGATGACAACAGTGGTGGATGATCGCCGCTTACTTTCTTTGGTGAAGAAGAACCCGTTCACAACATCAACTGAAGTCCAGAACACTCTCAGTGAAGTAGGTGTATCTGTCTCTAAGTCAACAGTAAAGAGAAGACTCCATGAAAGTAAATACAAAGGGTTCACATCTAGATGCAAACCATTCATCAATTCCAAAAATAGACAGGCCAGAGTTAAATTTGCTGAAAGACACCTCATGAAGCCAGCTCAGTTCTGGAAAAGTATTCTATGGACAGATGAGACAAAGATCAACCTGTACCAGAATGATGGGAAGAAAAAGGTTTGGAGAAGAAAGGGAACGGCACATGATCCAAGGCACACCACATCCTCTGTAAAACATGGTGGAGGCAACGTGATGGCATGGGCATGCATGGCTTTCAATGGCACTGGGTCACTTGTGTTTATTGATGACATAACAGCAGACAAGAGTAGCCAGATGAATTCTGAAGTGTACCGGGATATACTTTCAGCCCAGATTCAGCCAAATTCCGCAAAGTTGATCGGACGGCGCTTCATAGTACAGATGGACAATGACCCCAAGCATACAGCCAAAGCTACCCAGGAGTTCATGAGTGCAAAAAAGTGGAACATTCTGCAATGGCCAAGTCAATCACCAGATCTTAACCCAATTGAGCATGCATTTCACTTGCTCAAATCCAGACTTAAGACGGAAAGACCCACAAACAAGCAAGACCTGAAGGCTGTGGCTGTAAAGGTCTGGCAAAGCATTAAGAAGGAGGAAACCCAGCATTTGGTGATGTCCATGGGTTCCAGACTTAAGGCAGTGATTGCCTCCAAAGGATTCGCAACAAAATATTGAAAATAAAAATATTTTGTTTGGGTTTGGTTTATTTGTCCAATTACTTTTGACCTCCTAAAATGTGGAGTGTTTGTAAAGAAATGTGTACAATTCCTACAATTTCTATCAGATATTTTTGTTCAAACCTTCAAATTAAACGTTACAATCTGCACTTGAATTCTGTTGTAGAGGTTTCATTTCAAATCCAATGTGGTGGCATGCAGAGCCCAACTCGCGAAAATTGTGTCACTGTCCAAATATTTCTGGACCTAACTGTATATATATATATATATATATATATATATATATACATATAGTGTGTCCACCCATATCCTGTCCACCGCCATCATTAACTTGAGAACGGCGGCAGCTATAGGAATAAAAGTGGTGTCTAGGTATAGTAAAGTAGCCAAGCGCTACAAAATGAAACCACCTATAGCTCCCCCTGGTGGAAAACAGCGGAGTTTGCATTTTTATCTCGAAAACGGAACGAGATAGAGAAAAAAAGTGAATTACAAAGTTGTAGGGCATCATCAATTCAATATGAATCGACACCTCGCATACAGAAATGCTAGGATTAGAACGTGTGAAACTCACAAGGCTGCGGACGTGAAGCGATACCTGATGAAGACCTTCCTACAAGTCATTGGGTATGGTGGCTGCGTCGAGTGGCCTCCACGCTCACCTGACCTGACCCCATTGGACTTCACATCAAAGGTCACATCAAACAGCAGGTGTATGTGACTCCTCAACTAACATTGCAGGACCTATGACGACGTATCACAGATGCTTGTGCAAACGTGTCACCTACCATATTGCCCAATGTGCAGCAATATACAGTATGCTGTCCAGAGTCCAGATGTACATTGCAGCTGATGGTGGCCACTTTGAGCCATATGCGGGACCAGTATTCAATGTTTTGGGGGGTCATGGGTTTCATATCATAGCATTTCTGCATGCCATGTGTCGATTCGCATAGAATTGATGATGCCCTACAATTTTGTAATTCACTTTTTTTCTCTATCTCGTTCCGTTTTCGAGATAAAAATGATAACTCCGTTGTTTTCCTTCAGGTGACACTATAGGCGATTTCATGGCGTAGCGCATGGCTACTTTACTATACCTAAACACCACTTCTATTCCTATAGCTGCCACCGTTCTCAAGTTAATGGCGGTGGACAGGATATGGGTGGATACACTGTATACTGTATATAGGATATACGCTGAACAAAAATATAAACACAACATTTGTTTTTGCTCCCATTTTTCATGTGCTGAACTCTAAAGGGTGCTTTACACGCTGTGACATCGCTACCAATATATCTTCGGGGTCACGTCGTTAGTGACACACATCCGGCGCCGGTAGCGACATCGCAGCGTGTGACACCAAGGAGCGATGATCAACAATTGCAAAATCGTTCAAAAACGGTGATCGTTGACACGTCACTGCTTTTCTTAATATCACTGCTGCCAAAGGTACGATGTTGTTCGTCGTTCCTGCAGAAGCACACATTGCTATGTGTGACACCGCAGGAACGACGAACATCTCCTTACCTGCGTCCACCGGCAATGAAGAATGAAGGAGGTGGGTGGGATGTTACGTCCCGCTCATCTCCGCCCCTCCGCTTCTATTAGCCGTCCGCTTAGTGACGCCGCAGTGACGTCGCTATGACGTCGAACGCACCTCCCCCTTGAGGGAGTGATTGTTCGGCGGTCACAGCGACGTCGCTGACAAGGTATCTGCTGTCACGCTGCCATAGCGATAATGTTCGCTACGGCAGCAAGCACCAAATGTCGCACGAACGACGGGGGCGGGTGCTATCGCGCTCGACATTGCTAGCAATAGCTAGCGATGTCGCAGTGTGTAAAGCACCCTTAAGATCTAGGACTTTTTCTATGTACACAAAATGCCTTTTTCTCTGAAATATTTAAATATTGTTCCCAAATTTGTCTAAGGCCCGTTTCACACGTCACTGACGTTCTTCACTGACATGTAAAACACACACATGTCCCTCCGTGTTCCGTGATTCACGGCACACGTGGGTGGTCCATGTGCAATCCGTGATCCCGTGATTGCATATGGACATTACTCACCTGCCTTCACTGCTGCTGTCCATGGTGCTGAAGTCTCTGGCTCTGCAGCGTCCGCCCACCGCTCTCAGCACCTACTTCCTGGTCAGCAGTTCCTGCTTTCATGAATATTCATGAGCTGCTGAGAGCGGAGCAGGCACAGCGAATCGCAGGCAAGGTAAGTTGAACATTTTTAATATTTAGTATGTCCGTGATTTTCTTGTATGTGTTTCACTGATCACACACGGATCACACCCTAGTGTGGTCCGTGGGTCATCAGTGATGCCAGACAAAAACTGACATGTCTCCGTGCAGAATCACGGCCAAGGGACGGCACGCTGCACGGAGACACGTTCAGTGAAAAATCACTGATGTGTGACCAGACCCATTGATTATAATGGGTCTGCGTATGTCAGTGATTCTGGTACGTATAAAAAAAAAAGCACACACGTACCAGAATCACTGACGTGTGAAAGGGGCCTAAAACTGTGTTAGTGAGAACTTCTCCTATACAGAGATAATCCATCCACCTCACAGGTATGGCATTATCAAGAAGCTGATTAGACAGCATGATTTTTGCACAGGTGTGCCTTAGGTTGGCCACAATGAAAGGCCACTCTAAAATGTGAAATTTTATTGAGTGTGTCAGGGAAGGGGGTCAGAAAACCAGAAAAAATATGATGTAACCACCATTTGCCTCACACAGTGCAACACATCTACTCCCAATAGAGTTTATCAGGTTGTTGATTGTAGTCTGCGAAATGTTGGTCCACTCTTCTTCAATGACTATGTGAAGTTGCTGGATACTGGCAAGAACTTGAACACGATGTCATATACTCTGATCCAGAGCATCCCAAATATGCTCAATGGGTGACATGTCCGGCGAGTATGCTAGCCATGTAAGAACCAGGATGTTTTCAACTTCCAAGAATTGTGTGTAGGTCCTGGCAACATGGGACCATGTATGCTACAGTTTGACATGATTGTCATGGATGAATGGAACAACAATTGGCCTTGAGATTAGGGATCCTACCAAGGATTGGATCGATTCAGGATCACCGATCCCACCTCAGATCAGCGATCCTAGCCGAACCCATTAAATTCAGCGGGCGCATCATACTTACTGAGGCTCCATCACAGCTGTAAACTGCTCCCGCAAACTCTCCTTCCCTTCCTGTGCCACTCATCATTATTTATCCCATATGCATTACTTTCCCTGCTTTCCCTGCCCTCCGGCAGTCCTGGCTTCTGTGATTCATTGCAGTCAGACGTGCCCAAAGTCTGTGTTACAGCATCTGCCTGCAACCAGTCATCGCTCATTGTGGCTCATTCATTCTCTGTCTGCACTCATTGCGGGCAGTCATGTTCTATGGCCGCTCGCTGTGGCTGAGATGTAGCCTAGCTGGAATTGCTGTGGGACTTCTTATTGATTACATCGGACCCGCAGGGGTGTTTAGGGGGTTAATAAAGTGGTGAAAGAGGCTGTTTTTTGTATTTTAGTCCAAATAAAGGATTTTTTTGGTGCTTCTGTTTGTTTACTTTTACTTACAGATTAGTGATGGCATCTCATAGACGCCTGTGTCATCACTAACCTAGGGTTTAGTAGCAGCTGTGGGCTGTTATTAATCCCTTATTACTCTGATTGCCACCGCACCAGGTCAACGGGACATGCCGGGTAAAGCGCCAGACTTGTCAAATCTAATAGATGCGACAATCCTGGACGGGTGCAGGTTGCTATTTTTAGGATGGGTGGCAGCCAATAGCTATGGCCCTTCCCAGTCTGAGAATATTAGCCCTCAGCTGTTGAGCTTTATTTTGGCTGGGTATAAAATTGGGGGGCTGCATGCTAGTTTTTTAATTATTTATTTAAATAATTTTAAACAAAAAAGTGTTTCCTCTTATTTAAATAAACCACAAAAAGAGGAATTACATTTTCCCCAAAAAATTCAGAAAAATTCACAGCAAGAAAGGTCAACAAGGTTTACCTGCCAAGTCACAGAAACAAATGCATTCACAGGATGCAGCAAACCCCCTTAATAAAGATGGAGGCAACAGGTGCAAAACATGGATGGAGTAACCACTCACACACAGCCACTCCATGGAGGGGGAACTGCTTAGTATTAAAATTGCACACAAATAGCTTATATTGGGTGCCGTTCACACATATAGGTGCACAGTGTCTGGCTTCTATAAGGTATTAGTTCATATTTTGGTCAAAATATGGATGCTTGTGTGATGCCCTGGACTAGCCAGGTAGTCACAGGTAGGCCCTTACACAAACACCTCCCCCCCTTAATAAGGTGACAGCAGCCAACCTACAAAACCCTTTTCACTTCTCTCAGTGTTCAATGATCACACCAGGGGGGCGGGACCATGTGGTTGGCCACGCCCACCTAGGAGTCCGGAGAGCCTGAGACAGGAAACAGTTGGAGAGTTGAGTGGAGTCAGTTTGGAGTCAAGTCAAGTGCAGCAGGCCTGAGGTGTCAGGTCTACAGCGTCAACACTGACCGGTGCCGGGGTCGTAGCCCTGGTACCATGGCAAGGAGGCAGACAGTGGTGACCACCTGCAGGAGCTGGGATTACAGCCGGTGGAACCGCAAGGGACCGGGACCAGGTAGTGGCCCGCCGGTACCGAACCGGGGAACCGATTGGAAACCGGAGCACTAGGAGCGGTACGCAGACCCAGTATGAGGCCCAGAAACCACTGTACCGAGTCGAATCCACTGATTGAGGACTGGACTTTAGGTCTTTTCCCACCTAAGACCCGACTGAAGACAACAGCCCAACCATAGGGGTATAAAGCCACCGCCCAGGCATCCAGACCCCACGAGCCAGCGTCTATGGGCAAACGGGCTCTACCGGCACACACAAGGCTGGGGAGCGGACTACCGTTGCTCAGGCATAGGAGTCATCATTTCTACCAAAAGTGAGGTGCAGGAGAAAGGCGGGGACCACCAACCTGAAAAGGGGAAAAAGAGCAGCCGGCTGTGGGCACCGTCCACCATCTTGTTTGGTTTACCAGAGACTCCAGCGTGTCTGTAATAGTGAGTACAACAGTGCCTTCGGGCCGCGCACTGCGCCGAACCGTACCGTCATGCCAGCACGCATCCATTTCCCCGCCTCAGCACCTCCCTCGGACCCCTGGGACCATCATCCCCCTATCCACAGAGGGGTCAACACCAAGCTGCGCAACACCGTCCCCCAGAGCCTAGTCAAAGGTAGCAGTGGTGTCCATCCATTCACCACAACCCGTGGGTGGCGTCACGAACTTAACTAATAACCACGGCCCCGGTCGTAAACCTAACCCCTACGTAGCGCCAGCATTCTTTCAGAGCGAAGTGACCCCGGGTCCGGAGGCGCTCGAGCGACCCACCAACGAGCCCGGATCCGAGCGGCTCGGCTGCAGCCGAGCGGGGGCGGTACACTTGCAACCCACGTCAAGGGTCCTCATGCTTGCGAGTCCCTACACTAAATTTAAAAGCTTAACCACAAAAAGAGGAATTGTTTTGCACCTGTTGCCTCCATCTTTATTATGGGGTTTGGCTGCATCCTGTGAGTGCATTTGGTTCTGTGACCTGGGCAGGTAAACATTATTGCCCTTTCTTGCTGTAAATTTTTCTTATTTTGATACACAGCCAAGATAAGCGCAGGGTTGGGGGCTGCAACCTGTGGCCGTGGGCTTTATTTGTGCTGGGTATCATAATACAGGGGGACCCTACTCCAATTTTTTTATTTATTTATTTTTACTGTATGGGTAGAATCACACCAATGTATGACTCTCACGAGTATTGTGAGAAAATCTCGCATTGCACTCGGCCCCATGTAAGACAATGCTGCAGCTCACATTTGTGAATTTTTCCTCAGCCCTAATCGGACTAAGGAAAAATATTGCAGCATGCTGTGATTGTCTGCAAGTCTTTTATTTCTCGCACCCATACAAGTCTATGGGTGCGAGAAAACCATCGGACTGCACTCAGATGACATTCAAGTGCAGTACAATTTGCACACAGGCTGACAATCTAGGAGATGGGGAGATTAATCTCACACTCTCCTCTGCAGCTGTGCTCCGATAGCAGGAGGGGGTCATAGTCCCATGACACTCAGACCACGCTCGCAGCAGAGCTTGAGCTGAGCGTCATCAGCATATCGCATCCGATGCTCTCACATCACATGCCATACGCTAATGTGACTCTGGCCTACGATATAGACAAGAATAGCGCCTGTGAATGGGAGCAGTCAGCTGACATGCAGACACGCTGCCACACAGTGTTGGGGCGCGGCTGACTACAACCAATTACAGGCGCCGGTGGGCGGTGAAAGCAGTGCATATTCAATGAAAGTTAATTAGCTGCTCCAGAAGTAAATGCACGACCTGGAAACAGCTTGTTGCCATGATAGATCCTCGGTGAGTATATCGCATGCGCTCCTTTCTCCTGAACCCTTTTACCAACATTATTAATCTCCAGTTTCTGATCCCCATAAATTTATATGGGCACTGGATTCTGGATAGGAACCAGATTTTAGAAAAAGATAATAGAGACCCACCAGTACCAGTTTTCTGCGAGTCTGCTCATCTCTAAATAGCAGTTCTGATTGATTGCTAAAGGCAACGAAGGATATTCTTAGTATAAGACAGCTTATGTGTCAGTTAATATGATTTCGGTGGAGAGACAGACAGAGAGACAGACAGAGAGAGACAGGCACAGACTGAGACAGACAGAGACAGAGAGAGACAGAGAGAGATAGACTGACAGAAACAGACAGACAAACAGAGACAGACAGAGAAAAAGAGAGACAGACAGACAAAGACAGACAGAGACAGAGACAGACAGAGAAAGAGACAGAGACAGACAGATACAGACAGACAGAGACAGACAGAGACCGACCGACAGAGACCGACAGACAGACAGACAGAGACAGACAGACAGAGACAGACAAAGAGAGACATAGCCGGATAGAGAGATAGAGAGAGACAGAGGTAGAGAGAGAAAGAGACAGACAGAGAGAGACAGACAGAGAGGCAGACAGAGACAGAGAGTGACAAACAGAGGGACAGAGAGAGGTGGATAGAGAGGTAGACGGAGAGTGAGACAGATAGAGAGGGAGAGTGAAAGAGTGGGAGAGAAACAGAGAGACAGTTACTATCCCGGGCAACTCTGGGTACTACAGCTAGTAATATATATAGGCGGCTATGTGGAGGCTTATAAAGTATATTAGAGGCTGTGTGGCACTCACGTATAAAGGAGGCTATGTGGGGCTCAAAATATAAAGAAGGCTACATGGAGCTCATAATGTATATAGGAAGCTATGTGGGGCTCATAAAGTACATAGGAGGCTATGTGGGGCTCATAAAATATATAAGGCTATATGGGGCTCATAATATACCGTATATAGGAGGCTATGTGGTTCTCATAATGTATATAGGAGGCTATGTGAGCGCTCAAAATGTATTTTGGAAGCTTTGTGGGGGGCTCATGCTGTATTTAGGAGGCTATGTAAGGGCTTAAACTGTATATAGAGTGGCTATGTGAGGACTCACACTGTATATAAGGGGCAACATGGGGGTTCATACAATATATGGGCTCATATTGTATATAGGGGGATTTCAGTATATCTAATTCTGCTCTATTTTAAATGATACAACTAATAGTAATAAAAATAATAATTAAAATTAATATGTTAATATAAATATGGAACAGAATTAATTTCAGCCTAGGGGCTCGGCCCTCCACACGTCACAGTCTCTCATGTGGACCCTTGGAAAAATTAATTGCCCAGCCCTGTCCTATAGTATTGATTTCAATAATGGACAATGTGAATTGAAATTGATAGCAGTTCGTATTTGGGTAGAATTTTTCTTTATTGACTCAATATTAAGGAAGAGGACAAGGTACAATGAGTTATTTTTTTACTTTTGTGGGTTTTTTATATGTATTCTTGGTTTTCACATTTATAGCTAAGAAAATTTCAATTCATCCTCATTTTCAAAATCTGTAAGTATAAGATGATGACACAAATAATGTCTTAATCATACAAACAATTGTCTTAATGAGGGCTTATGATAGATAACTGTATATCTGAACACTGCAATCAAGCGCTTTCTTTTCTCTTCTCCATTGCAACCAAAATAACAGAGGTTTCAATTTTCTTTCGCACCTGAAATCAGTGAAATTGTTGGAATGCTGCTTCTCTAAAGACACAAGGTTTTTTTTTCCTCTTAATGTTTACAGGTGCATTATGCAACGGTTAAGCTGGACATTCGGCCAGCTAATGGCAAAAATCAGGGCAAGAATAAATAAATATCAATAAACATCCGCTCCTAAAGGCAATGAAAATCTGAAAATCTCTTTTAAGTAAAAAGTGCACTGACCCAAAGCATTATAACACAGTATCTTGTTAATAATCAGAACTGTATAGAGCTATAGGGGGCACATGGTCATTAAAATATTTTTTTTGCCACCATCTGTGATGTACATCAGTTGGCAGGGAGCATTCATATAGCTCCACTGCTGGCAATAAAGAATCGCAGTGTAGTTGAAGGAAGCTATTTTTCGCTTTCTACCTGTTGCTTTCTATACGACTCAGCTGCCAAAATGACAAACACATCATTATGCTAATTTAGCATTTACCTACCAGTCAGATAAGGCCTATACCATCAACAGAAGCAGCACCTCCGTGGATTATCTGGAGAGGTCACGTGCACAGGTTGGAGTATTTGGTGAGTTTTTTTTACGTCAGCATTTGTAACTAGAGACGAACCCGAGGTTTGGTGTTTGGTGTTCATACTAAACACAGACTTTACCAAAAAACAGAGCTCGGGTTCGGAGTTTGGATGCTTTACGTGTGAATATTATGACAGCAAGCATCGCTGTGCTCTGGTACGCTCGGTGCTCAGCCCAGTGCGAGCTGTTTGCAGTGTTTGAACAGCTCACACTGGGGCTAACAACAGTGTGATCGGATGAAGAGTGCACCAAAAAAAATTTGGAAAAACCCTGCTCATGCGCCTGGCTTATGGCTGGATGTATGTGGGCGGAGACCCAAACTGCCCAATCAGGGACTTCAATTGGGTTCAGGTCAAGTCCAGGTCCCAAACCAAACTTTATCTGGAGTCCGGATGAAGCCACCAAACTGAACAAAGTGACGCTCATCTCTATTTGGCAGCCAAAACCAGGAGGGGACCAGTAAGATGTAAAGTATAAGGGCTCGTGCACACGTTGTGTAATTGCATGCATTTACGCTGCGTATTGCACTGCAGTGTAAATGCATGCGTCCTGCGTCCCCTGCACAATCTATGAAGATTGTGCATGATACGTGCGCACGATGCTTTTATGAATACAGTGATTTGGGTGCTAAAATTTTGACCCAAATCCATGCATTCATAAAATGAGCATGTTAATTATTCTGTGCTCTATGGATGCAGCTCCCACTCTGTCTATGGTGGGGGCAGCAGCCAGAGCGCATGAAATCGACTTTTTTCTACAAAAAACTACATCCATTATGCAGTGTTTCTGCAGCGATTTGAAGCGCACATGTGCTGTCAAATCACTTCAGAGTATTCAGCAGTTACGTGCGCATGAGCCCTAAGGCCACAAGCACACATTGAGTATTTGGTGAGTTTTTTTACCTCATTATTTGTAACCAAAACCTGGAGTCGGTGATAAATCCAGATATGGTGCTTGGTGCTCATGTTTCTATTATACTTTTCCTCTGATTGTTCCACTACTGGTTTTGAATGACAAATACTGAGGTAAAAACTCACCAAATACCCAACATGTGCTTGTGGCCTAATAAAAACACAGGCACCACTTCTGAATTTTTTACAAACTCCTGGTTTTTGTTTACAAATAGTTAGGCAAAAGCTTATCAAATACTCAACGTGTGCAGACTGCCCAGACCCACCACCAAACCATCCCCTTCAAAAAGAAAACACCACAACAAGTCTTTTTTCTTTTAAATCCAACTTTTTTATTAAATATCATTTTATTATATAAACGAGAGACTGATAATTAAAAGCTCTCATCTTTTTCTCCAGTGGCAAAAATTTAAAGGTCACAGCTTTTGGGATATTTACCGCCTAAACCGGCCGTCCTGTGCGGGTGTCTCCAGCCACCTCTAACAACCCCTTCCGCTGCTGCGACTTTTCAAAGAAAAACAACCGAACAAAATAAAACATTTTTATAACCAGGGAGGGAGGGCGGGAGACAGGTCCGGGTCCTTCAGAGAGAGGCCGCCCCCGGGACGTGCTGAGGTATATATACTACAGGGGGCGGGGCCAGTGACATCACCTGCGCATCACTGCATAACTAATGAGATGTTTCCTTCTTAAAGGAGACATCACTTTATTGACCATATTAGGGCCGGCAGTCAGGGGGCAGCATCACAAACATGGCTGCGATGCCCCACAGACTGCCCAGACCCACCACCAAACCGTCCCCTTCAAAAAGAAAACACCACAACAAGTCTTTTTTCTTTTAAATCCAACTTTTTTATTAAATATCATTTTATTATATAAAGGAGAGACTGATAATTAAAAGCTCTCATTTTTTTCTCCAGTGGCAAAAATTTAAAGGTCACAGCTTATAAACTCAACAGGAGGCCTTAACAAGGCCAACACACAAAAAATGGGGTTTTTGGGATATTTACCGCCTAAACCGGCCGTCCGGTGCGGGTGTCTCCAGCCACCTCTAACAACCCCTTCCGCCAAGGAACAGCGAAATCCTGATGAGCTGTGACCCCCCCTAAGCCCATAAGAGCCTGGGCAATACCTTAACGAATCCCTTCCAGAAAAATATCCAAACCAGAATCATTTAAATGAACTCCATCCGGACGCAAGAAAAAGGAGTTGTCCCCTTCTAGGCGATGGTGGCGAACCACTACACCATTCTTGAAACGGACAAACCTCGAAATTCGCTGATTAAGCGTGCGCCTGGTTCTCTCCATGGCGCTACCCTCTCTAGCCCCGTGCCACGTAAGCCTGGGGATCACCTCAGACCAGACTAGCTTGAAAACCGGGAAGAAACATGGAAACTTATCCATGTCTGACCTCATTAACGTTAAAAGTTCTGCCAAGGGAAAAGAGGCTAAGTCATTTCCCCCTGCATGAATGACCAAGACAACTGGCGCTGCCACACTATTTGCAATCTTCACGACTTACGGTAGGACCTGTGGCCATGACAGGCCCCTATAACCCCTCCAATTGATGTCCTCTTCCAGAAATCCTAGACTTCGACCACCGGGACAGGAATCGGCTCTCCTTGCGGCCCAATATACAAACGAATGTCCCAAAATCCAAACGCTAGGCCGGTTTTCACCTGTAATAAAAACTGTGTTAATACCAGAACTACAAACCCACCACCGAATGTCATATCTGTCCGACAATCCCCCTTTTTTTTTTGTATATACATCGTTTTCCGGGGAACTAAACAACATTTGTAGAGAAAATTGGACTTAGAATCAAATCAGGTCTTATATATCTCATGAAACATTTCGATTGCCACCTTCCTACCCTCTGGATTTCCAGTTCTTGCATGCCAGCCTGCGATGCCTCCGTAGCCGCCCCGATCCTAAAGGAATGGTTGCCGAATTCCGACGCGGGTAAACCCAATGAGCTTAAAATTTTTGCATTACCGCCAAAAATTGTCCCGACAAAAGAGGTGAACCATCCTCATGAATGAAAAATTGTTCGCCATTGCTCCTAACCCCTAAGAAGGCCGTAACGCATGCCTTCGGGCATACTGGGCCGTCCATAGAAAACAATGGGAACCATGTGCCTCTACCTGACTGATCTGTTTTTGACTTACGCAGCCTGATACGTAACCCATTTCCACATATCAGCACGTCATCTTGGCGCAAGCCCCCATCTGACCCCAGTGTCCTTGGAATAAGCTCCGAAATTCGCAACGCACCAAAAAACGCAATTGCAAAAACGGCCGAAAACAAAATGAACTCATATTGTGAGTAACAAATCGTTCTCACGCCCTTTATTAACTCTGCCAGCAAAAGGAATGAAATGGGCCTTCTAGGATCCTTTCGCTTGGCACTCTTTAACCAGCCCTTTAATACCTGGGTCACTAAAAAAGCCTTTGTCACATCCGGCCAGTTCCGCAATTTAAAATGAAAAGCCAGACCCGATAATCGGTTACGAGCGACAGTCCCAGATGTGTTCCGGTTATTCAGATATGTTAAATAATGCATTGTTTGCTGTAATAAAACATCACTTGAGGGCTTGCCCTCAGCCACACCTCCCGAGTCACACCACTCACTCCATGCTTTACCATAAGCACGCCAGGTTGATGGGGCCACCGATCCTTGAACCATGGATGTTAGTGTATGGGGACATCCCACAACCATGCCGAGCATACCAGACCTTCCTCCTGTGCCGAAGGATGGAGCTCTCGAAATCTCTGGAAATTGAAACGTGAGAGCGCATCAGCCATCTTATTACTATAACCAGGTACAAATTTTGCTCTAAACCACGCATTTAAATTTAAGCATTTTAAAACCATGAACCTAATTAACTTGATGACCGGAGGAGAGGAAGCGGACAAATGATTAATAGCGTGTACGATGCTGGCGTTATCGCACCAAAAAGTTATACGCCTGTTTTTCAAAGCCTCACCCCACAATTCCGTAGCGACCACTATAGGGAACAGCTCAAGCAAAGTCAGGTTCTTCGTCCATGCCCGCTCTTCCCAATCTTGAGGCCATTTCTCTGAACACCATTGGTTACCAAAAATTACTCCAAATCCAGCTGACCCGGCCGCATCGGAATACAGTTCCACCTCGTCATTTGATTGCATATTTTCCTGGAAACATGTGCGGCCATTATAATTTTCCAAGAAGGACCGCCTTACCAATAAATCCTCCTTCAAAGGAACAGTTAACCTGATTTTATGGTGAGACAATCTTACCCCGCGGGTGGCCAAAGAAAGGCGCCTTGAAAATATTCTACCCATAGGCATAACTTTGCACGCAAAATTCAAGGATCCCAATAACGATTGCATTTGAACTAACGTGACCTTGTTAACGGACAAAAAACCCAGAATAAGGTGCAGTCAACCAGATATTTTGTCCTGTGGGAGCCTGAATTCCATTGCCTTGGAGTCGATCACTATCCCTAAAAATGCCAATTCTGTCACTGGGCCTATGGTCTTTTCTTGTGACAGTGGAACCCCAAAATCTTTCATGAGTTGTTTAAATTGAACCAAAATATTTGCGCATATAGGCGAATTCTCGGGGCCAACAAATAAAAAATCATCTAAATAATGGGTTATTGAAGAACATCCTGTTTCCTTCCGCACTACCCATTACAGGAATGTACTAAAAGTTTCAAAATACTGACAAGAAATGGAGCAACCCATCGGAAGACAGGTGTCGAAATAATATGCACCTTCTAGCATAGCACCCAAAAGGTGATAACAATCAGGATGTACTGGTAGCAACCGAAAAGCGGATTCAATATCAGATTTTGCTAAAAGGGCACCTGGACCTGCCTCCCTAACTAATTCCACTGCCTTATCGAAAGACACGTATTTCACCGCAGATTCCTCTTCCGGAATACCATCGTTCACCGAAGTGCCCCTTGGATAAGACAGATGATGGATTAAACGAAATTGGCTTTGGTCTTTTTTGGTCACAACCCTCAATGGGGATACCCTTAAATTGCAAAAAGGCCGTACTCTAAAAGGGCCTTTAAAACGACCAAGCGCAACTTCCTTATCCAGTTTTTTCCGAATAACCTCCGGATGTTCCTCCGCAGATTTCAAATTGGGGGAAGAAGATGGAGACCTAGAGTAAACAAAAGGGATGAAAAAAACAAAAGAAAAACCAAACCTAAGCTGTGCAGCTGCCGGTTTATTGGGTACCTGTCTAGCCACGGTCCCATCCTGATTACGCTCACCGGGGTCACGGTGTTCACTATGGGTATTTGGCTTTTGTCCTGGAACTTTGTGTCCCGGTTTTGGGCACTTTGAAACCGGGTGGAGGGCTCCACATGCTCAACATTCATGTTTGAACTTACACAGCCCATAAAATTTGCAGAACCCCTCGTTAAAAGCCCAACATGTTCCGGGACGGCGGACGGCCACTGGACCTGTATGTTGGTTCCCGTGTCCAGCGGCCGAACCTGGAAAGGGCTGCAAGGTTTTTTGCGCCATCATCAGCCTCAGCCATGAATCCGTGGCTTTTACACCCCAACCTAAGTGCGGCTGAATATCCAAGCGCCCGCGGAACTCCTCATCGTATTTCCACCAAGCTGAACCACCATGTGACTTATATGAATTGTAGATAACATCCATATAAATAAAGAGTTCTGAACACCGTTCCGGATGACGTTGGCCCATAACACAACCCATTACTGCGAAAGCCTGTAACCAATTGTTTATAGTCTTAGCGACCTTAGGTTTACGATCGTAAGACTTCTCCCCGAAACGCCGTTCTCTATCTACCGCATTCTGTTCGGTAGATATAAAAGACCAAATGTCCACATATTTATTAGCCCATATAGCTTCTTTTACTTGTTCGTCCAAATGGGCTCCCAATGGAGGGACTCCACAAAATAAGCCCTCTTTATATAAATCCGGGCGTAGAGGGGTGGGCAATGGAGGGACTCCATCAGTATGAAGCAATTTAGGATTTATAAAAACTTTATGACCGGAAGGCTCTATACTCCCCATCCCCTGTGACGAACCACCTTTCCATACACCCACATAAGGGTACTCACCATGTGGCGATGTCATTGAAACCAGCTCTTGCAAAGGTTCGCTCTGTGTTGGAGGTTGGGCGACCATCCTGACCGACTGCTCCCTTGTTGATCTTCTGCTGATCCTTGACTCAGCTAGTGAATCTTCCGAAGAAGAGGGAGAACACCAGCGCGACGATCTTGATCGTCTACTACGCCGTCTGGATCTCGACCTCCTATTACGTCTACTATGCCGACGATGCCCGTAATGCCCTGAATGACGATGCCCGTACCGTTCACTTGATGATGAGGATGACGAGAAATCATGGCGGCTGCCTGCACCGTGTGACATAGCACCGGCCAGGGTTCCTGCGCATGACCGCTGCGACTGCCTTTCTGTACTATGAACCGCCGCTGCTGTGACCTGCTGTACCCCGCTCTGTACCATTGAAGATGGGTTAAATATTTCCCCTAATGCTTGAGGAGGCGGTTGAACAAGTACCTGGGCATGGGTATTATTGCCCTGAGGCACCGTCGCAGACCCTACAGGGGCGGGAAGCATAGGCAGAGTGGCCTGAGATGTAGGGGGAGTTACAATTCCAGGAACCCACTCTGTTTGCTGGCTTGCTGCATATTGTAATATGGTAGGGGTCCTCCCACCCCCTCTCCCTACCTCCCTCTGAGATTCTGTCATAGTGCCTCGGCTATCTCTCCTTGGCGCAGGGTCACCAGTGGATTCTGAGGAACCCTGACTCACACTCTGGTTATTTCCCATTATGGGTCTCCCCAGGTCAGTGTATGTGGGAACAATAACTAAATTACCCTGCTGAGTGTTTATACCCTCCCTTAAATTGCAGCCACCAGTGATGGGAGCCAAAAATTCCAAACTCGGCTGCACTTGAATAGCCCCTTCTGAGGTGAAACAGCGCCCAGACTCGATAAAACCCCTGTCCCCCTGAATGACTGGCCTGTGTTGATAAACTCCCACTGGGATTCCCACAGCTGCAGTGGTTACCTCAGAGACCCGAGTGGGCATGGCTTCCTGGACAGAGCCTGAGGTAAATTTCCTCCCACTTTTTTTTGACTGTAAATGTGGGCTCAAACGCACCGGAGGGCGGGCAATCCTTTTAGATCTCCGCCCCCCGGTCTTTGTTGTTTGAACCTCGGCAGGAACGGAGTCACCCGCGGCTAAAAGCGCCGTGAGCCAGTTGCTCCCTTCCCTGCTGATACGCTCCCTTACCACTTCCTGAAGCGGGTCCATCGTTCCGGCTGACCAGACAGGTCCGGGTCCTTCAGAGAGAGGCCGCCCCCGGGACGTGCTGAGGTATATATACTACAGGGGGCGGGGCCAGTGACATCACCTGCGCATCACTGCATAACTAATGAGATGTTTCCTTCTTAAAGGAGACATCACTTTATTGACCATATTAGGGCCGGCAGTCAGGGGGCAGCATCACAAACATGGCTGCGATGCCCCACACATGGTCATAGGCTGCGTTCCCATGATGATCTTCTGGTGTTGCAGAATTTCTGCACCATTTGTACACCTATTTATATTTACATAAGAATACTTGTGTTTTTTCATTGCGGTTTTGTGTGCGTTTTTTTATCTACGTTTTTATCCCATTTTTGTCTCTTTTGAATGTGTCATGCTTTAAATAAAGCTGCTTTGTTTTTGATACTTCCTGGTATTTGGCTTGGTCAAAAGTTTATTGATATACTTCAGTTTGGATTATATGATGATTTTGATGCATTTCCACAGCAGAAAAACACTAAAAATTCATGTGCGTTTTTTACCTGCAGCTTTTCCACATCTAATGAACGTCTAAGGGCTGCTTCTCACTTGCGAGTTTCTCGCAGTAGAGCAATGCGAGAAAAACTTGCATTGGAATCGGACACATGTTAGTGAATGATTCAGCTCGCATTTGCGATTTTTTTTCTCAGTCCAAATCGGACTGAGAATAAAATCGCAGCATGCTGCTTTTTTGCGAGTTTCTCGAACCATTTTTCTCAATGATTCCCTATGGAAGCAGATTAAAAGTAGGATCACACACGCGCACCAGCGTTCACATTTGCGAGTGTGGCAGGAACTATGCTCATTAAATATTCAACAGATGAATGTGACATCACATTCCCAAAGGTAAATTAACTGACACATGTGTAATAGCTTTTATCTAGTTAAGATGTTGCAGGAAACTAGCATCGCAAACGCGACACACACGCGTCGCACACGCGAGCAAAATCAATAATTTATTCAGAAATAGCATCGCACTTGCGTTGCACTCGCACCTAAGGTGAACTAAAATCAGCCGAGTTTTTTTCAGCCCAGTCGGACCGATTTTACTCGCATAGATGTGTTTCCAGCCTAAAGGAAAATTCTGCACATAAGGCCCGTTTCAAACGTCAGTGAAAAACACTGACGTTTTTCACTAGCGTGTAAAACACGCACATGTCCCTCCGTGTGCCGTGAATCACGGCACACGTGGGTTGTCTAAGTGCAATCCGGGCTCCGTTCTCCGTGGCCCGTGATTGCACTTAGAGATTAACTCACCTGTGCGCGCTCCCGCTCTCCATGGTGCTGATCACTCCTGCGGTGCAGCATCCGGCCGGCGCTGACCCCCGCAGCAGCTGCTTCCGGGTCGGCTGTGTCGTGCATCATGAATATGCGCGACAGTAATGAGCCGGCTCAGAAGCAGTAAGCTGCACGGGCTGCAGAGGACATCACTAGAGCCGGGTGAGTAAAAATGATTTTTATTTTAAAAGCACGTTTTTTCTGGCACGTGTTTCACGGATCACACCACTGCGTGGTCCGTGGGACATCAGTGATGCCAGAAAAAATGGACATGTCTCCGTGCGGCAATCACGGACACGCGTGAACGCACGGAGACATGGTCAGTGAAAAATCACTGACGTGTGAGCAGACCCATTCATTATAATGGGTCTGCGTATGTCAGTGATTCTGGTACGTTTAAAAAAAAGCACAAACGTACTAGAATCACTGACGTGTGAAACAGGCCTCAAACTCAGTTTACCCACAAGAAACATTGACATGCTGCGCATTGGAAACGCGCACTACAGGTCAGGTTACGCTGAGTTATAATGAAGCATAGTTGGCCGGACATTTCTATAAATCCCATCCACTCTGCTGGAACTGTAAGATGCTGCATATTTGACACAGTGAAAATACAAAGCCTCAAAAACTCACCAACAGCTTCTTGTGGAACTGTAGCCTTATTGATTCCTTTTTTTGTATGAATTGGGAGAGAGAACATGAGGGGTGGAGGATGGGAGAGAGGACATGTAATTATGGTGAACTGGAGGAGAGCACATTTATTTATAATGAATTGGGGGTCAGGACATGCAATTAAATGAGTGAGGGCTACACTGTCTAAGGCCGGCTTCTCACTTGCGATTTTCTCGCAGTAGTGCACATGTTAATCAATGAGGCAGCTCCCATCTCCTATTTTTTTCTCAGTCCAAATCGGACTGAGAAACAAAATCGCAGCATGCTGCGTTTTGGTGAGTTTCTCGCACGAGTCTCTCCAATGCAAGTCTATGGGTGCATACGGACCATCCTAGTGACATGCGTTTTTCAATAGGTTTCACGCATGTAGCAGAGAACAATGTAAATGCTTCTATACATAACATTACATGAGTAGCAGCTGCTGAGGGTAAAAACTGATTGCACACTGACAGCATACTGATAGCACACTGATGACTAGTGAACTAAAATCGGCCGACTTTTTTTCCTGCTACTTGGACCGATTTTACATGCATAAATGTGATTCCAGCCTAATGTTCAGAGAGATGATAGTAGTAATACTTTTTTTTATTAAAAGATAGTCCATCATTATACATAGTACTGTACTTTAGCACAGTGGGTATCAAAATCTGTTAATTTACCAGGTTTTCTCATGTAAAAAAAAAATCATACTAAGAAGTATCATTTCAGAAGTTTTACCACCCCCCCTTAATATAACTTACCTATAGTCTGTAATAATCCATCAAGAAACAAACTGAAATAATTTTGAGGCTGAAAATTAAAATAATAAAACTAAAATAATGTGGTTGCATAAGTGTAAACACCCTCTTATAATTGGGGATGTGTTTGTGTTCAAACTTAGCCAGTCAGATTTAAATGCATGTTAAATAGTAGTCAGTAGTACACAGCTGGCATCATTTATAGTGATTTTGTATACCCCCCTATAAAGTATAGCTGCTCTAGTATGATTGTACTGACATATTGTTTGTTGCCTTTTACAGCAAACAGCTTACAACACAGCAGAGCAATTTTATTTTTGAAAATTGTAAGTCAGGAGAAGGTTCCAAAAATATTCAAAGACATTAGAAATACCATGGAACACTGTGAATTTGGCAATCAAAAAGTGGCTTAAATTTTGAACAGTAACATTATTTAGAACTCAAAAAGGCAGCATTAAATGAGGTGTATGAATTTATGGCAAATACTGGCTGTGTACTTCTTGTGTGAACAATCTCCATAAACTTCATATGTCTGACCGATGGGGCATAGTAGCAAGATGAAAGTCTTTTCTTACATAGAAAAACATCTAAGCGTAGCTATGTTTTTCCAAAACCTGCACAACAGCAAGTCTGCCCAAAACCATGTGGGAAAATGTATTATGCTCTTATGAGACCAAGGCTGAAATTTTTGTCCATAATTCCAAAATACATGTTTGGCAAAAAGGACATCTCTGAACATCAGCAAATAGGACACTATACTTACAATGAAGCATGATGGAAGCAGCATTACAGCTATTTTTTGCAACTAGAACTAGGAATTTAGTCAGTGTGGAGGAAATATGAACATCAGATGTGAATCTAGGTTTTCCTGCATGCATGGCAAAAATACATCTTTATGCCCCCTCTTATACACAAGTTAAGTAATGTGAGTAGTTATCATGTGACTGATGATATGCAATTTACATACTTAAAGTTACATTGCGACAAACTGCTCTTCAGATTTCCTCAATTATCTGTGAAAAATAGAGCCCTTAAAGCGGTGTTACATGCTGCAATATATCATGCGATCGCATGAGCAATCGCACCCGCCCCCGTCGTTTGTGCATCACGGGCAATTTGTTGCCCGTGGCGCACAATGTCGTTAACCCCCGTCACTTGTACTTACCTCCCTAATGATGTCGCTGTGGGCAGCAAACATCCTCTTCCTGAAGGGGGTGGGACGTTCGGCGTCACAGCGACGTCACACAGCGGCCGTCCAATAGAAGAGGAGGGGCGGAGATGAGCAGCCGAAACACCCTGCCCACCTCCTTCCTTCCTCATTGCCGGCAGGACGCAGGTAAGGAGATGTTCGTTGTTCCCGAGGTGTCACACGTAGTGATGTGTGCTGCCTCAGGAACGATGAACAACCGGCGCGCAGAAGGAGGAATGACATTATGAAAATGAATGCCGTGACAACGAGCAACGATAAGGTGAGTATTTTTGCTCGTTAACAGTCGCTCGGAGCTGTCACACGCTACGACATCTCTAACGATGCCGGAGGTGCGTCACAAACTCCGTGACCCCGACGACACATCGTTAGATATATCGTAGCATGTTACGGGGCCTTTAGTTCATTGAGATAAGCAAGAGCCAAATCCCAACAGTAAGTATATTACACACTGTTGGAATTGCTGTAAAGCACATCTTTAAATGCTGTAAACAGCAGTTCATGTCTGCCACCATAATCCTATATGGCAAATAAAATTAAAAAAAATCTACAACAAAAATAAAAACAAATTAGGAATATAGAATATGTTTCTTTATTTAGTTCAAAATAAAGCTTGTGTAGTCATTGATGAGCGTTACTTTATAGACAGCAACATTTATCATTCTAATGGTAAATCTTGGAGAACTGAAGTCAGTAACAAGACTTGATTATGGAAATAGTCTTATAATCAAAGTGCAGTAACATTTCCTAGAATTTCAGTAAAACCAATCATTGAATGCGTTGTTGATACATTATGCCTGTTTTCCGAAGTCATAACACTATAACTATGACTGCTACTATTATTAAGCACACCACAATATCAGCAAGGAAAGCTGCAAAACCTATTTCCCTTGCTCTGTTTTTCATTAGTAAATATTTACCGTTCTTTGTGCATTAGCAGCAGCAAGAAATGAACCAGGCTTCGTTTTTAGGTCACACCATCAAATGTAATGATGCCTTAAAGACATCTTTAATTACCCAATTACCCTTCCTCGACATCCTTAATTACCCAAGATACCCTTTCTGAGATCCTTGGTTGCACAAACAACAACATGAGAGAAATTTAATGGTGGAAATATGTTTAATTGCTGTTATTGAATTTACTCTGCTACATGAATATCTCATTATTTACAGGTGTAAATTTTTCCTGCCGAGTTACATAGATCGCATCAATTTTTTTACATATATAAACTAAAAATCACTGATTATTATTAACAATTGTAACAAGTGAAATTGTTTGTTTTTCATCAAGACATTTAAACAGCGAGCAGAGTGCCCGTAGCTATCTACAGTAATACTGTCTTGTCAGCCTAAGCCCTTCTTCTTCTTTAAAATGAGGTTAAAATAAGGAATGACTAGCCCAATAGACCTATCTCCTAGGAATAGCTGTTATAAAAGATGTGTAATGCTTTGTTTGAGGGGAATGTTCACTTTTAAGGACCAAATACACAAAATATAAGTGGTTGTCCACGATTTTTCATAATTGGGCAAAGGCAGAAAATTACCTAAAATTATGAAAAGGATTGCTCAATTATTAAACCCTTTCTGTTTCAATGTCATTACTGCCCGATTCACTGTGATCCTGCAGCTATGACATTATAACCATCATTCACATGACCATCACTGCCAATGAGTGGCCTTCAGCCTCCTTGGATGCCATGGATGGCATTTCAAGGGTGGCGCTGGAATGTCTTTAACTTAAAAATGTTTTTAAGTCTTTTTTTTTTTAGTTTTACCATATCTATGCATCTGTATGTTTATTAACATTGATGTAAACAGGCAGTAATACTGGATCTTGTTGACTGATCTCATAAGATAGGCAATATACTATTAGATTGACAGAGGAATGACTACTGGAACCCAAATTGTCGCTTTAAGGAGGAAGGAGATGAACTCTAGTGCCACCTATAAGTATATAAGTAGCAATCCAAAAAGTCAAAAGAGACCCTTTAGCGAGCCTTTTCATATGACTTAGGATTTATGTCAGTTCAGAACCTCAATTTGCAAACAGTGTTTCGGGGTGATTGCCCCTCGTCAGTGCAAAGTATGAGATCTGATCTGGCTTTATGAGAAGCTATAGTGGGGTCTAAGGGGTCCCCTACTGGAACCCAGGAATGCATTTGCGCAGCATACTCCAAATTCAGGCATTTTGTTCTTTTTATTAATTCTATGCCTCCACAGATCACCTGTCGTTGGAGTTGTAAAAAGCATTGGAGGTCTGATATCCAATAGTTAATCTTTCTGTACTCTTTATTCTTAAGGTCTCATTGACACAATGAGTATTTGATGAGTTTTGCATTTTGTACATTTTCTGCCGCATTTCTGTATCTCTTTGTTAAAATTCATTATTTTTTTTTTTAAATTGAGTTTTTGAGTGTGTTCTTTTTACAATCATTTTTAGTGCTTTAACACTGGCTTTTGTCTCTTTTTGGTATTTCATGTTTTTTTAAAAAGCTGCTTTGTTTTTGATACTCCCTGGTTGGCGTTTCCAAAACTTTATTGATACAGTTATATAATGATGACATGCGATTTTAGTGCATTTCCACAGCAGAAATGCACTAAAATGGAGCATGCATCTTTTATATGTAGACAGATGCATACTACTAACAGCGACAGACCATGCGGCCGCTATAAGCCATGTGATTGGAGGGGGACTGATGCCTGGCATCCCACTTTCAACTGTATTTGCATCCTGGATTCAGATGCAGTTGAAAGCAATGATGGAACAGGAATGCGGAAGCTCTCTTCTCCATCATTCTCATTTGTGCGTTCTGTCATCTCAGGGCAGCAAACACGATAATGTCACTATTTTACGCCTACTATGCTGAACTTCATACCAAGCAGTGAGGGTTTTTTTTTAATTAATGAGTACATTGTGGCGGCCATTATACTGTGTTATACTATTTGTAGGGCTATGTAGGGGCCACAATACTGTTTGAAGAGCAAAGTGGGGGCCATCATATTATTTGGAGGACTATGTGAGTGCCATTATACTGTATGGAGGACCATCATACTGCATGAAGGGCTTTCTGAGGGCATCATATTTTGCTGGGTGGAGACTGTAGGATCATCAAACTGTGCATGGTGAGGGTACTATGGAGGAATTCACTGTATTTAGGGCACTCTTTTGTTGGCATCATTCTTTATAGAAGGCCATGAAAAGGGTATCTTAGTGCATGGGAACACCAAGGGGCTTTAATAGGAAAAAAATTACTTTGGAAGGGCTGCAACATTGTGAGAGATGTTCTTCTGTGACCCTACCAACTACTTTTTTTTTTTGTGCGGTGGGGCCAATTAGAATTTCTGCAACAGTGCCTGCAGATTTTCTATGTTGAAAATTCACAAATAAAACTTAGCGTACTCGCAAGATAAACTGTCATGTTGCATTTTTCAAACATATATTGCAGTTCAGTTTACACATAGTAAAAAAAAAAGCAAAGCACAATGGGCATGAGACTTCTATAATTGCTTTCCACTTTGCTGGAACTATAAGATGGTGCAATTTTATGCAACATCAAAAACTCACCAAAAACTCAACATTGGGAACTTAACCTAAGTTTATTATTTACTTTTTGCCAGATTACTGTTTTTGTTAACAGTAGCATATTTCGACAATTTCCAGGCTTATCTATCTATTTTAAAGGGAATCTTTCAGTAGAATGAACCCTCCTAAGCTGTCTCTATAGTTATATAGGTAAGACAGTTAAATCAAATAATAACTTGATCTCTGCAATCCGATGTTTTATTCCAGAGAAATCTACATTTTTCTTAGTATGTAATGAGCTGTTAAGATCTATGGGCTGGACTTCCTTGAGAATCTGTCTCCAGAGATTATTGTAAACGAGAAAGGGCATTACCTGTGTGAGACATATAGATCAGGAGAGCAGACTGTCAGTCATTACATTATGGAGAGAAGGTATGCACACCAGTGACTATGCAAGGGGAATACATGTAATAGCAGTATCTGCTGTGTGAATACTGGCTTGAAAAATACAATAGCTACATGCAAAAATGAAAAAATGAGAGTGGAATCTGCATTACTGCCATGAAATATGAATAAAGAGAAATTTAGCTATTGAATTGATCAATGCAACAGAGCCCCAAAACCTCTTCACGGTATTCTCTTATTTTTGGGGTCCCTAGCTAATGTGTGTTCTCTCATGCAGTTAAAAAACTTACCAGGTATAGGAAGCTGAGACCCAGGCTATATATGTATGATGTGGACCGGCAAGATATGGGTGGGGTCGGGTTCACAAACGAAAGACCACTTTCCATTTTTCCATGTAGCTATTGTATTTTTCAGGCCTGTATTCACACAGCAGTTACTGCTATTACATGTATTCCCCTTGCATAGTCACTGGTGTGCATACCTTCTCTCTATTTAGTGATTTTTTTTTTAGGTTCTTGCACCCAGTTCAGACTTGGAATGGTGTTCCAAGCGTTGTTTCTTTGTTTGATAGTGGTCTTTCGTTTGTGAACCCGACCCCACCCATACCTTGCCGGTTCACATCATACATATATAGCCTGGGTCTCAGCTTCCCATACCTGGTATGTTTTTTAACTGTATGAGAGGACACACGCACATACCTCCCGGACGACCTCGCTGTGGGCGGCGAACATCCTCTTTCTGAAGCGGGAGGGACGTTTGGTGTCACAGCGACGTCACACTGCGGCCGGCCAATAGAAGCGGAGGGGCAGAGATGAGGGGGACGTAACATCCCACCCACCTCCTTCCTTCCGTATTGCTGGTAAGCTGTGTTCGTCATTCCCGGGGTGTCACACGGAGCGATGTATGCTGCTTCGGGAACAATGAACAACCGGAGCACAGAAGGAGGACCGACATTTTGAAAATGAACGACATGTCAACGAGAAACGATAAGGTGAGTATTTTTGCTCATTCACAGTCGTTCGGAGCTGTCACACGCTATGATATGTCTAACGATGGCGGATAATCCGTGACCCCGACGACATATCGCCCGATATATCGTAGTGTGTGACACCGCTCTAAGCCTAAAGGCTGCTTTACACACTGCGATATCGGTCCCGATATCGCCAGTGTGGGTACCCGCCCCCATCTGTTGCGCGACACGGGCATATCGCTGCCCGTGCCGCACAACATCGCCCAGAGCCGTCACACATACTTACCTGTCCGGCGACGTCGCTGTGACGGGCGAACCGCCTCCTTTCTAAGGGGGCGGTCCGTGCGGCGTCACAGCGACGTCACTGAAACGTCACCGAACCGCCGCCCAATAGCAGCGGAGGGGCGGAGATGAGCGGGACGTAACATCCCGCCCACCTCCTTCCTTCCTCATAGCAGCCGGGAGGCAGGTAGGGAGAGCTTCCTCGCTCCTGCGGCGTCACACGCAGCGATGTGTGCTGCCGCAGGAACGAGGAACAACCTCGTTACTGCTGCAGTAACGATAATTGAGAATGGACCCCCGTGTCGCCGATTAGCGATTTTGCACGGTTTTGCAACGATGCAAAATCGCTTATCGGTGTCACACGCAACGGCATCGCTAATGCGGCCGGATGTGCGTCACAAAATCCGTGACCCCAACGACTCCGCATTAGCGATGTCGCAGCGTGTAAAGCCCGCTTTAGACGTCCATGTCCATGTACTGCAACATCCAAGCTGGTAGTTTTAGTCTAAAACGTAAGTTGGAAAGTCACGGAACACTTAAAGTTGTCATGAGGTCACCACGACCTTGCAACACGCATTTGTAGAAATGTCCCAGGCCTATTGACACAGCATGGGACTTAAAGCCATAACTAGGCTCGAGATAAATTTGTGCATGAAGAGACCTGGTGTTTAAGCTTGTGACGGTGATAAGAAAAGATGCTGAGGATTATTCAGGGAACAGTGAACAGCAGATATAGGGTATTAGTTGTATTTATTTCTACATCTTGTGTGTCCCATCATGGGGACTATACGGACCCTAACAATAAAAGATATTTAATTCAAGGAGAATAAATTTGATGCAAAATTAATTTTCCAGTAAAAGCCACATTATTTGGTTAATTTGAATTGAGTCAGATCCGCTCATTTCTACGAGGCACAATATCAACAAATTTTTATTTCCATTTATCATTCCCTTTTCTTTCCAAGCAATTCCTTTGTATCTATCTGCCCTACCTTTTTTTTTGCCAGCTCAATTATTCTCCTCAGGTAATGTTTTTCGTCTATACTTTCCTTTCATATACTTCCTTTCTTGTATTATAAAATTTACTATTCACCGAGCAATTCCTTTAAATTCTAATTAGAATTTTTGTGGAATCTTGTCCAACCAGTCAGCATGGTAAAAACTTATTTTTCTTAAAGGTAGCAGGATAACTGGCTGACGATTAATTAATTTGCAGAAATTGAGTCATCAGATTGAAACTGAAGATCGATGAACTCACATTTTGATCAAGAAAATAAATCATCAGGCCATGATTGAACCAAACACTGGGTTGATGCCTGTCAGATATCAAATGTGGCAGTGAGAAATTAGATGGGAGTATAAGGTCTGTTCTAGATTTGGTCCTATGTGTTCTGGAATGGAGTGTCTCCCTCCATATATCTGTGATATGAAGGTTACATAGGGTGCTGGGAATTTAATCCCATTGATGCTGATATATTCTGTCATTAGTAAGAGAAGACCAAATCAGTAAAGTCATCTTCTGTGAATTGTAGATTTGATGTATTTGAGTTGTTCACGAAAAATATAAAAAAGAAAAATGCTGACCAATGTTCAATCAAACAGTTCATTTCATGAGGTATGAAATCTTAGTGGGTTCAATGCACACAAGGTTGCAATGTTACAAAACATTAAAGGGAACCTGTCACGTGTATATTGACCTGATGATATGGGGTTAATGTGCAGGCTAAAAGAATTTGAAATCTGCCCGCTACCTGCACACTGAACCCCGCTGCTAGGGAGCGTTTATTATCAGTCACCACCCTGTATAAGAGCGGCAGCTGTAACCTCCTTCCACACTAACTGACGGCCCGCTCAGCATTAGGCCTCCTTCACACGTCCGTGTAAAAAAAAAGCACTTGTTGCACGGTTCATTTTGGACATCCGTATGGGCATCTGTGTCATCCGTGTGTGATCCGTGTGACATTTGTGTGACATCCATGTGACCGGTACTGTAAAAAAATGCATGATACTGAAATTAATGCTTTTTATGTGTAAAAAATGTGAAAAGCCAGAAAAATGTGAGAGAGATAGATAGATTGATCTCCTGGCAGAAAACTACACCAAAACTGCTTCAAAACGTGCTGAAATTTATACACCATATTCCTGCACTAAATCTGTATCTCCTGCCAAAAATTTGCATCAATACCGCATCGTGTTTTGATGCATTTTTTTGGCCAGAAGAAGCTGATTTTGTGCAGGAATATAGTGTATAAATTTCAGCACCAAATCTGCATCTCTTGGCAAATTGTATACCTGCGGTCACAAGTGTGGTACTGTGGGAACGGCCAGCTGTGAGCACAGATAAACTGAGTGATCTCACTTCTGCGGCTCAGTCAGTCTCTACCTGAAGCCACATCGTGTGGACATGTTCTGTACCTGCGCAGTGTAACATCAGTATGTAGCAGAGCCGGAATCCCCATGGAACCTTGCGTAGATTACGTCGGAACTGGGTGTTTGGGGTTCATAAATTGGAGAAAGAGGGTGATTTTTTTTGTACTTTATTTCAAATAAAGGATTTTTTTACTGTTTGTGTTTATTTCTTTTTACTTACAGATTAGTAATGGGGGTCTCATAGATGCCTCCCATTACTAATCTAGGGCTTAGTGACATCTGTGACCTTTCATTAACCTCTTATATTACTCCAATTACCACCACACCAGGACAATCGGAATCAGCCGTGTAAAGTGCAGGGATTGTCACATATAATAGATGTGACAATCTTGGGCTCCTGCAGGCTGCTATTTTTAGGCTGGGGGCCCCAATTAGCATGGGTCTAACCAGCCTGAGAATACCAGCCACCTGTTTTAGGCTTTATCATGGCTGGGTATCAAAATTGGGGGGACCGCATGCTGTTTTTTAAATGATTTTTTTAAATAATTAAAAAAAAAGCCACACGAGGTCCCTCTTACTTTGATAAACAGCCAAGATAAGCACACGGCTGGGGGCTGCAACCTGTAGGCATATACTTTATCTGTGCTGGTTATCACAATTCTGGGGGGACCCTACACTAATTTATTCATTTTTTAATTTATTTTTGCACCACTATATATATATGCAGGCAGTGTGTGTGATTCCAAGCAAGACACCCTGTCACACAGGGTGGGGGCGCAGTCTGACTGCAACTAATTAGGGACGCTGGGACTACCGGTGGGTGGGGCAAGCAGTGGATATGTATGTAGGTTAATGAGAGGCCCTGGAAGTAGTGAAACAAGCCGTGTGGGAGACTTGGTAAGTATAACCCTCCTGCTCTAATCCCTTTAGCCCTTTCTACTACCATTTTAAAGCAGAATATTGGGGTCCCCATAGACTTATATGGGGATTGGCATCTGGGCAGATATTTGGGATTAATTCCAGTCCCAAACTGGGGTTTGTTTTTTGTTTTTTTTTTAAATATCTGCGGTTTGCCTATCACTTTTTACAAGCAAGCTTGGTAGAGAGATATTATCCAACATTATAGGTTCAAAACTAAATTTGGGGAACCATCATTTTAAATTCAAGATCTTGATTCTCAAAGACAGAAGAAAAGGAAGGAAAAAAGCAACCTTGCTTTGTGCACATATTAAAGTGGTATAACACCATGACTCAAGGTCTACCTGCAAAATGTGAATCCTCTACAGCAGATAGACGTCATGTAGTCAGTTACATTCATCCATTTTATGAATGTTTTATATTTGCAGAAGGTAGCCCATAGTGTGAATATGACCTGTCTCTTTAGTGCATGCTCAGTGTTCAGATTCCGGAGAAATAATGTGTATTCAGAAACTGGTACTAGGATAGGGAATCATAATGATGACCTGTAGTGCAGAAACTGCTGCGGGGTGAGACCACAATTAGCTTTTGACTGGAAGGAAAGTCGGACACATCCTATTTTATATTGTCAGCCTGCTTTCATTTCCCAATGGTGATGTTTTCTTCCATTCTTAAAATTTTGCACATATGGGGCATGTGTCAAACAAAAACCCATGAGACTACTATTCATTTTGTTTTCCGTGCTGACTTCAAAAATAGACATACAGTGTACAGTTGTATATTAAAAACATAAAGGAAACAACGATAAACTGACCTGACTGCTGGCGTTATATTCTCCTGACCTTATGCTATTAATATTATCATCACCTGCCTGAATTGAATGAGTACAGCAGAGATGTTCAAAGAGCTTATAAATCCTTATGTCACATTCTGCCAAATAGATGTGATGTGCTGCAATATATGCTGAGAGTGTTGTTAATAAGAGAAATGCACAGACCTATTCATTCCCGTAGAACATAAAACAGAATGACTTTGAGAGCTGATTAGTTCAAACATTATTGATAAAAAACATTGGCATTTTTGTTACAGTTTTTAAATTTATATAAAGATAGCACAGGACAAGATTTTCTGTAGCCCAGGGAGAATATTAATGCCCCTCTTCTCCTTAAAAGATTATTTGAAAGGTGGGTGTATGTGGGAGGGTATTGTATTGCAGGCACCAGCATCTCTGCACTGTCCTACACCATTCACACAGCGAGGACGCCAGCACACTCATAGTTCTGGCCATGCAGTGGAGGCAGTGTATGCCACACAGATCTCCTGGGAGTACTCTTAGGGTGCGCGTGCATGCACCTATACTTAAAAGGCCAGTACGCCCTAAACCGGAAGTGCCTCTCAGCCTATGGCTAAAAGTGATCTATCCTTTAGAGACGCATTGCTAGTTGTCAGGTCTCTTGTGCTGCTGCTGCTGTATTGCTGTATGCTGTTTCACTAATATCTGTCTGTGTTCCAGTACCTGACATATTCGCTGTTGCAACTATCCGTATGCTGGAGCATATATTACAAGCTTTTCTTCCCCCCATTCACCTTTTGTGCCTCCCCTATTCCCTCATAGACTAAGCTTACGAGCAGGGCCCTCACTCCTCCTGGTGTGTTAATGTTGTTATTTTGTATTGTCTCATATTGTCTGTACATGTCCCCTCTGAATTGTAAAGCGCTGCGGAATATGTTGGCGCTATAGAAATAAAAATTATTATTATTATTATTATCCATATCAGCTGTATCTGCCATACCTACTGTTGCAACAATTTGTATCAGCTGTATCTGCAGTACCTGCTGTTGCAACAATCCATACAAGATGTAGCTGCTGTACCCACTGCTGCAACAATCCGTACCAGCCGTATCTGCTTAACCTGCTACTGTATCCTTCCATACCGGCCGTGCCCACCACATTAGCTGTACCAGCTGTATTTGCCATATCAGAAACTGTTAACGTCCATACCCCTGGGGCAAGCTGTCGCAGCATCGAGTCTCCCTGAGTATTACTTGGTTTCTACCTGTAGTGCAAGCTACCCTCACCATTAGAGGATCTGGAGAAAACCATGGTGTGACTAAGGCCTCCTTAACATATCCATGTCTCCAGCATGTGTGACGTCCGTTTTCAAACATACTGAAGATACGGACACACGTACACCCATTAAAATCAATGGTTCTGCGCACACATCTGTGTTTTGACATGGACTGTGTGTCCATGTAGAGCACATGCGTGTCTGTGACATGTCCATTTTCTGCAGGCAGCAAGCGTGTCACACGGACCGCACACTGATGTGATCCATGTAACATCAGTGTCACGCATACCAGAGAAAACATAGATGACTTAACAATAAAGAATTTTATCTGTCTCCAGCGCTGCTGTCTCTGCCTCTGTTGCTACTTCTGGGCCCGCTCATTATGCTCATTGCAGTTTCATGGCACTCACCACGGACCCGGAAGTTACAACAGCACGGGAGACAGCAGCAACCGAGACAGGTAAGTATACCAGCTCATGCTGTCCGTATGCAATCCACATGTCACATAGATAGTAGAGGGACAGCACACATAGTACACACACATGGACTCACGTGCACACACACATACGTACCTTCACTATGGACTGTGCAAAACGTACATATTTTGCACGGGCATGTGAAGGAGGCCTAAGGCACTTTGACACCAAAGCATGTTGGTTTTTGCACTGCAGTATATTTTTGGCTGGATATTATCTTCTTATTATGAGCTTTAAATAAAATGGACGTTTTTTATTGGAAGCTGGAGCATTTTTTAAATTGTTTCATTAAATTTTCATAAAAGGCCACCAAAAACACATAACAATAAACAATAAAGACGTTTCAAATTGCTGAATTTTGTAGAAAAGTTTGAGACTGCTAAAAAAGTGTGTGAAGAAAATCTAAATGATCAATTCTACCATAGCATAGTCAGCTGCTGCCTAATTTTAGCAGAACAAGGTAAAAGTGTTTTCAGCTTACCAGTAAAAAGAGTCCCCAGATGGATAAGTGGTGCATGGATCCTCCAGAGCAGCCCGTTCTGGAATCCAAGGTGAGTCAGTGGAGGAAGGAAGGGGGAGGGGGGATGGAATCCAGCACCAACAAAAATATTTTATATAAAAATCAAAAATGTATTGAAACATATAAGTTAAAAATGAAAAAAACGCTTACCTATGAATAAGGACATGTTTTTAACCACCTGTCCGAAAGGGGTAAGGATGTAATGATGTCTCTTCCTTGCCCTTTTGAGTTTTTTTCATTTTTAACTTATGTGTTCCAATAAATTTTTGATTTTTACATAAAATATTTTTGTTGGTGCTGGATTCCATCCCACCTCCCCCCTTCCTTCCTCCACCCACTCACCTAACTTTAGCAGAGCCGAGTTCAGATGAGCATATGCAAAAATATCAAAGAAAAAACACAATTTTCCATCCTTATTGTCATCTGTTTGCAATCTGTATGCCATCTATATGTCCAATTTTAAGATACATATGATTTCCATATTGCTTCATTTTGTACATGAACAAGACAGTTTCCTATATTAATAATTGTAAAGGATCTATAAAATTACCTAACATGCGGATGGTAACCCGAATGGGTATGTATGGGGAGAGAAAAGAGATGTTAATATCCAATGTCCCTCAATATCCATCGGCTGGATGGACAGAGCAGGCCAGCGTTGACTGTTATGGAAGTGCCTGGGAGCAAGTTAAGTTCCAAGAAGCCCTGAGTCTTACAGTCTCCAGAGGAACTGAAGACCGAAGACCGAATATCATTTCCAGAGGAACCTGAAGACCAAATACTGAATATCATCTCTAGAGGAACCAGAAGACCGAATTCTGGCACCAGATGTCATGGTCAAGCACCGAAGACAGACTGCTGAGCACCATCTCCAGGGGAGGACCAGACTTCATGGTCAAACACCAAAGACTGAATACCGAAACCAGAGATTGAGAATCAAACATTCGCTCCAGTGCAGTGTCCAATGAGCTGGGCTGTTACGTCCTGCCTTGACGTACAGTACTAAGAAAGTAAAACAACCAGTAGTTACCAGAGTAGACTAGTGGCATGGTAAGTTGTAATGCAGCCATGCCAAGCTTAGTGCCCCAGTAAAATATATTATATATTATTACTATTGTTTATTATTATAGCGCCATTTATTCCATGGCGCTTTACAAGTGAAAGAGGGTATACGTACAAAATATATATGAATATACATGACTCTAGGTGCGGAGTTTGATTGCATAGGGGGATACTGTGGTTAGAAGTGGGGTGACCCTTATATTTCCTTGATACAAAGATTAAAATTGGGTGACGTTAATAAGAATCGTGATCTGAAATCTGGAGTAGTCTCATGTAATTGATCAGTCGATTGAATTTGTACATTACCAATATCAAATTGATTACTGTACCTTGAACCTTTGTATCACCCACTGATTACCCCTAATTCCACTAATTCCTTGTTGCTGTGAAATAAATACTTGTGTCAGTGTTGAGTTGCCTTTGTTGCGTTGTTGCATTGCTGGCACCTGTTTACACCTGTTTAATCCAGAAAAAAGATCAAAGCACTGCATGCTGAGATGTATTACATTCGGACTACCGCTGTCCGTATGCTATCTGCTCTGACAGCATGTCATCTGAACAAGCCCTATGGCCACTTTCTCTTGTCCGTTTTACTCAAATGTGTTCAATTTGTGGTTTTTTTTTTAATGGAAAGAACACATAATCATTATAATCTATGGGGCTGTTCACAAGTCGGTTTTTTTATTGCAAACCCATGGAAAATTGCCTTGTGAAACTGCCCTAACGGAAAGTATGCAGCAACAGTAATTGGATTTGTTTTAATACCATGAATTCAATTAAAACCTATTTTATTCTATTTCCTGCTTTCCCAGACACAAGTCTAATGAGATTATATGTTAAATCCAACCCATCAAGAATGAAAAAGATTTTCTACTGGTAAACTTTAATGACATATCATAAAGGAGACATAGGTTTGGACCCTGCTGCCAGATCCCCACTGATATGACCTTCATAACATATCTTATTCAAATGACATTAAACTCTATCAATGGAAAACCCTTTCCTCTCTGGGAGCCATTTTTAAGAATGCTTTATGTATCTGACACCACCATTTTTTCATTAAGACATTCGCATTCATGCTCTTTGGGTAATGAAAGTCATTCTAATTTGCTTTATAATATCTAGGATAATCTTCTACGGTAAATTATATGAATGTTAGGAGTCACTAAGGAATAATATAAAGGCACAAAGCTGCGGGCCTTATACTGAGCTGCCTAGGTATGGCATAACCATTATTAATTTATAGAAAACACGCTCACCCCATCATTTGGACGGTCTGCTGCAGCTGTAGCGCTGTACACACCCGCGTCCTTCCGAAAAAAACTTTCTTAAAGGCAATGTGTCATGAGAAAAAGACCTACTATTTAACACTAGAACTACTGGACTCGTGACACCTATATAGAAATACATGGTGCAAAGTAGTCAAAATGACTACCTCAGTAGTTCTAGTGTTAAAGGTGATGTCACCAAGTCAAATGTGGTCAGTTTTTCATGTTATTCTATTCCAATAGCTCCCATAAGCAATTTTATGGGGTTTTCTCGTTTTCTTTTTTGTTGTTAATTTGCCACACATTCCCAATGATATGGGCCTTTTAATGTAGTTCTAATTATTATTGTCTTTACAAAGTGACAAGTCTCCACTAAGTATGCTGTTATCTATATGTATAAGTGGCTAGCTTTTTCTCTTAATTTATTAAGCTCCCCCGCAAGCACAGACAGACAGACAGACAGACAAACAGACAGATAGATAGATAATAGATCAATATATGATATATTGATAGATGGAGAGATAGATAGATAGACATACTGTAGATAGATAATAAAAATAATAAAATAATATATTTATAATAAAAAATAATATATAAATACTGGTGACATGTCTTTAAATAACATTTTTTTATGTTGAATGTGTTCTTTACATTTCATTTGTAACGTATTTTTTTTTCTTTTTATTCTTCCTTATATCTAGGTATATTAGCAAATAGAGATCTTGCAGTTTCACACTGACCACTAGGGCTGTTCTACACTCTTACTTCCTGCTATTTGAAGAAATCTACATGAACATTAGCAGAATTAGTCTTACTCATACTCTGTTCCATTATATTGATGCTTCTAATAACATGTGAAAAGGGTGGTGGTGGGAGCTGTGACATCACTTATTGTGAATAGTGGATCTGTAGGAAAGTGCACTGTATTGGAGCAACCTGAAAATATTAGTGATGGGACACTGCCCTCTGCTGGCCCAAGAAAGAACAACAGACCAGGAAACAAAATACACTTTGTTTCCGGAGGATACTGAAACAGATAGTCCGCAAGTCCTGAACCCCCAAAACTCGCGCACCGTCCAACACGACCCCTGCACCATCCATAAAAACTCCCAAAACCCCTGCACCATCCAGCAAGACCCCCGCATCATCCAACAAGACCCCTGAGAACCCTGCAATGCTGGTCAAGATCCCCTAGAACCCTACTATGCCAGTGAAGATGCCCAAGACCCCTCTACGCCGGTGAACATCCCCAAGACATCTGCTACGCCGGTCAAGACCCCCGCTACGCTGGTCAAGACCCCCGGTCCTACGTGGTCAGGCTTCAGATGTAGCCAGACAAGACAGCCAGCAGTGGGTAACCCGAATACGTCGGGGTGTTGCCTCCTGCCCGGCCGTGCGGCACTTGATGTGAGAGAGTGTGTTGCTTAATGTGATGTACGGTGATACTACTGACCTGGGAAATTTGAGAATGCACTTGTTCCGGTGGGTCCAAGAGGATAAAGAGATGGTGACCAGGTACATGAATACCTTGCATGAGGTAACAGCCCAGATTACCCTGAAGTCAGATGGAGAATATCGGGGATTGGGACCCTGGGACTCCATATTGCGAGATCAGATGGTGGCCAGCCTGCGAGCCCCTTATCTGCGGCAGGCCCTGAGAGAATACCTAAAGTGTAGCCTCAATGTGAGTTTCTTGGAAGTGGGTGCGGAGGCGAGAGTGCGAGAGAAAGAGGCACCTGCTCCCACAAACATGGTACAGCACAGAGGTGGCCGCTGCTGAAGTGACCGATGCTGAACCAGAGTGGGCTTGAAAGCTGAGGGCAGAGCTGCAGGTAGTGAGAGAAGAATTGAATAGCATCCATTGGACACCCCCTCCTCCAGCTAGTCAAAACTGGTGCCCTCTGGCGGCCAACGTGCGAGAGGAACCTCCGCCACCTCCCCTGAATCAACCTGAGGGTTGCAGCGTTATTTGCTGGACGTGTGTAGGAAGAGGTCACCTATCCCAGAAGTGCACCACGCGAATAGACATACCACGTGGGCAGGCATTAAACTACCTGGCATTTCACTCATGTTGCCCACTCCAGCACAGCACCCACTCTCCAATTTACCGCTACCAACGATCTCCCCATCCCACAGCTGGAGTTGTGTGGATGAAGAAAAGGGTATGTGGAAAAGACCTGGGAAGGAAAGGGATTGTGTTGGTGAAAGGCCCTGCCGAGATGGACCTACCATGATCTTGGGAATGAACATCTTGAGGCAAGTAGGTCAGTTCCTAGCTGAGGATCTGCAGGGAAGACATTGGACCCAGAAGACCCAGCAACGCCCGACTAGGAGAACTCTCCAAGAGCTCATTCAGGTTTGCCAGATTCAGAAGCTACCTGCGTTCTCCCACTACTTGGGGAAGGTCGTGGGGCACCAGCGTACTGCATTGATTTTGCCGGTAGGGCAGAAGGTGCTCACCATGCCTGTTTGGGTGCGATTGCCCATGGAAGGAGTCAAGGTGCAGTGGAACCTCCAGAAGAGGCAGAGGAGATCCCAGGGCTGCTGGTCGCATGGACCCTGGCAACGGTCCGGTAGGGGCAGGTGCTGGTGAGGTGCCTTAACTTGAGTGGAGAAAGCATGCCGCTCGTCTCAAAGAGAGAAGTGGGTCAGATTTCTATAATACCTGAGATGCTCACAACAGCGGGAGCCATTTATCTGGTTCCCATCAGAAACCTGTGGACCCTGTCTGTGGCCCTCACTCAGAGAGAGGAGAGGGGTAATGCAGGAAGTGGACGCACTCTCCTAGAACAGATGGAGACAGATCTGACTGAGTTTTTCCCCGAACAAGTCGGGCAAGTGGAGGAAATGTTGAGATGATACCAACATGATGATGACTTTGGGTGCACCACCGATATTCAACATGAGATCCCAACGGCGGACACTGCCCCATCTGAGAGAGGTATGGACAGATTCCACCCATTATGTATCAAGAAGTGAAATAACTGTTGTCACACATGCTGCAGAATTGGGTGATCTGGGGGAGGCAGAACTCTTGTTATGGTTCTGTGTGCAATACAAATGGCTGAATGCCTGCACTTTCTGGGAATCCTATCCCTTACTGAGAATAGAAAAATCCCTATCGGCCTTGGGAAAGGCAAAATACTTCTCTTTTCTAGACCTGGCAAGTGGGTACTGGCAGGTTCCCATGGCTGAAAAAGACTGTATGAAGACAGCCTTTATCCTCCCCATGGGGTTGTTTGAGTTTACCAGGATGCCATTTGGGCTGACCAATGTCACGTGGACGTTCCAGCGTCTGATGGAGAGGTGTCTAGGTGACCTAAACTTCGAGTCAACCTTGATATACCTGAACTATATTACTATTTATTCTTCCACCTTCGAGGAACATCTTAACCGGCTGAGTCAGGTGTTGGAGAAACTGCAGAGGCATGGGCTGAAGGTCAAAGGCCCGGAAGTGCCATCTGTTCCAAAAATAAATTGAATACCTCGGGCACACTGTGTCCAGTGAGAGGGAGGTACCCAACTTCACAAAAGGTCGCTGCAGTGCAAAAAATGGCCAACCCCAACAACGATGAGAGAACTCCGGGCTTTCCTAGGCCTATCCGGGTACTACAGAAGGTTCATCAAGTACTTTGCTAAAATCACGGCACCTCTGCATAAGCTTTTGTGAGGGACAGCAGAGAATACCCAAAATCAGCCTCTCCAGTAGGGCCCTGAACAAGAAGAAGCCTTCCGGACCCTGAAAATGGAACTAACTAATGCCCCCATCCTGGCCTATGCGGACTTCACCCAGCCCTTTGTATTGTACGATGACGGCAGTCTCTATGAGCTAGGAGGAGTGCTGGCTCAAGTTCAGGAGGGACGAGAGAGGGTCATAGCATATGCCAGTAATTCCCTGAGGGACTCGGAGAAGAATCCTGACAACTATAGCTCGTTTAAGCTGGAGCTACTGGCCCTGGTATGGGTGATGAATGAAAAGTTTGCCGAATACCTGTCAGGAGCAGATGTCCAAGTGCACACCGACAACAACTCCCTCGCTCACCTAGAGAATGCAAAACTGGGTGCCCTGGAACAACGCTGGGTTGCCAGAATGTCCAGGTTCCGGTATAAAATCTCCTACCGGTCGAAAGCTGAAAACAAACATGATGATGCGTTGTCTCGAGTAACCCTGGGGTGACAGATGTGGGATATTGATGAAGAGCTGGAGGGAGATGAGACACCCGACTTTAAGGGCTTTGCAGCGGTGCTGGTAAAGGCGCAAGAAGCTGGGACAGAATCTCGGCCTACCTGAGTATTGGGACACCCTAGGGAGGAGTGACTGCATTTACAGCAGGCTCTTAATCAACGACCCTGCCAGGAGGAAAGAGGAGGCCTTTCAGCCAATCGGAAGGGGAGTTCTAGCGCAAAGAGGAGGCAGGGTATGGATGTGCAGACTGAATGGCAAAAGGAGGTCCCCTCTGCAGAAGATTTAAGCAGCAGGGAGATGAATCCGGAGGATACTGGAATAGGTAGTCCGCAAGTCCCGCACCCCCAAGACCCCTGCACTGTCCAGCATGACCCCTGCACCATCCAACAAAACTCCCAAGACCTCTGCACCATCCAGCAAGACCCCCACACCCTCCAGCAAGACCCCCGAGAACCCCCCTATGCCGGCCAAGATCCCCAAGACCCCCCGCTACGCTGACCAAGATCCCCAAGACCCTCGCTATACCAGTCAAAACCCCCACTACGCCGGTCAAGACCCCGGTCCAGACTACATGGTCAAGCCTCAAATGTCGCCAGGCAAGACTGCCAGCCGTGGGTGAACTGAATATGTTGGGCTGTTGCCTCCCGCCCGGCCGTGCAGCACTTGATGTGGGGGACTGTGTTGATAGTGATTTAAGCTTAATGTACAGTGCAATTCAGAGACTGCAGCCTATAGAGACGTAGATTAGTAGCTTAGGGCTACGGATGTAGGCTCTGACTGGTCCATATCCTGTTCCCTAGTAGTTAACGTGGGCCACAAGTTAGTAGAAAGAGTGTTCCTTACCCTGAAGTTTGGTAGACCGAGCCTTTATTGATTGCTGTGTTGTTGAGAACTAAAACTTGTAATTCTTACCCCTGTATTTCTCAACCCCTTGTGTTTGTATTAATACATTTTGCTGCGTCAACACTGTATGTTCCTTCTCTGTGCGCTGCATTTTGATCTTGCTCTTTCAGAGCCCTTGTTATCAGTTGAATATAGAGAGTTTACGTTTCATTTTATTCTGGTCTGTAATGATAATGATATTGCTGAAAATTCTACAATAAAGAACAAGAAATGTGAGACCAGCCCAAGTGGCCAGTGTGGAAATTGCACAATTTCCATTTTTTTTAGGTATACTGTATATGAATAGGGATGTTAAAAAATCTTTTAAATACATTTAAATAAAATCCTGATTTAAACATTTGGTAAAGCTTTCCTGACTCGTCTGTTTTAAAACCTTTGTTTCTCATATAAGAAAATGTTGGCTGGTCTTTTCTTAGAACTCTGCATTTTGTATTACCTGTGTTATTCCCACTGGAAATGTATGAATTGTCCAATCAGGGCTAACAGTATTCTAGAATATTGTAGGAAACCATGTTATTGATAAGCGGAATGGTTTTTATACATTTTCCACATCAAAAACAATGGAACAGCACAATGCAGTGTTGTAAAAAGATTCTCCAGCATTTTTGCTTCATAGGGTTTCCTAAACTGTAATCTGAGCTAATGGGTCCCATTTAATGAATGAAAGAGCACTGCTGTCAGTCAGTCAGTGGTTGGCACAGGAGAAGGAACTTCCTGAGAAATCAATACGTGCTAAGAGATACATAATTCCTATATCGCACCGCTCATCTCTGTATAATTGTCAGGGTCTGACATCTCTGTGTGATCTGAATGTTATTTACAGATATTACCATTAACCCCTTCCCGTGATCTGCAGTAAATAATATAATGGAACCTTGGTTAATGAGAACACTCTGTTCCGGGAGTGTGCTTGTTAACCAAGTTACTCGTTCAGCAAAGCAAGATTTCCCATAGGAAATCATTGCAATGCAGACAATTAGTTCCATAACTTGTTAAATGTCCCATTCTGGTTCCCTATTGTGCCATTACGCACACACACATATTATGCTCACCTTACCTTCCGTTCCATCGCCGGTCTCCTGGATCTTGCAGTTCGCCGGTACAGGATGTGTATCGGGAAACCATCGAGACGAGGGAGGAACTTCCACTGCCAGAGCGCTGACGTCAAAGGCAGGAGCCGCTTGCCTCTGATTGTCCAGCACGCTGCCTTTGAGTAGCGGCTGACAGCGGAAGTTCCTCCCTCATTGCGATGGTTACCCGATACATATCCTGTAGCGGCAAACTACAAGAACCATGAGGCCAGCGATGGAACGGAAGGTAAGGTGAGCATAATGTGTGTATGTGTGCGTGTTTGCGTGTGTTTGCGTGTGTTTGTGTGTGTTTGTGTGTGATTGTGTGTGTTTGTGCGGACTGGAAGAGCGGGTTAGAGCACGGTGGATGTATGGAACCGGAAGTGTGTGCGGTGAGTATTTTGCTCGTACGGCAAAGCTTGCTCGTAAACTGAGTTACAAATTTACAGCAAGCTTTGCTCATTAAGCAAAATACTCGCTAACTGGGTAACTCTTTAAGCGAGGTTCCACTGTACCCTGGTCCCTCTCCAGATGCGACAGGTGCTGGCCTCTAAGAGCGGCCGCCAGGGTCACCACCATGTTTGTACTCTATTCACCCAGCCATAGGGCAATTCATCCAGTGAAAAAAAACGAAACCCCAAAAACCATGGGCTTGAAAGAAAGGGAAGATTATCAGTAGAGTCCAGTTATTTCAACGACACTTGGTAGAAGGTTTTTGTCAGTTACTCACTACCGCCCTCTATGGGCACTTCAACACATTACAGACTGAAGCAAATATATATATTTGTTTGCGTTTCAAACCTTTACTTTCTTATAAGTTAAAGCTTTCTAAATTAATCTTTTCATATATAATGTGTAGTATAAATGACTGCTTTTATTATTTTTGGGTAAACATTTTGAACAACTAGCCCGAAGATGAACTCAGCAATAATAATGAATTCCTTGTGTCCATGAAGGTCCAGGATAAAAGGCGCAGTTATATTAGTAAGGCAAATTCCATCTATTATAATGGTAAATTGCCTTTCAAGTGTGTAAGTGGTATAGAAAATGATCAGTCATCATAAATGACATTTTGTGCCCACAGCTCATTTTCCAGTCCCTTTTGCATTGATAGCTGCTTACTGATGCAACTGTCTCCATTCTCCCATTATACCTATGGCCTTGGTGGTTGGAGGTCACTGCGTAGAGTCGCACTGAGGTTTACATGTGTGCCTTATGTGTCATATGACTGTTTACCATTTATGCAGAAAAAAAATGGAAATTTTCTATGATTGATACATTGTTGTTGTTTTTTGTCAAATGTATTTTCCTTCTGGACTAAAATCAGAATGAACTCGTAATCTCCAGTAATGGAGTTAGTGTGTCTTTATTCCGTACCTAGGCTAATTCCGCCTCTCATCTCTCCGTGATCTGCAGCAATGAAGTGTCTTTGTGTAACGGTGACAAGAGAGAAGGCAGTGGCTTTTCATCATTCTATTTATAGGCGCACAAAAGGAGATAAGGTCGTAAGACAAAAAACATTTTAAAGGACATTTCTCTAGAGGTTAAACGTCTGATTTTTTTTTTTATTATTATTTTCCCCTTTTTTTTTCACCGCACAAGTGGTTTCCTTAACGGGTTTGTAAATTGCTACAAAAAGCAAACGTATTAAACACTATGATAAAAATGATAACTGGTTTTTTTTTCATCTTTTATGGACTATGGGAGGAGGGAGTTTGCATTAATAATTAAGCCGCAGAAGGAAAGATGTAAAAGATTAAATGAAAGTGATGTGTCCATTAAAAAATATACACTGCGTCGTGATTGTTCATTCTTATAAAGCACTCCGGGATGTTCTGCTAATTGGATCGCTTGATTGGCTGAACATTGCAAAAATCTAGCGATGTGAATAGAGCATTAGAGAGACCTTTTAACAACAGCACTATTCATCTGCAGCTCGGCAGAAGGACGATTTTCTGAATGATAAGTTTAACAAAAAGGCTTAACAAACTACCTTGGGCTAAAACTGCTGGAAATAGTTTTCTGTCACTGATGTGACCAAAACACTATGACCACAGAGACTAGAGACAGCCATGGGCTCACTGAGGCAAGGATGAGTCATTTTATCTCTGCGTGCCACATTTAGTCATCTGTAATTAGGTTAGAATAACACCATCCTTCAGTCATCTTCATTTTATAAAACACAATAAAGGTTAGACATCTGAAGATATGCATCTATTAGATTTCATTCTCACATCCCGGTGTCCTGCTCATTTTTTCCCCATAATTTCACTTATTTTTTGTAAATGTATATACAGATGTAAAAATCTGGCTTCAAGTGCAGATGAACAAAATACAGTAGCGCTAATTGGGCATAGAAGAGATGTTGATTTTCTTACATATTTACATACCATTTTGTTTAGCATAACGCTTGCTGGTAAATTGGCATGACATTTCTAACACTCGGAAAAGCTTTTTAGGTACTGATACCAATTAGAATACATGGAAGGGCATGCGAGACAAAAAAACAAAACTGAGCTCGCTGCTGGTATTGGGTCATCACACCTTAGTGGACATTGTGACAGAGAGAAATATAAGTAGCATTAATAGCTATGCCCCTGCAATATACGCTCAATAGCCATGCAACTATAACAATGATATCCAAGGGCATACAAAGAAATCATGGGCCCCATAACAAACCATAATACAGTTTGCCATGTGCCATAATACAAGGTGTCATGTGCCATTATATATCATGCCATGATACGTTGTGCAATAATGTGTAATAGGTCATGTCGTGCCATTATACATCGTGTCATGTGCCATTATACATCAATCCATAATACATTGTGCCATAAAACATTGTGCCATGTACACTGTGCAATAATACATGGTCCTTTGAGTCATAATACATCGGGTCATAATACATCGTGCCATGTACCATTACACATCAAGCTATCAAGACATTGTGCCATAAAACATTGGGCCATAATACACAGTACCATTATAAATCATGCCATGTGCCATAATACACTGAGCCATGTGCTAAAATACATGGTGCCATACAACAAAGTGCCATAAAACATTGTGCCATAAGACATCCTACCATGTGCCACTATACATCATGCCATAATACATTGTGCTTTAAAAAATTGTTTCATGTGTCATAATACATGGTGCACCTTGCCATGCCCCCAGACAAAGTAGATAGCTGGCTGGCATAACTAGACATCGATGGGCTCCAGGGCAAAGTTCCCCCCCCCCCCCCCCTTCCTGCATGTTGGTCAGATGTATGGGCCATTGTAGCATTCCAAATTCTATAAAGACATAAAATTTGCCCACCCTCCTCCTTCATTATGTAGTAATGTTGCTTATCTTGTACTAATGTCCACTATGCTCGGCCACTTTCTAGTAAATATGACTCCCATGGCATAAATGTCCCCATCCTAGTAGATTTGTCCACTTCATGGCCCCATCCTGGCATATATCTATAACGTCTGCCCTTGACCACAGACTAAGATGACTGCCACGGACAGACAAGGGCTTGCCACCAAGTTGGCAGGACCTTAAGACCCTGAAACCCTTTAACCCATATACAGGGATTTGGAATTACACAAGGTCCAGGAGATTGCTGCCTATGGAACGCTGCAATCTAGGAAAGAGTGGTTGTCAGGCAGGGTCTAAACAAAAAGGGACAAACTCAGGAGGCAGGAGCATAGTCTGGAAATCAGGCAGAGGTTAAAATCGGAAAATCGGAAATGGCAGCCAGGTACATAAACACCAGGCAGGTAGGATAGTCAGGAAACAAGCAGAAGTCAGAACACCAGAATCACTAAACAGAACAGGGTGGGACAGGAACACAGAACTATCTCTGGCAGTGGTCAGCAGACAGGACGGTGAATAAGAAGGGTGTGGTGTCTTCCCATTGGCTATAGCTGAAGCCAGTGGTACTGCAGGTCCCAGGGAAATTCAGCTTAGTGGATGGGCGGAGCATTCGCCCACCAGAGCCACTGGCACCGACTCCTCTCCCATCCCCAGCACTATCCACGGCGGGAACATGGCGTCGCCTGGCCATCGGAGCAGAAGACACAGCAGTGGACTCTGGTGGGGACATGACAGTACCCCCCCTCCACGAGGGGCCTTCGGACCGTCAAAACCTGGCTTGTCGGGGAACTGGAGGTAAAATCGCCGGACAAGCCCTTTGGCATGTACCTCACTAGCTGGGACCCAGGACCTCTCCTCAGGGCCATAGCCCTTCCAATGTACCAGACACTGTACCGCCCCTTTAACAATACGGGAATCAAAAATCCTCTGGACTTCATACTGCAAATTACCCTCAACCAAAACAGGAGGAGGGGGCGGGTCTGGCTGGGTGAATGGGAAAACAATACAACTTGAGGAGGGATTTGTGGAACACGTTTGATATCTTACAGGATTGAGGGAGGTTCAGGTGGAAAGCTGTGGGATTAATGACCTCGACTATTTCGTAAGGTCCAATAAATCTGGGTACCAGCTTAGAAGAAGAGACCTTGAGTTTAATATGCCGTGTGGACAACCATACCTTGTCCCCAACTCCAAGGCTGGGCCCTTGGAACGCCTCTTATTAGCAGCCAAGGCTTGACCACCCTGTGCCCTCTTCAAGTTCTCTTTCACCTCAGACCAGATAGCTTTCAGTTTGTCCAAAGTTTTTACAGCCTCAGGAGTATCCACCATAGTGGCAGAAAAGAACCAAAATGTGGATGTAACCCAAAATTGCAGAAAAAGGGGGTAGTCTCTAGACAGATTAAGAACAACACGTTCAAAACGTGTCCTCTTTTGTGGGCTTGTTTTGTGACCCAATATGTACTTTTTAATATGAATAACCAATAAATTTTGTATTTTTAGATTAACATTTTTTTGGACCTGGTTGCTGGATTTCCCTTGGATATTTAGTTCTCAAGCTTTGCCGACTTTCTCCATTCTTTGCACGGTCCAAATCTAGTGGTCTCCTTGGAACAGGTGAGCGGGATAAATCTTCCTTTTTGTATGCACCTTTCAGCAGACTGTCTGCTATATAATCTTTCATGGCCTGACGCTCTGGACCAGAAGATTATATATTTTACCCTTGGGGAGTCGGGAATTGGGGATCGGCTCTAAAGGACAATCATAATCTCTGTACGAAGGTAATTTTTCAGATTCAGATACAGAAAACACATCAGCAAAGTCCCTGAATGCATGAGGTATGAAGACAGGGTCAGCTCTAGTCACGTTAATAGATAAAGACATACATGTCTCCTGATACACAGGGCTCCAGCGTACAATCTCACCCTGGTACCAGTCTATGACCGGGTTATGTTTGTGCAGCCGTGGCATGCCCAATACCACTGCTGACATCAGGTGCTCAACAACAAAAAATGACACAGATTCTTCATGCAATGCTCCAATAAGCAAGGAAACCTCCTGAGTTACAAAATTAACCACACCCCGGGTGAGAGGAGTACTATCAATGGAAGAGATTCTAACGGGAGCATTCATTCTTAAAGGAAAACCCAGCTCCTTTGCTACAATAGAGTCTATTAAAGCTATTATTAGCTGCAGAGCCACAATCAACAAATGCCTGCAGCAATATAGCTTTCCCCTCTTGAGTCAAAGAAAAAGGTAACATTAACTTTATATGGTCTGCAGGGGGGAGTACCTGGGCATGTGACGCCCTGGCCTATCAGGTCGTCACAGGGTATTGTGCAACCTGCCCTTCTGCACAGTATCCGCATCCTCCTTGGTTACGGATCCCTGTTCTTCGATATTGCTAAGATCAAAGCCAATCAAAACCCTAGGAACACTTTGCACCACACCCACCAGACACACTATTGGGGGCGCTTTAAGGGAATAGGGCAACCCACTAGGGGGGTTGGTAGGGGAAGTCAGAAGTGTTAGAGAAGGGAAGTGCGAGGAGAAGAGAGAGAAGGTCAGGAGCTGGGCTCCTTGTAGAATACTAGGTGGCAGACGTTGGTCTGGGCCTGGTAGGAGCTGGAACCCCGGTCGCAGGGGATCGTGTCAAGGGGCATGGATCTGCAGAGGAGGGCAGCCGGCGGCCTTGAGCCATCTCCGGGCGGGGTCCAGGGCACGACGGGGTATGCGGACCCTAGGCCGGGAAGTAGCTTCACGCATCCCGGTAATTTACCCGACGGGGGTGAAGTCTTCAAGATTCATCTCTCACCCGCTCCAAAATCGGGGTACTAGCACAACAATGGGATAGGACTTTCCCAAAACACAGTCCATCAAATCCCAAGCGTGAACCCTGAGAGCAAGCTCACTCCGTTAGCCATACGGGTGAGCGGGACCCGACTAGTTCCACACTACAGGGTCCAAACAGTGAAGAAGATGCCACAGAAAAGGTCACAGGCTAACAAGCAACACCAAGTGCACGGGTCCAAGCGTGCTGCCTCCTTGCTGCAGCGGTGCTCAGAATTCTGGTTTACAAGCTGTCGGTGTTCGTATTCTTGGACTGAGTGAGTACGCAGAAAACCCTTTCCTCCCCAACGGTACCTCTTCACCGCCATCACCGGGCCCCGGGGCACAACACCTTGCTGCTATACCACCGCCACCAGGCACTCCCAACAGCAGAGGTGGTACTCCATCTTACCCCGCACCATGGGTGGGGTCACGAACTACCAATTACCCTGTACATAATTCCCCCCTTTTCACTTCGAGTGTCCGAAAGCCCCCCTCCCGGGTCCGGAGACCCCTCGAGCCACCGCGGTTCCGGATCTGAGCGGCTCGGATGCTGACACGGGGGTGGTACACCTCGAAAAACCTGGCATCACGAACAGGATACGAGCAGGACCCACTTACCTGGGTGACGTGCGCCTTGAAAGCCGAAAACCGTGAGTCAAGTCCTTTTCATGCCAATTCCGCCATTGTCCGACATCTTTTCGCGCAAAAACGCTGTCTTCTCCGAGAAAGCGCGCAAAGCCTAAGCCCCGCCTTCCGTCTTACGTGTGAGCCCAGAACCGGAAGTTCCCAGAGGGCCACAGCGCACGAGAGAGTGCTGAGAAAAGATTGAGGGGGCTTGCCGGAATGTAATACCAGCGGAAGTGGAGCTGGGACGCCAGGGCTGTGCCATAACATTCCTGGACGACACAGTGGCAAGATGGCGGAGCGAGGCTGGTCCCCTGAACGTGCTGTCCCTGGGACCGCGACATGGATAGAGGAGGAGACGGAGCAGCTGTGCAGGAGAATGCGGACGCAGTTCCTGTTCATACTCAACCACTGGAGCAAAGAGATGAGGAGCCTGGCGGTGGCAGTTCAAGCCCGTGAGATCAAAATCCCACGTGAAGAGAAGGTAAGCGGTTACCCAGTCCCTACTGATTGCCCAAATCTGGCTACAGCGGCTGAGGGATCCGACCACCCTCGCTTGTGGTGAGCACTCCACCGTCACCTACCCCGTTCTTGGCGGACACAGAGCTGCCCACAACAACCCCGGCAGCGGAACCTTTGGTGTCTCTACAAGAAGCCCTAGCTGCGGAGATTCCGACTATGGCCCTCATTCCAGTCACGGCACCGGTCACCCAGACACCGGCCAGACCAGACCCGGCTGCCTCACCGGGCCCGTCCTCAGAGCCAGAGCACCCGGACCCTGCAACCCCGGCTGCGGAGCAGTCGGTCTTTCTATCTTCAGCTATGGAAGAGGAGCCCAGAAGTCCACCAGTTCCGCTACCGCGCGGCATACTGACGGCTGTTGGGGCCGCAAGAGTCCAGATAAAGCCAGAGGACGCTGAAGCCCCCTACTAGGAACGACACCAGTACCAGTTATAAGCGGAGATTGCATCCCGAGACCGGCGACGACGGGATCTTGCCGCCCGTGACAGAGCAGAAAAGGAGCAAGTGAGGAGCACTGCTTCTCGAGTTAAAGGACCACGGTGTTGTGGCCTTGTGCAGCCGTTTGACCCCGAGCAGGGATAGGACTTTCCCAAAATAAAGTCTATCAAATGCCAAGCGTGAACCCTGAGAGCAAGCTCACTCCGTCAGCCATACGGGTGAGCGGGACCCAACTAGTTCCACACTACAGGGTCCAAACAGTGAAGAAGGTGCCACGGAAAAGGTCAAACAAGCAACACCAAGGGCACGGATCCAAGCGTGCTCCCTCCTTGCTGCAGCGGTGCTCAGAATTCTGGTTTACAAGCTGTCGGTGTCAGTATTCTTGGACTGAGTGAGTACGCAGAAAACCCTTTCCTCCCCAAAGGCACCCCTTCACTGCCATCACCAGGTCCCGGGGCACAACCCCCTTCCCACGGAGGGGTTAAACACCTTGCTGCCATACCACCGCCATCGGGCGTTCCCAACAGCAGCGGTGGTACTCCATATTACCACACACCGTGGGGAGCGTCACGAACTTAAAACTCCCCCGTACATAATTACCCCCTTTTCACTTTGAGTGTCCGCACGACCCCCTCCCGGGTCCAGAGACCCCTTGAGCCACCGCTGCTCCCGGATCCGAGCGGCTCGGCCGCTGACACGGGGGCGGTACAGGCACATTAGTGAGTATCCTGGGGCCCACTCAGGTGCTGTTGCTGATCTGGAATCGATTGCCTCTGAGATCCAGGCTCTCCACAATTGGCTCCACAACGTGATTTGCTCCCTTGAAGTCGATGGGACTCTGGACACGATGAGGGAGGTGCAGGAGCTTGAACTTGAGCAGACTTGAGATCTTGCACTTGCTTTGCAAGTCCTTGAACAAGGCCAGACAGGGTGTGCACCTGGTTAACACAGTATGGAGAGAATCCATTTTTTTTTTGTTAGATGGGCCAGAGATAATGTAACGTCTGCCCTTGACCACAGACTAAGATGACAGTCATGGACAGACAAGGGCTAGCCACCAAGTTGGCAGGACCTTAAGAACCCTGAAACCCTTTAAGCCCTATACAGGGATTTGGAATTACACAAGGTCCAGGAGATCGCTGCCTATGGAAGGCTACAATCCATGAAAGAATGGTTGTCAGGCAGGGTCGAAACCAGGAGGCACAACAAGGGACAAACTAGGGAAGCAGGTGCGTAGTTAGGAAATCAGGCAGAGGTCAGAACCGGAGATGGCAGCGAGGTACATAAACGGCAGGCAGGAGGGTGGTCAGGAAACAAGCAGAAGTCAGAACACCAGAATCACTAAACAGAACAGGGTGGGACAGGAACCAGGAATACAGAACTATCTCTAGCAGTGGTCAGCAGACAGGAGGGAGAGTAAGAAGGGTGTGGTGTCTTCCCATTGGCTATAGCTGAATGATGGTAACTTCAGCTGGAAGACACATGCCACCTACAGTCAGCCAGTGGTACTGCAGGTCTCAGGGAAACCCAGCTTAATGGATGAGCGGAGCCCTCGCCCACCAGAGCCACTGGCACCGATTCCTCTCCCATCCCCAGCACTATCCACGGTGGGAACACAGCGCCACCTGGCGATTGGAGCATAAGTCGCAGGAGTGGACTCTGGTGGGGACATGACAATATCCATATCATGGCCCTCTCCTGGTGTATGTCTCTAACCTGGGCCCATCCTGATATATGCCTCCCTCCTGGCCCCATGCTGGTATATTTCCCCATCATGGCCCTATCCTGGCATATACTTATATCATGGCCCTATCCTGGTGTATGTCTTCATCCTGCCTCCATCGTGATATATGCCCCCATCCTGGCACCATGCTGGTATATGTCCCCATCATGGCCCCATCCTGGTATATATTCCCATCCGGGGTCCATCCTTATATATGCCCACATTATTTGCCAATCCTGTTGTATGGTTTCATCCTGGTATACGTTTACATCACCATCCTGTGGTATATGTCCACATCATGGTCCCCTTTCTGGTATATGTCCACACCATGGCCCCATCCTACAATATGTCAACATCATGGGCCCATCCTGGTATATGGCCGTTACTGGGTATGTAATGACAAGACAGGGGCCCCTAGACTTGCCCTCAGACCTGAGACCCTGTGCTGTCACTTATCTCAGAGGTAGGATTGATGGTAGCCAGTTCCAAGTCCCCAGTGTTACCCTAACTCCTGTCTGAGCCCTGATATTACTCTCCCTCTCCCACACCCATGGTGTGGGTCAGAAAACACAATAACAAAACCCCTCAAAAAGACATGAACAAGGAAGAAAGGAAACTCGTACACACAGCACTCAAAACACACAGGAGAACACTCACACCACACAGACGTGCAACATGGATCAAAATTAACAGGATAACCACCAAGATCGGGATCGCTGGAGCTTCTGCTAAAACTATCATCAGCACAAACAGGAAGAAAGACGTGCTTTAATTAGGGAGGAGACAGCTGCACATGGCAATTAGCAACCTGAGCGCTTAGGTCCTGCTCACCAGTCTGCAGAAATTAACTCCTGCAGAGCTGAAGACCAGTGAACTTGAAGCAGCCGACGTCCAGCTCTGGCTGAACAATCCAGAAGCCTCAGGTTGCTTGTCAGACTTTGTGGTGTGAACAGACAACAGAGTTTGATGACGCCATGCCAGCAGGTGTGTGCAGAGCGAACCTTGCATGACTATGGCACCATCCTGGTATACATCCACATCATGGCCCCATCCTGGTTTATTTCCACATTATGGGCTCCATCCTGGTATATGGCCTCATCCTGGTATATGGCCACATCGTGATCCCATCCTGGTATATGTCCACATCATGGCCCCATTTTAGTATATCCACTTAATGGCCTTATTCTGGTATATGTTCACATCATGGCCCATCTTAGTATATGTCCACATCATGGCCCCCAACAATTATACTTACCTTCCCTCCACTCCCCCGACATCCTCCTCTGAGGCTGCCAACTGACTTAAGCGTGTAATCAGTGCAACGCATGATGTCAGTTGTCAGCGTATTCACTGATACCCATGCCCAGGATTATGGGCATGGGGAGCAATGAATATTCATTCTCTTTAACAGCAGCACATGTGATCGCACAGCTGTGGCAGGCAATTAGTTACTGGATGATCATGTGTACTTCTATTAAAGAGAATGAATATTCACTGATCCCCACTCTCATAATCCCACTCACTTCCCAGCACCGGCTTCAGTGCTGAGAGATGGGCTGAATTATGGACAAGGCGAGCAGTGAATATGCATTTCCTTAAGCGGCGGGCACATTTGCAGTGCAGGAACCTGACGGGTTTCTATGCTGCTACGCATTTCAGCTGGATGCGCGCCCTACGCACATCCAGCTGAAGCAGGTGCTGGGGTCGGTGGGCCCCCCTGCTCATGGGCCCCATAACAGTAGTATGACCTACCTGCATTGGTGGTACACCACTGATGATATCAAGGATGAAGGTTCTACAGGTCATTACCTACGTATATACTTGTATTTTATTAGAAGAACATAGCCTAGAATCAATACTTTAATAAAAATAAAGTATTGCGGACAGAAGGATAGCTCAGTGGTTAGCATTGTTGCTTTACAGTGGCAGGGTCCTGGGTTTAAATCCGACCAAGTACAACATCTACAAGGAAATTGTAGGTTTTTCCACTGTTTAGTGGAATTCTTCTGGGTACCAGTTTCCTCCAATAGCACATTATGTCTGTAACGTGCTGTGCAAATTAATGGGGCTTTATAAGCGATTAAAATAAATATAAAATTTGCCATATAACATGAGAAAACATACCACAAGCATACCAGTATGAATATGTAAAGTGGCTTGGGGTGGTTAGCCATGGTCAAATGCAGCATTTTCTATGCTCCGGCATGCTACAGAAAATTGGGGTTGGTTGGTGTGTGTGTGTGTGTGTGTGTGTGTGTGTGTGTGTGTGTGTGTGTGTGTGTGTGTGTGTGTGTGTGTGTGTGTGTGTGAACACCTTCATTTTCAGGCCTGCCACACTCTGTCCAGCATCCAACCACTTTGTCTCTAGGTTGAGGAAATCAGACAGGTTGGTAAACACAGAGTTTTGTTTGCTTGATAATAAATTGAGGTACACAGGACAGCAGGCATTGTACTTTAAAGATAATTCTGTATAATACAGAGACACATTCATCACGATTACATGCAACAGAACTTTACTTGTGTATGGTATACAGTCTGAACAGATAAGGTGAACCTCCATCTTCCCAGTACAGCTCCACAAAGATCAATGTGTTATGTTGTGAACCCTGCACCCAGACTACTGGCTGTCATTCCTGACAAGGGCCACTCCTAGAGCTACTACCCTCTTCACATGATCACAGCTGGGCAGATCCTTTCCTCTCTAAAGTGTCCTCTACATTTAGCCAACACTGGACTCACTTCCCTTTTAAGTCTCCCTAGTAGACTTCACGCACCTGCCAGTATGCTGGATCTTTTAACCTAAAGCCCGATTTACACGCTGCGAAATTGGTCCCGATATCGCTAGTGTGGGTACCCGCCCCCATCTGTTGTGCGACAAGGGCAAATCGCTGCCCATGCCGCACAACATCGCCCAGACCCATCACACTACTTACCTGCCCGGTGACGTCGCTGTGACAGGCGAACCGCCTCCTTTCTAAGGGGGCGGTTCGTTCAGCGTCTCAGCGACGTCAGAGCTGCGTCACTGAACCGCCGCCCAATAGAAGCGGATGGGCGGAGATGAGCGGGACGTAACATCCCGCCCACCTCCTTCCTTCCGCATAGCGGCCGGGAGGCAGGTAAGGAGAGCTTCCTTGTTCCTGCGGTGTCACACGGAGCGATGTGTGCTGCCGCAGGAACGAGGAACAACATCGTTACTGCTGCAGTAACGATATTTGAGAATGGACCCCCATGTCACCCATGAGCGATTTTGCACGTTTTTGCGACGATGCAAAATCGCTCATAGGTGTCACACGCAACGGCATAGCTAATGCGGCTGGATGTGCGTCACCAATTCCGTGACCCCAAAGAGTTCGCATTAGCGATGTCGCAGCGCGTAAAGCCCCCTTTACACCCAGTTCTATGCAAACATTATAACACCTTATCAGCACTGCTATGCTTCACATCAATGTCCCCAACTCCAGTTCTCAATAGCAACCAACAGTGCATGTTTTAAGGACTTCCTTAGTTATGCAAAGGTGATTGAATAAATTATCACCAGTGCAATACTATGAAAACATGCACATACATTACATTATGAACACTGCTACATCTTATACATAACTATATTACAGCATACATTATACAGAAACACAATATATTTCACAAGTCAATACATAACATTATGTAGACAATCATTAAGGCTATGTTCACATGTTGCTTTTTTGCAACTTTTTTTCCTTCAGCAAAACCTGTTCTCCTGGCAGTAAAGAAGTGGCTTCCAAAACACAGTTTTCTGCTGCGTTTTTGCTGCCTTTTTAGTGTGTCATTTGTCTACAATGTCCATCTGGCATCACTCTAGTGCGTTCAGAGCTACCTCTGCCTGTAACTCCGGTTGCACACCTTGACCGCACACGCTCCATCCAATCCTGAAGGCCCATGTTGCTACCGTTAAACTTGGCCATCTGATAAACAGAGCCCCAGTTGGAACATACCCTACCTGGGCTGACATAACAGGGGCAGGCTGTATTGGCATCACTGGGGCAAATTGGCTGGGCTGGGGCACCTTGATCTGGTCCCTGGACCAGCACCAGGGGATTGTTTACCACCGTGTTTCCATCCATTACAGTCTCTGTATCCTGCAAACTATGCTAAGTTATAAGCCATGTACTGGTGTGCACTCCCCAGGATACAGCGAAGTTATGAACGAGAATTTATCAACACCAGTTCAAACAACAAAAGTACTTTACTTATTTAATGTGTGAATAAATGTAACCAGAAAAGGGGGAAGCATTCAAAGAAATCCACAGACTCTCAGCCTGGAGCCCAAGACTTTTGTCCTGTACAGCGTAGCACCCCCCAATATATGACAACTATATACACTAAAGCTTTACCTACAGGCATTCCTAAATACACCCATCGCCTATTATCTGTAAATAACAGAATCCAGAAAAATTGGAAATGTAGCACCTCTGAATACATCAGGGTGCTACAGGGAATTGCATCCTTCTCTCAGGGTGCAGGACCTACCCCCCCCCCCATGGTTCCAAGTTCCCAGAAATCGGTGTCACCTCCATCAGCACCTCAAATCCCAATCAACACCTCACATCATGACCTGTCGGACACACCAGTGGGTTGGTCTAGCTGGAATAGGGCCACCCACCTAGGGGTCAGGCAGAATGGTAGATGGGACGAAGTTAGTCTAGTGAGAGCCCTCAAAGAGAGTTTGAGCTCCCGGGGAGCTAGAAGGACCGAGGTTGGGTCGCAGACAGTGTTCCAGGACCAGAGGAGTCGGGGACCGGTAGTAGTGACATTGGACAAGGGTGTGACGAACATAGTCTTGGGGGACTGTCAGCACCAGAAAGCCCAAAACAACTGACCGGTATCGAGCACGACGGGGTACAGGACCCTAGGTCAGGAGCCGATTCAATGTCCTGACAATTGACCTGCAGAGGAAGAGGACCTTAATGGACCTTCCCAGAGGGCTCAGAGACTGAGGGCATCAGCACACCACGGGGCACAGGGTTTTCCAGAGAAAGCAACCTACTAAAGTCCCAAGTGCCAGCCCTTGGGAGCAAGTCTTCACTTAAAAACTGAAGAAAGTGACCTTATAGTTTCAAACTGTGCCCGGCAGGCTCCGGATTACTATGTGACACCGGTGGGACTGGGTACTTAGACGGGCTCTCTGCAGCGGCAGCAGCACACAGAGAACTTGGTTTACCTGCAGCGTGTGTGTCTCCTTTATAATCCTCATCCAGCACCACACTACCCACAGTGAGTACCCTGGTCCCCTGCTCTCCCAAATAACACCAATACCCTGAGTCTGGGGCCTTCCCTACCTGAGGAAAGACTAACATCTGGCTGCTTAATTCCATCTGCCCCGGTACTCCTTACAGCAGCAGCGGTACTCCCATTACCGCAACCCACAGGTAGCGTCACAAACTTATCCCCTGTAAATACCCCCCTTTATACGGATCAAAGTGTCTGTCAAGCTAGGTCCGGATGACGCCCTCGAGCCACGATCCCAGATCCGAGCAGCCCGACTAACACCAGGGCGGCACAGATGGGTATGTGGTACGGGCTCACCTACAGGACCGCACAACAGCTTAGAAACTTACAATGAATTAACTCTATTCCTAAACTAATGAACACTGAAGAATGGTCCTTCCCTAGCTACATTTGGGCAAATAACCATATGCAACGGCTGCTTAACTGAAAATCAAGCTTGAAGGACTTGAGCACGTGACTATATTGTTCCTCAGAATCTCCCTCCTTGGCGAGCTTAAGTATGGCCTAATATCCATTGTGTACCTTGACAGCACCTAAGTGGGAATTGGAACTTTATGGTAAACTCGGAATACTCACCAACGAAGAAATAGGTGACGTAGCAGCATAACCGGAGGTCCCGAATAGTGATCTTGGTAGTAATTGCAGCCTGAAATGGTCATTTTGCCTATCTAAGCTAACTACAGGCCCTGACTCATTCTCAAGTACTTTAGATCCAAAGTGGGCAGCCCAGTGGCTCAGTGGTTAGCACTGCAATCTTGCAGCACTTGGACCCTGGGTTCAAATCCAACCAAGGACAACATCTGCAAGTAGTTTGAATGTTCTCCCTGTGTTTGCGTGAGTTTCCTCAGAGTTCTTCTGATTCCTCCCACACTCCAAAGACATACAGATAGTCCCAATTAGAAGAGTGATGATCACATCTGTAAAGCTCTGTGGATTTAATAGTGCTCTATAAGTGAATAAAATAAATAAATAAATAAATAAATGAAATCGGATGAGGTGGGTGAATGGTTACCATCTGTGATAGAGTGGTGAGCCTTAGGCGGGCTTTGCACGTTGCGACATCGCAAGCCGATGCTGCGATGTCGCACGTGATAGTCCCCGCCCCCGTCGCAGGTACGATATGTTGTAATAGATGGCGTAGCGAAAATTTTCGCTACGCCAGCTTCACACGCACTCACCTGCCCTGCGACCGTCGCTCTGGCCGGCGACCCGCCTCCTTGTTAAGGGGGCGGGTCGTGCGGCGTCACTGCGACGTCACACGGCAGGCGGCCAATTGGAGCGGAGGGGCGGAGATGAGTGGGATGTAAACATCCCGCCCACCTCCTTCCTTCCGCATATTCTACGGAAGCCGCCATGACGCCGGTAGGAGATGGTCCTCGCTCCTGCGGCTTCATACACAGCGATGTGTGCTGCTGCAGGAACGAGGAACAACATCGGACCGTCACGTCAGCGTAATTATGGATTACGCCGACGCTGCACCGATGATACGATTACGACGCTTTTGCGCTCGTTAATCGTATCATCGAGCCTTTACACACTACGATGTCGCATGCGATGTCGGAAGTACGTCATTTTCAATTTGACCCCACCGACATCGCACCTGCGATGTCGTAGTGTGCAAAGCCCGCCTTAATTATCTAACCAACCCGGGTCTGCTCCAGAAAAAGTAACTGATACACAAAGGCAATTGATGACTGTGACCTGACTCCTCAGTGGCATCCAGCACTTCTCACAAAAGGTCTTAGCCTTGTCCCGTCTCTCAGAGGTGTTCCTGGCAGTAATTTTCTCCCATGTGGTAAGGACCTGGTCAAGGCCAGGATCAGCTCCAATCTGCTGCGGCTCTGGTTCCGATGGGATGCATCTATGTGTGGATTTCAGTGGACCTCTCAATGGCAGGTCTTCTCTCTGTCCTCCTCAGTAACTGCAGACTGCACTCAAGATGGCTGCCTTTTTGCTGTGATGCACATCTGCTCCAGCTTGTAGCTCCACTTCTGTCTTGAGCTGGGCAACTTCAGATCAAAACATCAGTTTATTGATACAACCAGAATCTGCTTTTAATGTGGGATCGGCTGGTATACTGTTTATCAATATTGATTTCTTTTCTGGGCTTCAGTGTGTGTTTTGCACAGAATACAAGTGTATTGCAGCTTTTCCACTGTGCTTAAGAAACAGCAGCCTCTTGTGGCCAAATAATGCCATTTCAATCTGTTGAAAGCAGTACCACATTATTACTGATAACAAGCAGGTGCTTAAACTTATATACAACAGTTACAATGTTTACACTTATGCGTACACAAATATGCACGTCTATATCGTGCAGGTGAGGCCGGTGCTGCACTGTGTGTTCAGGGGGCTTACCATCCACCTCTTTATCCAGGTACATATCTCTGGTCAAGGGGATCGGGGACTGTTTCACCATCTCTCTTCTGTTTTTTTCCAGTGAGAGTACAGGCTACTGCAGAGGAGCTGCGGTCTTGCTGGGTAAATCTCAAGCATTTACTTTATAATATTTAAATTAATATTAATTTTTTTTATTTATTTTTCTTTAGAATATATATTTGCACATTAGTGGACAAATCGATAAAAGTATATGACAACAGGATTTTGCTGTCTGTTACCGTGAAGACATATAATCCAACTAGGAGCCTGAAGTGCTAAATTTGTATACTTTAGATTTATGGAGACAATATTTAGGTTGTGAAGGTGGACAGCTAGATATCTAACAATATGCCTTGTATTTGTTGCTGAAGCCATAATAAAGCTTCTGCTCTTGTTCTTTCATGTTACATTTGGTCGTCCGGTGTGACAATTCCATGTAGATGTTAAACTTCAGCATTGAAAATCATTTTTCTTGTTTACAAGTGACATGGATGGAAAGTCGGAGCATGCTTTAGTAAAGGAAAGACTCCCAGTTGTACTGGCTACTTTAGATTAATGCCTTGAAGCCACCAATCAATAACAGCTGGAAAATAATATATATATTTTTTTACATTTTGACCTTGTTTTCTGCTATGACTTGGGCCTTTCATCACCTGCCTATCCGAATCAGCTTGTTCATGTAATGTGAAGCTTTTTAGGGAATAGAAAAAGTTTCAATGAATTATTCAGATGTTATATTTTGTGAGACTGTCCTGGTGTCCCAAAAGGAATTATGGCTGAATAAATACTCTTTTTGGCCTGGACTCAGGGTGACCTTGTGTATGAGATCTAATATCTCAAAATACATCAGTTTTGCAAAGCTTTACATGTAGATAGCCACTTTTCATCCTGTCATACTTAAAGGGAACCTGTCTTGTAAAAAAAAATGCTATTAACCTGCAGATATGGGGTTAATCTACAGATTAATAGCATTCTGAAGCTGCCCAGTTCTTGCAATGAGAGGCCCAATGATGGGAAGACAACATCTTCATTCCTCCCAGCAGCCTCGGGCTTTCCATTATATGGGCACGGCCGGTGCAGTTTCAGTCACTGCTCTGTGTCTCGTAAGCGGTGACTAATACCAAAACCTCGGCAGTGACTGACAGCCGTCTCTAAGCTAACAAACTATGTTCTGAGCAGTGACTGAAAAAGCACCTCAATGATGCTGCCTTGAGGAATACAATTAATTTCCTCCTGGCAGCGGGGCTCTCAGTGCGAGTGCCTCGTAACTTCAGAATGCTGTTGAAGGGAATCTGTCAATAGGTTTATGCTATGTACTGTAAGTGAAGCGATGACTGAGTAACCACCGAGGTGCAGAGCCAGTCACAGAACTGGACAAGTATACGGATAAAACCAGAGCAGCTGGGAAAGAAGAGTAAAGGTGGTAAGCAAACCACAATATGCAATTGAGCTCTTAAGCTGAAGCGACTGCTCAGGGCACCACAACTATAACAATGTTCAACAAAATGTAAAACAGCAATTTGACAATATGTGAAAGTGAACAATCCTGCTCTGACTTCTATACTGACTGAGTTCCCCTAACGAGACTGTGTGGACACACCACTGACTATGGAGGCCAATCCTATTCCCTAACCAATGCACCCCAATGCACACTCACGACACTGTCCACAGGACCGGTCCTCTCTAAGGGTCCACAGTACATTTGTGCACACTTCCCTTGGGACGGATGGTGACGGACTTTTCTTCCCTCGTCTCAACGAGCAGCTGGGCTCATCCAGGTGACGTCTTCTATCGGGTCAGGTACCGACTTTCTCAGGCTTCTTCTCTCTTCACATCCCGGATGAACAACACTCCCTCTCTTTCTGCACTTTTCTTCAGTGGCAAACCAAAAAGAACACACACAGAAGGGGCGGCGTGGGCCAGTCCATTATGTGCAGCAGGGGGAGCCCTGTTCCCTTAAAGACACAAAGAACCAAAGTCCTTTGTAGGGGTACACCACCTATGTAGACTGAGGACAGCATGCTGTAAGGGTTAAAAAAAACAAAAAGAAACTGTGCTTCTCTTATCAGTGTGTGTGCAATTGTTAATGCAATTATTTACCTAAACTAAAGGGTTTATTACCTTGTAATTACCATCACAGGACTAGAAACTTATGAGCACACTAGTCTGACACACTCGCTGCTGTGATTGACACCTCACAGTCAATGTGTAGGGGAGTGCAGCCCCTACTAAGGATGTTGCTTTACTGTGACTTTAACATTTTGTTGTACTGTGGCTTTAAGAGACTTCTTTCTTGCAGAGCACAATGGAATGATCCGCATCTCTGCTGCTGCTCTGTATTCGTTTGGTCTGCCCTGAGAAAAGTGCAGGCAAAATAGGAAGTAGCAGACAGTGTGAGAGAGTTCCAGGACATGCAGAGGGACACACACAGGAGTGTTGGTATCCAGCCTGCTAGGAGAGGGCGCCTGATGAGCCCAGCTGCCCAGAGAAGAGCCTGGTGTGGGCGGTAAGGCTTACTCAGGTCTGTTGTGGTCCTGAATCTACATATTTTCATTGTTTAAGAACGGCTTCAGCCAGTAATCCATGTGATACACCATTTGATGAAAAACAAGAAACCTGTGTCACTTCTCCATGATTAAGCAAAGTACTCTCAAAGTGAAACGTATGTAGGGGTCGGGGGTCATCTTTACAGAGATCGGCTTCCACCTTGCACTTATTCCTGCACTGGCACTTTAAAAGGTAATTATGTGAGTAACCTCTATGTTCGCAATATATTTCTTTGACTGATCCATTGCTTCTCTCAGTCTGTGGGCACATACATGCTGGAGGGATATTAGACAGAAGGCATTATTTATTTTCAGTGACAGGCTATGCGCTATACCCACAATATCCATCTTTGTACCCATATTCCATTTTTTATACATGCACATTTTGTGTTTTGCATTGTATACTTTGGTTACGGTATTTTTCTGTGTCTTTTTATATATCTATTCATGTGGGGTTTTTTAGGTTCTCCTTTTAAACCACGAATAAAGAGTTTTGCATATATGGTTGACTGATTAAAGCTCCTTTTTCTTTCTTGGTTTAAACCATTGCATTCAGAATCTCCTTGACTACGTTATGTTGTTGTCAGATGTGGTAACAAAAATTTTCTGACAGATTCCTTTAAATCTGCATATTAACCCCATAGCTGCAGGTTAATAGCATTTTGTTTAAAAGATGACAGGTTCCCTTTAAAGAGTAATTGTCATTTTCGTAAATTAATAGGACGCATGGAAATAAGCAGCCTTGTAATATAGCTTATCAGAGAAAATAGCTTTTTTACTCCTCCTCGACTGATTTTTCACTCAGTTCATGGGTAAAATCTGTATTGCATGAAGACATATTTTCCCATTACTGAGATAGGAAATGGCAGTTGGTGCTTACAACATTCTATGGTGGAGGGAGTAGGACGGAGGATCTGGAGTCAGACACAGACATTCTGCTGCAAGCTCTCCTGAAGCCACAGTTACAGTTCTCCATAGAATTTTATGAGCACCAACTATCATTTCCTAACTCAGTAAAGGGAAAATCTATATTTACTGATGATAGATTTTATCCTTGAATTGAAAATTTGGGAATGAAAGATCAGTGAAGGAGGAGAAAGAAGTACATTTCTCTAATATGATATATTGCTAAGTTTCTTATTTTCACGTGTATTGTTGATTTATGGGTGAAAAAAAAAAGAAGATTAAAACGACGGTTACTCTTTACAGACAGGAAAGCCAGATTCTCTGACCTTGCAGAAGCCAGAATCATATACACTATGCTGCAAATAGATTCTGTGGTATTCCTCAGTCCTAAAATATGGTGGGAGAAATTATTGCCCGTCTCCTAGCAACTAACAGGAACATTTTCACCTAGTCTTCATAAATAAGGATATGTTCAATATTTTCTAACTGAAGTGAATATTTTAACCACCTCGACATTTCACAGTAGCACATAGTTAAACACAACTAGTGAACTTCGATATTTGGCTTACAACATCCATCACAAAGCAGCGCGTCTGATCACAATCCCGATCTTGTAACACTTTGCTGACTGGAAATATCATTTTCAGCGCCTGGAGCTCAGTGATAAGTTTAGGATTACTAATGTTGGATACGTCCACAACCAGTTGGTACCTGGGCAGGATAACTATGCAGAGCTGGGGTTAATCAAGATAAAGGGTGGACTCAGGTGAAGGAGAGCCCTCGTGCCTTTACAGTCCAATAGCTCTTCTCAATGCACCTTATTATGTGTCTGTGACAGAAGCTGCTTGCTGCTTTGGAGGTGGAAGGGGGTCCTATGACATCTTTAGCCCCTCTGCATCTGCACAGGTTGCACCTGTAAGAGTGGCGAACTATTGCAGTCTCGTTCTGCCCTTTAAAACACCAGTCGCGGCACTGTATTGTGTTATGTGAACAATGTCCTGCATCTTTTGTGAACATTGCGTTATATGAATTATAATGTAGTGTAATGTGATCTTGAGTAATCTATAATGTAAGGTATTGTGTAGTGTAAGTATTATATGTGGTAATGTACTGCATAGTACTTGTTTAGGAACTTGTCAGACTGTAGGGTAATAGTTAAGCGTTGGGATTAACCCACCATGGAAATGGGAGAGTAACGGTTCATCCTGGAGGAGTTAGAGAACATCTAGTGAGTGAAAGTGATGGAAGTATAGTCAGTCAGTCATGAAGGTTGCATACCATGGGTGGTTGGTGGCAACAAAAGGAGAAGAGACTGAAGATGAGATTGTGTCTTGGTTAACACTCGAAGTTCACACTGAGTGAGAACAGCGTTGAAATGAGAGACCGACCCTCGAACTGAGAGGTCCCAGACAATAAGAGACAGAGGACAGGACTCTAGTGGCCAGGCTTCTTAATCGTCAAGGTAACAGGGTTAATCGTACCTGGCGTATAAACGTAGTCGACTACCCGAGTGGTTTCCCTCTAAGCGTATGGGAGTGCAAAGCTTTACTCCACTCATGATGAGACCTTTAAAAAGACTGAACATGGTACTGTCACAAACTGTATTACAATATTGGGTTGGGTTGCACTAGAACTCACAGGAGTAGTAAGATCTGAAGCAACTCAGTGAAACTTATACTGTGTCAGAACATTCTAATCCTTGCAAAACTGTAATGTGCTGAAAGATATACAGTAGCTAGCTGGAGCATGAAGTTCTAACAGAGAATGAACCATACAGTAAAGTGTAGTTGTTTAACGTGAACTGTTAATCTCCTTGTGAGTGTGAGTCATCATCTAGTCCTGGCCAGCTGACAGCAGCAGTATGCGGCCTGCATAGTAGCCCGCATGATGCGAGTCCACACACCCAGCCTGGACGTGCTGTGGCATCTGTAGTCAATCCCTCGCCATCGACTGCTGCCGAACGCCACTCTACACACCAATGATATGTCTGCCCCTGATTCAAATCCTAATATCAAATAATGCTACTTGTTATGTATGTGACTTAAATATTAGTTTCTTGTAATCATACAATGGAGAGTAAGGATGATCCACATCTGATGTTTTAAAAGGAACATGTGTGGCTGGATAAAACTATTAACCTGCAGATATACAATCATGGCCAAAAGTTTTGAGAATGCTACAAATATTAATTTTTACAAAGTCTACAGCTTAAGTTTTTCTAATGGCAATTTCCATATATTCCAGAATGTCATAAAGAGTGATCAGCTTAACAGCAATTACTTGCAAAGTCAATATTGGCTAAGAAAATGAACTTTAACCCCCAAAACACATTTCAACATCATTGCATTCCTGCCTTAAAAGGAGCAGCTAACATTGTTTTAGTGATTGTTCCATTAACACAGGTGTGGGTGTTGATGAGGACATGGCTGGCGATCTTCAGTCATGATTAAGTAAGAATGACACCACTGGACACTTTAAAAGGAGGCTGGTGCTTGGTATCATTGTTTCTCTTCAGTTAACCATGGTTATCGCTAAAGAAACACGTGCAGCCATCATTGCTCTGCACAAAAATGGCCTAACAGGGAAGAGTATCCCAGCTACAAAGATTGCACCTCAGTCAACAATCTATCGCATCATCAAGAACTTCAAGGAGAGAGCTTCCATTGTTGCCAAAAAGGCTCCAGGGCGCCCAAGAAGGACCAGCAAACGCCAGGACCGTATCTTAAAACTGTTTCATCTGCAGGATCGGACTACCAGCAGTGCCGAGCTAGCTCAGCAATGGCAGCAGGCTGGTGTGAGTGCTTCTGCACACTCTTTGAGCAAGGCCTGGTTTCAAGGAGGGCAACAAAGAAGCCACTTCTCTCCAGAAAAAACATCAGGGACCGACTGATATTCTGCAAAAGGTACAGGGAGTGGACTGCTGAGGACTGGGGTAAAGTCATTTTCTCAGATGAATCCCCTTTTCGATTGTTTGGGACATCTGGAAAACAGCTTATTCGGAGAAGAAGAGGTGAGCGCTACCACCAGTCTTGTCTCATGCCAACTGTTAAGCATCCTGAAACGATTCATGTGTGGGGTTGCTTCTCAGCCAAGGGAATCGGCTCACTCAGTCTTGCCTAAAAACACAGCCATGAATAAAGAATGGTACCAGAATGTCCTCCAAGAGCAACTTCTCCCAACTTTCCAAGAGCAGTTTGGTACCCAATAATGCCTTTTCCAGCATGATGGAGCACCTTGCCATAAAGCAAAGGTGATCACTAAATGGCTCATGGAACAAAACAGAGATTTTGGGTCCATGGCCTGGAAACTCCCTAGATCTTAATCCCATTGAGAACTTGTGGGCAATCATCAAGAGACGGGTGGACAAACAAAAACCAACAAATTCTGGCAAAATGCAAGCATTGCTTATGCAAGAATGGACAGCTATCAGTCAGGATTTGATCCAGAACTTGATTGAGAGCATGCCAGGGAGAATTGCAGAGGTCCTGAAGAAGAAGGGTCAACACTGCAAATATTGACTTGCTGCATTAACTCATTCTGTCAATATAACCCTTTGGTACTCATAATATGATTGCAATTATATTTCTGTATGTGATGTAAACATCAGACAAACACAATTAAAAACCAGAGGGCAACAGATCATGTGAAAATATAATTTTGGTGTCATTCTCAAAACTTTGGCCATGACTGTATGGTTAATCTGCAGGTTAAAACTGTTAAGAAGGTGTATTAAAAGTGTGGTACCCAAGAGAAAATTCAATTTATACCTCCTGGGAGCTGCCAGCTTTCATTCATACAGGCATGCCAGCTAGGCTACAATCATCTCTTACTATACTGTGTGCAATGGTTATAAATACACCCTACGTATGGTGAGCGATATCTGAAGCTGCACTGTCCCACCTGAATAACTGAAACATGGCGGCTCCCAAAAGAAATAAAGTTTTCTTCCTGGCACGCTACTTTCAGTCAAGCGGTCGGGCACCTTCATAATCCTATTAACCTGCAGGTTAATAGTTATCAGACCTGACAGGTTCCTTTTCAGCAGCTGTTTTTGACCTGTGAAACAATTAGCCCTCAAGGTTGTCCAACTGAGAAGGTGCCATGAGCAGGAAGTGCTCCACCCCTGCAGCGGTCGAACCGCTCAGATCCGGGGATGATTACTCGTGGCTCGAGGGTCTCCGGACCCAGGGCCCTGGGCCACACTCAAATGAAGAAGGGGGCTATTTACAGGGGAGATATAGTTTGTGACGCCACCCATGGTGTGCGGTAATAGGGAGTACCACCACTGCCGTTGGGAGTACCGGGGTTGATGGAATGGAGGTAGCTAGATGACGTTTTCCCTCCACGTGTAGGGAAGGCCTCGGGACTCTGGATGGTGGGCGACAGTGCAGCGGGAGCGCAGGGCTGGTTGGGAGCAGGGTTTAATCAGGTACTCACTCAGCAAGAAAGCAGACGCTGACAACGTAGTAAACTAAGTCTCTAGGTGCCACTGCCCTCTTGGGGAGCTCGTCCGGGTCCCGTCCCCTGCTGTACTGCCTTTTGGTCCATGGCCTACCTCCTGGAACAGTATTTCAGAGTGTTCAGTTGGCCCATCAGCTTGGAGCTTTCCGGGCCCCGTTCCCTGCTAAGAGTAGCAGAGGAGCTTGCTCTCAGGAGCTCACGCTTGGGATTTCAGTGGGCTGCTTTGCTAGGAAAGCCCTATCCCCCTCGCGCTAGTGCCACCGATCTCTGAGCTTCGTGGGAACAGTCCATATAGGCCCTGTCCTCCGCAGGTTAATTGCCGGGTTGCTTGATGCTTCTCCCCGACCTAGGGTCCATGTACCCCGATGTGCCTTCGCACCCAGCCTGGCTATTGAACTGCAGCTGCTGGCTATCCTCCAAGACTAGCCAAGCACCCAGTCCCAATCTCCCGTGACGGGTCTCCGACTCCTCCTGGTCCAGATCACCGTCTGCGACCTAGTCTCCTTTCCCCTGTGAGCTTCAACTCCCAGCTTCCTCCGAGCTCCTCACAGCTCGAGGGCTACCACTCAACTGACTTGTCACCTCCCACCCCCCTGCCTGACCCCTAGGTGGGCGGCCCTATTCCAGCTTAAGCAGCCCACTGGTGTGCTTGACAGGTGTGGTGCGAGGTGTAACTAGGATTTGTGGATGCTGCTGGAGGCAGTACCGCAAGATAGGGACCCAGAACCATGGGGGGTTGAGCCCTGCACGGGGAAAGAAAGGATTGTGCAGAACCCTGTGACGACCAGACTAGTCCAGGGCGTCACAGAAGCTTCTTAGGGTCGGGTCATCATGAGAAGCAGTGGTAGACAGAAGGTCGTAAATGACTTACCCATTGAAGAGACTGAAAGTGAATTGGAGGCGGAGAAGCTTGACGCAAAGACATATCGTAGAAGCCAGGAAAGTTTATCTCATGTGCTGAAAGCCTACCATACATATTATTAAAAAAAATTACAATTTCAGCCAGAACAGCTGACCAATGTTACTGGAGCTTCTCAACTGCCCCTAGACAGATTATGTCAGAAGACATATTGATCTGGTAGCTGGAATTCAATTGCTGAATCATAGCAGTAGTGCTCTCTTATAGGAGAGAGAGTTTATCTGACAGCTATCATTCATTGTCTACTGTTGCTCAGCCAACAGCTTTCTAATATGAATGTCCAGCTTATTGCTAGTCTTTTGAGGGAAGCGATTCAGCTGCTTCTCTGAGCATAGCCTGCAAGGTTGTCACTTGGTGAAAGATTGAGTTAATACAGAGACCCCTTAATAAGCTTGTGCTAGGAGAGGCGATGACATCCTCTCGGATGATATTTGTTCTCCACCATAGTCCATGACTGTGGCAAAGAAATTTGACAAGTGATTAGTGTGTGTATTGTGACAAAGTGAGTTGGTCATGGATGAGTTCATCACCGTTTGTTCGAATTGCTCACACAAACTTCTTGCATTGAGTCCATCTGCAGTCAGCCACTGTCCTACATGATATGACAGCTTGTCTTCTTACCTATGATTTTACAAGAACCCCAGATAATATGAATTATTTGGCCAATCGGAGGTCAACTTCACTCTTAATTAAGGCATTGACTTAAGTTAAATCTGTAAATTGCTATACCTATCCTATAAAAGCAGGATTAGCTGCTGTATAACTTTTTTACATACTGTTACCAGCAAACTGCATGCAAAATGCCAATTTAAAGCAAGTAGATCACATTACACTCAGCAACTAAAGTTCCAGTCAGAATTCAGTTTGTTTATTACCGGTACCTTATAAATTGCTTTTCTTGCCCACTCAAATGTCACAAATGTTGAAAATGTCTTTGTTGTGGGTGGCCAGCCGATTGCAAAGCTGCAGCGGCACAAATGTCACCATCGCATCAACTCATATTCACAGGAGAGCTGTAGAATAATACAGCTGTCATTTCCATCAAAACCAATGGCTCTTAAAGTGCATCTGTCATAAGACAAATACAGAGGACTGTAAAATGTCCTTAATGGGTTAAACCAAAGGTTGCAATCTGTGCCCACTATAAAACTGCCAAACTTTAGGTTGTGATGCAGCACATTGTACTGATGGGCACTCCTCTCTTTGGTGATTTAGATGATTTAGCCTACATTGGACACATGATACGAAGTGAGAAATCACTGGAGAAAAACATCATGGTCCGAAGAATAGAAGGAACAAAGCAAAGAGGAAGACCAGCAACCCGATGGTTTGATACAATCAAGATAATGGCGGAGAAGACCCTAGTGGACCTATCTAGGCTTGCACAAGGTCGACCTTCCTACAGAGCGTTCATCTATGAAGTCACCGTGGCCCGAGATCGAGCTCAAGGGTGCTAAATAATATATAATAAGTTCATTTAACTCTGCTCACAAAAAAAGAGTTGGCTCTTTTGAGTCCTAAATCTATCCTTATTAAATATGGGTTCATCTATTGGTGAACACATATTTAAGGCAAAATCACTGCTGTCTGGTGCAGTAGAAACCTGCATTAGCAGCCACAAAACATAATTTACTCCCAGTAAGAGCCATTCAGAAACTTCAAGTGGGTCTCATGGGGTTGCCTATTTCTGACCTTCTTTGTTCCATCATTTTTGTAATTGTATCTCTTCCAGCAGAAAAGAAGACTATTCTAGATGACTCTGTTCAAGACCTAATACAGATGCATTTTTCAATTAGATGCTCCCTTGAAGTCTATCAGAGTATTAAAAGCTTTCTAAAATCAAAACCTTCTGGCAATCTTTGTATAATCATAGATCTTTGGTACTCCAACATATATATTGGAAAAACATTGATTCCTGATTAAAACAATTCTTTATCTCTACGTCTCCTTTCTGGAGATGTCCTAGTTGCATGTGCCATAACATCAAAAAGATCTGAGAATAGCATTTTTCATTTCAAGATCCATTTGACAGCTTCAATTTTCAACTCTCCCATCTGGGCTTAGCTCCAGTTTCTTTGTCTTTAAGAAGGTCATGTCAAACATTTTGTTTTTTTGAGGAGAAAGATATTTATATGGCAAGTTAGTTAGATGATTGGTACTTTTGAGGAACATCAGATGTCAAATTATTTTCTTCTGGCTCTCTCTCCTTTGAAAGTTAGACTGACTAATAATTTGAAAAAATTGGGAAAAATTCCATAATTTTTTCACCCATGGAAGTTGTTTACTTTGGGCATATGATTAGAGAAAAGCTAATTAATGTGCAGGACTCAGGTCTACTGGCCATATCAGTATTCTAAGGCTGCTGCATGAGATTTCCTGAGCAAATGTGAACCTCAAAAGGTATAATATTTTTATGCTGCATGCCTATGGAGGAAAAAGCCACTGTAGATGGTAGATGGATCTGTCAAAAAGTAGGTCACTCACACCTGTCTAGTGGCGCATTATTGCATAAGATGCCTCCCAACTTTCCTGTGGAGCACATTTGGAGACTTCAATGGTCAAATGTCAAAGCACTTAACATGGCATTTACCCATAATCAAAGTTTGTTCTGTAAGTCAGACCGGGGGAGTTCCTCAGAATACATCAAAGTTACAAATGTCTCCAATCATACATCGAAGTCACAAATGTCACAAAAGTCTCCAACACCAATTCTCTCACCAAATATACTTTACTTAAGTTACCTAAAGGCAAGTATCCCGAAAGTGAAGCAACCACTCAAAATATTTTACAATCACTCAGCCAGAAGGCCGAGGCCTTTGTGCTGCACAACTGAGCACCATTGCAATATGTACCAACTATATATACTATAAATTAATCTACTGGCATGTCTGTCTAAATCAGCCGCCGATTACCTATTAACCCCCTTGAATTTGCAAAAATTATATAAGTTTGATGTCCAGCTCCCCTGCGATGCCACACAACAGTTCACAAACATATATTCAATTATCTCTATGCCTCAACTAATTGCATTCTCAATAAAGAATTGCACCTCACTATGCTTCCTACACAAATTATCCCCAACACTGTTGCTCTCCAAAATATAACGCTTTCCATGATGTCCCCCCCACACAGCCGTTCTCCATAATATTACCCCCACACTGCACTTGTCCATACTAACCAAATACACTGAGCCTCTACATAATATCCCACACCCCCCCATAGTCCCTCGCCATAATATCCCTCCCACACTGAGCCTCTCTATACTATCATACTCCAAACTGCCCCAAATTAAAATATTCCCCTCACACAGCTCCTCACTATACTGTGCCCTCTTTAACAATCCTCCCTCCCCTCTATTGTGGCTTATCCTTATCCCTAATCCTCCTGCACCCTCATCCTGATAAATTTACAATTATTCTTAAGCTCCTCCACGGAGCGCTTACAGCAACCAGCCATGTAAAATTCGTCTGCATTGCCAAAAGCAGCGTGATGACATTTGCAACGTGGTGACCTCATCACGCTGCTACATGTTGGGGCTGGGTTTACCGGGCGCTCCTCTGCTCTGTGCTGCTCTGCCCCAGTCCTGGCACCACAGTGTTCAAATGTATTAGCTTCTGAAAGATGCAAACACATTTGAATATAAGAAAAATGGAACAGCGTCTGCAGGTCCACGAGCTGCAGCAAATGTTCTGACTGGCCGCATCTTGTGCAGGCTTGATCTATCTAGTACCGTAAATACTTGTACATTTATTGAAATGAATTCTGCACATCCAATCTACTTTGTTGTTTGCAATACCATTTCTTAATATAAGCATATTTTAGAATGCAAACACTCACATGTTTATGTCTTTATATATGTTAATGCTTCCTCCTCACTGATAGGTAAATAAAGATTTAGGGATGTGGTGAATGTATATGATCATGTCGTCTATGTAAGCGCTCATTTCCAGTAAGAATCGCATTAAATCAATCAGTAGTTTGGCTATAAAGCCTCAATCAGTAGATGACTCTGAAGTTTTCTGTGGACATTTTTATCGAAGCCTTGATTAAAAGTAACACTAAATGTCATTGCCTGGAGTTAACCTTTTTCTGCATAATGTTCTGGAGAATAGGATGTCATATAATAAATCTGTGTCAGCATTAGCGCTTTATTAGTTTTTATGGAAATTGCTCATCAAACAAGATAAACAGGTAACAAATATGAACAATGGTTCAGGGTAGGCAAATGCTCAATGGTGTGAATGCATGTGATGCTAAAGATAATTTGTATTATGAGAATCACATAAACTAGATACAAATAAGGCTTAGTTCCAGTTCTTGCGCAAATATTTTGTAAAGGGATTGTCTACTTTGTTGTTGGAAGCGTTTTGCTTGTTGCACCCCAGGTAGCTGCTGCCAAGGCAAATAAGTCAGGGGATGCATGGCATAGATAGTCATGACAAGAACATAATTTTGCCTCTGTACAAGTCACTGGCGTGGCCACACTTAGAATATTGTGTGCAACTTAGTGCTACCTTATATAAGAAGGGCATAGCTGAACTAGAGCAAGTGCAGAGAAGAGCAACCAAGGTTATTAAGGAATGGGGGAACTGCAAAAACAAGACAGGTTATCCAACTTGGGGTTAAAAGTATTTTATTTGGATTTTATGTGATATACCAACACAAAGTAGCAAGTATTGGTGAAGTGTAAGGAAATAATAATAGTTTTATAAATAATTAAAAATATAAAGTTGAAAATTGTGTCCTGTATTTGCAGTTTGATACTACTAAACAAAATCCAGAGTGGCATCCTGAGGATGCAGATAGCAGTGAATACATTGGTGATTGGAGCCATCAGCTGCGTCTTCCATCAATCACCGTGTGCGACTGATACATCATGTCATCACAACTGCTGTGTCAGTGCACTGGAAATCGGAGCAGAGCAAAGCGCAGGGGAAATGGGAGGGAAGTATGTGGTGTTTTTTTTTCTATGTGAGAGGTGTGTCTGTACACATAAGGGCCATTGTGACACCCTGGCGCCGCCAGGTGGTCACAGAAAACATACACCCCACACAACACCTTCCCACACCAGGTTCCATCAGCCACAAAATCCTAGCCACCCCATCCAAGAAGGACACACCAGTGGGCAGGACCAGGCGCATTGGGAGCGCCCACCTAGGGGTCTTGAAGATCCGGGGGTGGGAACAAGTCAGAGTTTCTAGTCTGAGTTGAAGTTTGGAGGTCAAGTGGAGTGGAGTCTGTGACAATGAGAATGTCAAAGGAAAGCTGAGCCTAGTGAAGTGTAGCCAGGGTAGTGGCACTGGTCTACTGGCTAGGTAGCAAGCAGTGGACCATGTCCAAAGGCGACGGGAGTCTGTTCGCGAGAAATCCAAAGTGGACCGGGACAGGGTTGGAGCCCGCCGGTAACGACAGCGGAAATCCGGTAAGGAAACTGTGCACAGGCGGGGTACCTGGACCCTAGTTAGAAGACAGTTGCAAGCCCCTTCTCTAATTCACCAGGCCGGGAGCAAGGTTCCAGACATTGCTCCAGAAGTTTTAGACCAGATAGAGCGAAACGGCAGCCCACCGCGGGGGATAAGGTATCCGCAAACACCCACTGAAATCCCAAGGGTCAGTTTTCGCGGGCACGTCTCCCAACCAGAAAATACAGGGAGCGGACTTCCCCGTTCCATACTGAGTTGTCCACAATTGAGGAAAATTACAGAGTGCCGGACGAAGGGACATAGGTACACCAACCGGGTGTGGGACCCGAGTACACCCGAACGTGGCAGCCAGCCACTGACACCTTGGTTTATTAACAGACTTGTGTGCAATTATTCAACAGTGAGTACACAAACATCCCCCAGTCCGGCCCGGCGCGCCACCTCCAGCCTACATCACTCCCCGTGTCCTGGACACTGAGCCCTGGGGCATCCAACCCTACCCACGGAGGGGTTAACATCCAGCTGCCATTCTATCATACCCGGATGCTCCCCAACAGCAGCGGTGGTACTCCATACTACCACACACCGTGGGTGGCGTCACAGCAATCCCCGTACATATATGTCCCCTTTTATTTGAGTGGCCGCGCAACCCCCGAGTCCAGAAATCCCTCGAGCCACTGCGGATCCAGATCCGAGCAGCCCGACTGCTGACGTGGGGGCGGCAACACCTTGAGGGGGCTCACACCATATATATCAGAAGCTATGTGGGGGCTCATACTGTACATTGAGGGTGCATAATGTATACAGGAGGGTTATTTGATGGAGGCTCATACTATGTATATTGAGATTATTCGTGGGCTCATACTGTATATAACGAGACTATTTGGGAGCTCATACTCTATATGGGGAACATATATGGGGACTCATACCATATATAAGGAGATTATTTGGAGGCTCATACTATAATAGGAGGAATGTGGGGGGCTTATACAACATAGAGGCTCAAACTGTATATAAGGAACCTATGTGGGGGCTTATACTGTATATATGGTGCCTCATACTTTATATAAATATGTTATATGAGGGCTCTTATTGTATAACGGAGGACTTTGTGGGGGCTAATACTTTATATAGGGGAACTGTGTGGGGCTCAAATTGTATGTAGGGGTGCTATATAGGGCAAATACTGCATAAAGAGACTATTTGAGGGTTCATACTGTATATAGAAGGACTTCTGGGTTCTCATACTGTGTATAATGAAGCTATGTGTGACACCGCAGGAACGAGGAACATTACCGTACCTGCGGCCGCCTGCAATGAGAAAGGAAGGAGGTGGGCGGGATGTTTGGCCCGCTCATCTCCGCCCCTCCGCTTCTATTGGGCAGCCGCTTAGTGACGTCGCTGTGACACCGAACGAACTGCCCCCTTAGAAAGGAGGCGGTTCGTCGGCCACAGCGACGTCGCTAGGCAGGTAAGTATGTTGACTGTGGATGTCGCTTTACACACAGCGATGTCGCTGTGTGTAACGTCCGCTTAAGTTACTATCTAAGGCAACGCCGGGTACTACCGCCTGTACGGTATATAAGGGAACTGTTTGGAGACTCATACTGTATATAGGGGAGCTGTGAGGGGCTGATTCAGTATAAAAGGAGCCTGTGTGAGCTCATACTGTATATAGGGACTCATATTGTACATAAGAGGGTTGTGTGTGAGCTCACATAGCATATAGGAAAGATGTCAGCATACCTAATACTGCTCAATATTAACTCTTTCACCTCAGGGCAATTTTCCATTTTTTTTTCTCCCCTTCTTAGGGCAATAATGTTTTAATTCTTTTGTTAATATATCCGTATGAGGGATTGTTTTTTGATGAACAAGTTTTAGTTTTGAATGACACCATTTATTCTGCTACAGTGTTCCGAGAAACGGGGGAAAACTTTCAGATGCGGTAAAATTAGTGAAAAAAAATGTAATTCCAATTTTTATTTTTTTTTTTTGGTTGGGGGGGTTAATTACAATGTTCACTATATGGAAAAACTGACTTGGCGCACACAAAACATTTTATTTTAAAAAATCCTCCATGACTTTTCCCCAATTCATTTAAAAAAAAGCCATGCAGGTCTGATATGGTCAAGGGAATCCGATAGAGTCCACAAATGGAAACATGAAAGCTCAGCTTCTCAGATTTTGGGGTATAGGAGGTATCAATGCATTCCAGGAGATTCCAGGATGCACCTAAGGGATCTACAGCTTTTCTTTGAGCCTCCTATGCATTCTGGAAATTGGTCAGAATAATATTGCGTTGTCACTGTTGTACAGTCAGTCACGGGAAAGCCCCATTATTAACAAAAATTACTTGTCACTTGGAAATGATATTGCTCTCTGAAGTGAACAGACTCAGAATTTTTTTTACAGCATAAATATAATGTAACAGTGTGAGGTCCCCTTCACACGTCCATGGTAAAAACGCATGTTTTTCACAGTCCCTGGTGTGGGTGAATATGTGTATGCCTGGTCCGTGTGTTTATAGCGTGTGCTCTGTGTGCTATCTGTGATAGCACACAGACAGCATGAACTTCTATACTCACCTATCTCCACCACTGCTGTCTGTCGCTGCTGCTGCTTCCGGGTCCGTGGTGCAGTGAATATGCATGAGCATAATGAGTGGGCCTGGAAACAAGTGACAGCAGAGCCGAAGAAAACAGAGCTGAAGACAGGTGAGTCTAGAAAATAATTTTATTTCAAGACACATGTTTTCTATGGTATGTGTTACATCAGTGTGAGATCTGTGAGATACCCGTGCTGCCAGAGAAAAACGGACATGTTGCCGTGTGGAGGACATGCGTGTGCTCCACATGGACAATATCCATGAGAAAACAGGGGTGTGTGTGCCGTGCAGACCCATTAATTTTAATGGGTCTTCATATGTCCGTGCCTCTGGTACATATGAAAACGGACATCACATATACCGGAATTACTGACGTGTGAAGGGGGTCTTATCTTCTAAAGCCCATCATACACATTGTTTGGTTGATTGTTTATATGGCTGCCATTTTGGCCGGAACTCAAATACATAATAGCATTCTTTTAGCCGAGCGCTTCTGTATTCTCTATCATCACCGAACATGTCTGGTGGTTTATCTACAGAAAACAAGGCAATCGACAGTCTGAAATTGGGCATGCAAGATCAATATTTACCCCAACAATACATTTATCCAGAGCTCACATACAGATTAGAGTGTTAAGGCTTCTTTACATGCAGTGACATGGCTAGCGATGTTTTTAGTGAAAGCACCTGCCCCCGTCGTTTGTGCATCACGGGCAAATCGTTGCCCGTGGCGAACAATATCGCTAGTACGCGTCACATGAACTTACCTTCCTAGCGACGTCGCTGTGGCCGGCGAACAAACTCTTTTTTAAGGGGGTGGTTCATGCGGCGTCACAGCGACGTCACACAGCAGGCCACCAATAGAAGCGGAGAGACGGAGAGCAGCCTAATGAACATCACTCCTACCTCGTTGCCGGAGAACGCAGGAACGTTGTTGTTTGTCGTTCCCGGGGTGTCACACGTAGCGATGTGTGCTGCCTCAGGAACGATGAACAACCTGCGTCCCAAACGAGCAACGATATTTTGAAAATGAACGACGTGTCAACAATCAACGATTTGGTGAGTATTTGGGATCGTTAGCGGTCGCTCGTAAGTGTCACACGCAACGACGTCGCTAACGGGGCCGGATGTGCGCCACGAATTCCGTGACTCCAGCGATATCTCGTTAGCTTTAGCCAAAGCCATCGATATTGGGGAATTCAGCCGACATTAGTCCAATGTGTATGAGGGCCATGATCAGGTAAAGATGATAAATGTAGACAATAGTTAACATGAAAATGCTCATAATATGTCTATTAAAAATGATGACACTCAATGTAATACACAAAAAGGTAATTCCAGCTCTGTGTGTATGAAGTGCTGGATATTGTTCTCACTCCATTTTAGCCAAAAAGCTCAGATAAAAGATATATGGGAATTTCCTTGTTAATAATTTTGTTCATTTTTCCACTTACTGACACCTGAATAGCGAAATTATCTTTATTTGTACTTGCTGAGATTTTCTGCTTCTGTAATATTCTCTTGCAGTGCATTGTAATAAAAGCGAGCATAGTAATGTGCTATCACATTGCAGAGTATTAGACAGTCCGGAGAGCTTTAGGAAATCACTGGCCTACAGAAATGTCAAATCCATTACAATGAAGTCTGGGAGACGGGAGACGAGCAGTGTCCGCACACCGCTCAGGCAGTGAAGTATGGCAGCCTAAACAAATTAAATAACAGTGCGCTTTAATAAAAGATGCTTAAATTGGTGACGAGATGTTACAATTTGCTACAGTGTATTCATATTAGTGACATTTAGCAAATTCACACTTGTGTTTCTAGAACTTGTTGTTCCAGAAAATTATAGTGGCTGGCTAGATTATTGAAAAATATGTTTTGTTTGTGATGCTTAAAATTATAATTAGTATAGTGAACTGTGCTCGAGACGCAAACCTAAGACATCTCCGTGACATCACATATACATCCCAAATCAGTGACGAACAATTGAGCAACCTGTGCAGCCACTCAGGGGCCACAGTGGTAAGGGGACCACCTCCATCTATAAAGCAGGTGGAATTATGCGATGATTCCCTATTGGACTTCAAAGAGCCCATATAGTGTTCTTACTAGAGATGAGCGAACCGGTCCCGGTTCGGCTCGAGGTCGGTTTGCCGAACGGAGGTCCCGTTCGAGTTCGGCTCGTCGAACGTTCGACGAACCGAACTCGAACTGCATAAGAAACAATGGCAGGCAATCACAAACACAGAAAAACACCTAGAAAACACCCTCAAAGGTGTCCAAAAGGTGACAAACAACTCACAACACATGGGAAAGTGACAAGGACATATACTCATGCGAAAACAAAACAGCTGGACAAGGAAAAAGAGGAGGACACACAGATATATGAGTATATGCAAGGAAACCGATTCCATTAATGTGCAACTTGAGCCCTGCTCATTTTAGGCTTCCAATCTGGATAAATTGCCTGAGCTCGCCACGTACGCCTTGGGGATCTTGTCGTGTCCTGCAGCCAGCGTTCTCTCGGAACCTGTCTTCAGTGCTGCTGGGGGTCTGCTGGCAGATAAGCACACATGTCTGTCCACTGACAATGTGGACATGGCTCTCAGAGGACTTTTCTTCCCCTGGGTCAGCCAGGGGACGGGAAAGGCACGCGTATTTTTGAGAGTGCTTCATGCAAAGCATCTTTTTCATCTTGAAAATTGGGTCAACTGATGCCAGTCAAGTGGGGTGTGTGTGGCCCATTTAGTGGAAACGAGGGAGACTGTGGTTGGAGTCCCCTCGCTGTGTTTCTAAAAGAACCAAGATGAACAAGTCATGGCTCTCAGAGGACTTTTCTTCCCCTGGGTCAGCCAGGGGACGGGAAAGGCACGCGTATTTTTGAGAGTGCTTCATGCAAAGCATCTTTTTCATCTTGAAAATTGGGTCAACTGATGCCAGTCAAGTGGGGTGTGTGTGGCCCATTTAGTGGAAACGAGGGAGACTGTGGTTGGAGTCCCCTCGCTGTGTTTCTAAAAGAACCAAGATGAACAAGTCATGGCTCTCAGAGGACTTTTCTTCCCCGGGGTCAGCCAGGGGACGGGAAAGGCACGCGTATTTTTGAGAGTGCTTCATGCAAAGCATCTTTTTTTTTTTCAAAAGGGGGCTCAACCGATGCCAGTCAAGTGGGGTGTGTGTGGCCCAGTTAGTGGAAACGAGGGAGACTGTGGTTGGAGTCCCCTCGCTGTGTTTCTAAAAGAACCAAAATGAACAAATCATGGCTCTCAGAGGACTTTTCTTCCCCTGGGTCAGCCAGGGGACGGGAAAGGCACGCGTATTTTTGAGAGTGATTCATGCAAAGCATCTTTTTCTTTTTCAAAAGGGGGCTCAACCGATCCCAGGCAAGTGGGGTGTGTGTGGCCCAGTTAGTGGAAACAAGGGAGACTGTGGTTGGAGTCCCCTCGCTGTGTTTTACATGCTTTTAGAAGGGCATGACATGGCTTGGAGGTTGACTTTCAGCATCTGCAAACTGTTGCTACCAAAATGCTGCCTTTCCAACACCTGTGGTTATAGAAATGTGGAACATACTGATGAAGATGAGACGCAGATACCCGATTGGGATGACAACTTAAATATTCGGTCAGGGCAAGAAGAGGCTCGGTCTGAGGGGGAGGGGAGTGCAAACACAACAATTAATGATGAAGTTCTAGATCCCACCTACTGTCAACCCACAGTCAGACACTCGAAGAGGTCAACAGAGGCGGTTGAGGAGGATGCAACCGACGACGAAGTTACCTTGAGCCTTCCTGGACACAGTCGGAGCACTGGTAGCACGTCTACAACTGCATCCTCAGCCACCACTCTGCCTCTGAGCATTATTCGGGGTGGATCAACAGGTCGCATGCCCTCTAAGCCTTGCCTAGCCTGGTCCTTTTTTGACATAGAAAAAGATCGCCCAAATTATGTGATCTGTAAAATTTGTCATGGTTCTCTTAGTAGAGGTCAAAACCTCAGCAGTTTGACAACTTCTTCCATGAATCGTCACATGAATAAATATCATATGGCCCGGTGGGAAGCTCACCGTGCTGCAATGCGGCCTAGCGGAGCGAACCATCCACCGCCTGCCCCTTCCAGTGCATCCGCGCGCTCGGCATCTTCTAAGACTGTGGGGACAGCTGTCACACCTGTTTTTCCACCCACAACTTCCACCACTGTAACCGCAACAGGCAGTTTGCTTGGTAGGTCGTCAGTTGGTTTGGAAGGGGAAACAAGTGAGTGTGTACAGCTCTCTCAGACATTGATAGCACCAACATTGGATGAAGGCAACATCATGTCTCCGCCTGCACTTTCCTCACAAACCTGCATTTTTCCAGGGACACCCTACTCAACACCGTCTACACACAGCAGCCAGATCTCTGTCCCTCAGATGTGGTCAAATAAAAGGCCACTTCCTGCGACCCATGACAAAACTAAGAGGTTGACTCTATCCCTCTGTAAGCTGTTGGCTACCGAAATGCTGCCTTTCCGCCTAGTGGACACACAGGATTTTAGAGACCTTATGTCTGTCGCTGTGCCCCAGTACCAGATGCCCAATCACCACTGCTTCTCCAAGAAAAGCATGCCCGTGCTACACCAGCATGTCGCACACAACATCACCACTTCCTTGAGAAACTCTGTGTGCGACAGGGTGCATTTCAACACAGATACTTGGACCAGTAAGCATAGACAGGGTCATTACATGTCACTGACTGGGCACTGGCAAACTATGGTGAGAGATGGAGAAGGGTCTGCTGTACAAGTCTTGCCGTCCCCACGAGTTGTTTCAATCCTTCTTCTGTATGTAGAAGTTAATACACTGCTTCTGCCTCTTCAACCTCGTGTGGGTCCTCCACCTTGGCGCAAACCCTGTGTGGTCAGGCCACCCTTCCTTGTAACTGCGCACAAGGACTACCACACACCTCCTTACTATGCTGGCAGCAGAGCTCAATGCCATCAGGCGGTCAAAGTTTTACTTTGAAATGTATGGGAAATGTGAGTCACACCGCTGAGAAGTTGTGGACGGTTAGCTCTGGAGACCGAGTTTCATCAATGGTTGTCTCCACTCAACCAGCAGCCAGGGAAGGCCGGGTGCGACAATGATGCAAACATGGGTGCGGCCCTTCGCTGTGACAATGTGACACACGTGCCTTGTGTGGTTCACGTGTTGAACCTGGTTGTCCAGCAATTTTTAAAGCACTATCCTGGCCCACATGGCCTTCTGCAGAGAGCACGGTGTAACGCCTTCCTTGATCCACACACTCAGATGGGCTGTTAATGATAGGCTAGAGGGAAGCCACTCACCAAGCAGGACCCCTAGAACCCTGAAACCCTTTAACCCCTATACAGGGATTAGGAATTGCACAGGGCCCAAGGTGATTAATACCTGTGGAAGGCTGCAGTTCCAGAGAATAGTAGTCAGGCAGGGTCAAAACATTAATTGAGGAACAGGAACAGAATGGGACGGCCAGGACTTAATCAGAAAACAAGCAGAGGTGAAATGCGGATCGGCCAACAAGGTACATAAACAGCAAGCAGGAAAAGTAGTCAGGTAACAAGCACACAAAATCATAAAACTGAACTGGGGGTAAAATTAACCAGAGGTTCATAGCTATGTCTGGCAGTGGCCTGCAGACAGGATGTGCATAAAAAAGGGTGTGGTGTCTTCCCATTGGTTGTAGCTGAATGATGGTATTTCATCTGTGAGATACCCACCAGCTACATTCAGCCAGAGATTCTGCATCTGTCAAGGTAATGCAGCCCAGTGGGTGAGCATAACCTGCGTCCACCTGCGCCGCTGGCATCGACTCCTCTCCCATCATCAGCACTATTCATGAAAGGAACACGTTGTCACCTGGCGACCGGAGTACAAATTGACGGAGCGGACTCCGTTGGTGACTTAATAGCCGTGTGCGGCAATGATGCAAACCTGGCTGCGGGCCATCGTCAGGGCAATGTGACACACGTGCCTTGTATGGCTCACGTGTTGAACCTAATTCTCCAGCAATTTTTAAAACACCATCACGGCCTACATGGCCTTGTGCAGCGTGCACGCTCGCTATGTGCTCACTTCCATCGTGCGCACACAGCAGCTCAACAACTTTCGTCGCTACAGAAGTCTTTAGGTCTGGTGGTTAAACGCCTGAAATGCGATGTGCCCACACGCAGGAATTTGAATCTGCACATGTTGCAGCGTTTGTGGCAGCACCGCCGACCCCTACTGCAATACGTTATGACATATAGCCTGGGATAACTTGATCCAGAGGTGGTGCAGATCACGCTGCTGGAGTGGTGTCAGATCAATGACCTATGCACCCTTCTACACAGTTTACAAATGTCGACGAAAATGTTTAGCACTGGCAATGTCATTGTCAGCGTGACAATTCTGGTCATCTACATGATGGAGCACACTGTAATTATTATTCGGAGTCAGGTGTTGGGACAAGAGGAAGGGGAGGAAGTACAGGAGGAGTCATATGCGGAAGGGATAACAAGATCTACGAGGTCCAGATGGTCAGCGGCACCTATGCGGCAGTCATGGTGAGGGAGAGGGATTAACAAGGGCGCATAGTATCAGCAAAAAGTGTTGAGGAAGGTGCAGGAGCCCATGAAGAAATGGAGGACGAACTGGCGATGGGCATAGAAGACTCAGCAGATGAGTGAGAGCTTGCTCACATTTCGGTTGTGCGTGGTTGTGGGGAGAGGGCAGAGGAAGGAGGCACGATTCTCACCTCTCTGCCACCAACACACCAAGGATTTGGTCCTCCTGGATGCACAAGACACATGAGCGGCTTCTTGCTGCACTACCTACAACATGACCCTCGGATTGTACGAATTCAAAGTAATCCAGAATACTGGGTTGCCACACTGTTAGATCCCCGGTACAAGACAAAATTTGGCAAAATAATTCCTGCCATAGAAATGGACGCACGTATACAGGAGTATCTGCAGAATGTGGTACGCAATCTTAGATCTACTTTTCCACTAAACACCAGTGCTGCACAGAGTGAATCTCAACGCTTTGTCATGGATAGGAGGAAATGGTCTTTTACTTGTCCACATCTGAGGGACCGAGGGCTGGCTGCTGTGCTGAGATGGCGTTGAGTACGGTGTCCCTGCACAGTTGCACTTTTGGTCATATACCAAAATGAGTTGAAAAAGGACAGATGCTGGTGGAAAGGGGAACAGGTGTGTTGGAAAGGGGAAAAAAGTTTTGGTCCGTGGATTTGGTGGTTAAGCAACAGTAACATTTGCTGAAGAAACACCATCTGTTACAGTGGGACTGGCAGATTTGGATAAAGTGGTATATACTATGTTACCGCTATATAACGAAAATTAATAAGAAAAGAAAGAGAAAGGTATATATCCCCATCAGCAGTCAGTGTCCACCGTGCTCCCAGTTGGAAAAGGAGAGGTTGGCAACTGGAAGGTTTGGTGGAGGATACAGAGCTGTGTGGCTATGAAACTAATAGTAGCCTGAACAGAGTTAGACGCCATTCGGATCTGGAGACTGTGAGCCCTGTTAGCGTCACAGGGTCCACATGCCCACCCAGCCCAGGAACTCCCTGTTAACAACACAGGGGCCATTGAGTACGCTGACCGTGTGCGTAGGGGCACACCTGTGGACAGCAGGCGCATCAGCAGCAGCAGGCCTGTTAATGCCACTGGGCTGCACAAGCAGGACTGGTAGGACAGGAGCTGGTCTTAACCGTTCTGCGTTACCAACTGTGGTGGTGGCCTGCATCGACACCCTATCCTTGCCTACCTCTGGCCTAAAGCCGCAATGGGTTCAACACATGGAGGTGTGCTCTTTCGGAGCATAATAGAAGACTGCGCACCTCCTTGTTGGCTCCAGCCCCTTTTATAACCTGGGTCCGCCCCAAACCAGGGTGAACCACAATGCACCTCCTGGAGACAAAAGTAGAGTGACACGTCATGAGTGGCATAACTAGCGTCCTATTTGGAAACGCAACTTCAATGATGACGTCATGGCTGCCATGACCCAAACACCTCACCAGTCATCGTCTGACCATCAATAATGCGGTGACAAGTCATAGGGGTGGCCCTCTGCAAGCCATTTGGGAGGACACCTGATGCCCTGTGTTCTATATGTGCCCCCCCACATCAGGGGCAGGGCCAAAGAGTTCATTACCGGACCTAGTCTCTGATGCAGTAAGTGCCTGAGCATTCTCAGTAGCATGAAATACAGTCTCTGAAAAAAGACTATCAGTTTTAGCATGGTGTCTAGGCACAAAACAGGACTTAGACCCGGCACGTAATGCAAGCACCTATGCAAAGAGGGTTTTCACACTTAGTGTGGGAGCATGCGCTGTATCCCGAAATGAAGACTTAGCGTCAGGAATAGCACAGTCAGGCTGAGCATACTCACTAGGCGAAACACTGTAATTAGGCTGCAGCTGGGGTAAATCGGCACACGCATGCGCAGTAGCTGCCTCTCCACACTTAGACGTGGAGGGGAAATTGCTCTTGGAGATGCTGTCTATGAACAGAAGGAAAAGCTAAAAGGAAGCCTGACTTTCTATCCCTCCGAATTATCAAATGCAGCAATGAATTCCATGAGTTTGCTATAACATTAGCGTAGCAAAATGTGCATGAGGGTGTCATGTAGAGGTGCTAGAAATAGCTTGGCACCAGTGGGGCACTAATGGAATAAAACAGCCAGTTCTATGATGCCACTAAATGGCAGTATTTTTTGCTATCATTATAGCTTATTAAAAACAGAGCAGGAGGGTGTCATGCAGAGGTGCTAGAAATAGCTTGGCACCAGTGGGGCAATAATGGAATACAACAGCCAGTTCTATGATGCCACTAAATGGCAGTATTTTTTGCTATCATTATAGCTTATTAAAAACAGAGCAGGAGGGTGTCATGCAGAGGTGCTAGAAATAGCTTGGCACCAGTGGGGCAATAATGGAATACAACAGCCAGTTCTATGATGCCACTAAATGGCAGTATTTTTTGCTATCATTATAGCTTATTAAAAACAGAGCAGGAGGGTGTCATGCAGAGGTGCTAGAAATAGCTTGGCACCAGTGGGGCAATAATGGAATACAACAGCCAGTTCTATGATGCCACTAAATGGCAGTATTTTTTGCTATCATTATAGCTTATTAAAAACAGAGCAGGAGGGTGTCATGCAGAGGTGCTAGAAATAGCTTGGCACCAGTGGGGCAATAATGGAATACAACAGCCAGTTCTATGATGCCACTAAATGGCAGTATTTTTTTGCTATCATTATAGCTTATTAAAAACAGAGCAGGAGGGTGTCATGCAGAGGTGCTGCAAATATCTTTGCAATAGTGTGAATAGACAAAAGTACAATAGCCAAGTTTAGGATGCCACTAGGTACACTGACTGTTTGCTAGTATAATGGCTTAGTTAAAAAGAGTTGGAGTGTGCAATGCAGGCAGACGTGCTGCAAATATCTTTGCAATAGTGTGAATAGACAAAAGTACAATAGCCACGTTTAGGATGCCACTAGGTACACTGACTGTTTGCTAGTATAATGGCTTAGTTAAAAAAAGGTGGAGTGTGCAATGCAGGCAGACGTGCTGCAAATATCTTTGCAATAGTGTGAATAGACAAAAGTACAATAGCCACGTTTAGGATGCCACTAGGTACACTGACTGTTTGCTAGTATAATGGCTTAGTTAAAAAAAGGTGGAGTGTGCAATGCAGGCAGACGTGCTGCAAATATCTTTACAATAGTGTGAATAGACAAAAGTACAATAGACACGTTTAGGATGCCACTAGGTACACTGACTGTTTGCTAGTATAATGGCTTAGTTAAAAAAAGGTGGAGTGTGCAATGCAGGCAGAAGTGCTGCAAATATCTTTGCACTACTGTGACTACACAAAAGTCCAATAGCCACGTTTAGGATGCCACTAGGTACACTGACTGTTTGCTAGTATAATGGCTTAGTTAAAAAGAGTTGGAGTGTGCAATGCAGGCAGACGTGATGCAAATATCTTTGCAATAGTGTGACTAGACAAAAGTACAATAGCCACGTTTAGGATGCCACTAGGTACACTGACTGTTTGCTAGTATAATGGCTTAGTTAAAAAGAGTTGGAGTGTGCAATGCAGGCAGACATGCTGCAAATATCTTTACAATAGTGTGAATAGACAAAAGTACAATAGCCACGTTTAGGATGCCACTAGGTACACTGACTGTTTGCTAGTATAATGGCTTAGTTAAAAAAAGGTGGAGTGTGCAATGCAGGCAGACGTGCTGCAAATATCTTTACAATAGTGTGAATAGACAAAAGTACAATAGCCAAGTTTAGGATGCCACTAGGTACACTGACTGTTTGCTAGTATAATGGCTTAGTTAAAAAAAGGTGGAGTGTGCAATGCAGGCAGACGTGCTGCAAATATCTTTGCAATAGTGTGAATAGACAAAAGTACAATAGCCACGTTTAGGATGCCACTAGGTACACTGACTGCTAGTATAATGGCTTAGTTAAAAAAAGGTGGAGTGTGCAATGCAGGCAGACGTGCTGCAAATATCTTTACAATAGTGTGAATAGACAAAAGTACAATAGCCACGTTTAGGATGCCACTAGGTACACTGACTGTTTGCTAGTATAATGGCTTAGTTAAAAAAAGGTGGAGTGTGCAATGCAGGCAGAAGTGCTGCAAATATCTTTGCACTACTGTGACTACACAAAAGTCCAATAGCCACGTTTAGGATGCCACTAGGTACACTGACTGTTTGCTAGTATAATGGCTTAGTTAAAAAGAGTTGGAGTGTGCAATGCAGGCAGACGTGATGCAAATATCTTTGCAATAGTGTGACTAGACAAAAGTACAATAGCCACGTTTAGGATGCCACTAGGTACACTGACTGTTTGCTAGTATAATGGCTTAGTTAAAAAGAGTTGGAGTGTGCAATGCAGGCAGACGTGCTGCAAATATCTTTACAATAGTGTGAATAGACAAAAGTACAATAGCCACGTTTAGGATGCCACTAGGTACACTGACTGTTTGCTAGTATAATGGCTTAGTTAAAAAAAGGTGGAGTGTGCAATGCAGGCAGACGTGCTGCAAATATCTTTGCACTACTGTGACTACACAAAAGTCCAATAGCCACGTTTAGGATGCCACTAGGTACACTGACTGTTTGCTAGTATAATGGCTTAGTTAAAAAAAGGTGGAGTGTGCAATGCAGGCAGACGTGCTGCAAATATCTTTACAATAGTGTGAATAGACAAAAGTCCAATAGCCACGTTTAGGATGCCACTAGGTACACTGACTGTTTGCTAGTATAATGGCTTAGTTAAAAAGAGTTGGAGTGTGCAATGCAGGCAGACGTGCTGCAAATATCTTTGCACTACAGTGACTACACAAAAGTCCAATAGCTACGTTTAGGATGCCACTAGGTACACTGACTGTTTGCTAGCATAATGGCTTAGTTAAAAAGAGTTGGAGTGTGCAGAGGACAGGAGGGTACAGTGCCAGGATTGTGGGGCTCTGGGTAGAGGAATGGAAGCCTGCCTTTCTATTCCCTCCTAATGGGGAAATGCAGCGACGAAATCCCTGACCTTGGCTACACAGACGCTGTCTCTGTTTTCAGGACCTGTCACCTATGGCTCTGACCCTACCGGTTTCAGCCCTTAAAAGGACTGATAGAAAGTGCTATCCCTATGCTGTCTAACGCTGTGTATGGAGCGCATACAGCTGTATCGGCGATAGGACTCAGGAGGACGGAGCTGCGACAGTGATGTCTGACACCAAAGACGCAGAAGAGATAATGGCGTCCTGGAGGAAAATGTCCGGTTTTATAATGCAGGGACATGTGACATGGACATCCTATCACACATGCCGTTGCTTCTCTGGCTAAAAGTCCACTTAGCTGTGTGTGTGTCTGGGATTGGCTGACATGCTGGCCCGCCCCACTACACGCGCGCGCTTAGGGAAGGAAGACAAGGGAAAAAAAAAAAAAAATGGCGATCGCAATTATAGAAACAGCAGTGATCTGAAGGCGCTGTTCCCGCACACTATACACTGAAATGTCATAATAGTGTGATTCACAGAGTGACTTACACTATTACAGCGGAAAGCCAGCTAGGAATTAGCTGTTTTTTTGCTGCTAGAACCGTTCTCGAACGTTTCTAGAACTATCGAGCTTTAGCAAAAAGCTCGAGTTCTAGTTCGATCTAGAACATGCCCCAAAATCACTCGAGCCTAGAACTGGAGAACCTCGAACCACGAACCGCACTCAACTCTATTCCTAATATGATCAAATTAAATGTTCAGAAGTGTCGCTTACTCATTGTGAAAGGAGCCGCACACTGCCAGCAGCAAGTGGGAGGGATGGGGTCCCAGGTCCCGCAGGACCCCATCCCTCCCACTAGCTGTTTATACACTACTTGTAATAAATTGTGACTTGTACTGTATAGAGGGCACAATTGTTATTGTTGACTTCAGCTTCTAAGTGGATTGAAAATGAACCTGCCACCATCTTAGAAAAATGAAGAACTGCCACCTGTTGTTGTTACCTGAATGCTACGTAAATAATATGCTTATGGGAGATACATCTCATTCAAGTAATGTTTAGACAGGATCCCACTAGGTAGCAGTGCAGAGGTCTCAGGTGCAGTCTCTCTACCTCTGCATCTATATATCTGCATAGGCTCTTATAGGCAAGCTGGTAACTCTAAAGCCTGTCAGCTCCTTTAGGATGGATATTAGCAGCATTTTAGAGTGAATGAGATTCTTACAGTGCCTACAAGTAGTATTCAACCCCCTGCAGATTTAGCAGGTTTACACATTCGGAATTAACTTGGCATTGTGACATTTGGACTGTAGATCAGCCTGGAAGTGTGAAATGCACTGCAGCAAAAAAGAATGTTATTTCTTTTATTTATTTTTTTTAAATTGTGAAAAGTTTATTCAGAGGGTCATTTATTATTCAACCCCTCAAACCACAAGAATTCTGTTTGGTTCCCCTAAAGTATTAAGAAGTATTTCAGGCACAAAGAACAATGAGCTTTACATGTTTGGATCAATTATCTCTTTTTCCAGCCTTTTCTGACTAATTAAGACCCTCCCCAAACTTGTGAACAGCACTCATACTTGGTCAACATGGGAAAGACAAAGGAGCATTCCAAGCCCATCAGAGACAAGATCGTGGAGGGTCACAAGGCTGGCAAGGGGTACAAAACCCTTTCCAAGGAGTTGGGCCTACCTGTCTCCACTGTTGGGAGCATCATCCGGAAGTGGAAGGCTTATGGAACTACTGTTAGCCTTCCACGGCCTGGACAGCCTTTGAAAGTTTCCACCCGTGCCGAGGCCAGGCTTGTCCGAAGAGTCAAGGCTAACCCAAGGACAACAAGGAAGGAGCTCCGGGAAGATCTCTTGGCAGTGGGGACATTGGTTTTAGTCAATACCATAAGTAACGTACTCCACTGCAATGGTCACCGTTCCAGACGAGCCCGTAAGGTACCTTTACTTTCAAAGCGTCATGTCAAGGCTAGTCTACAGTTTGCTCATGATCACTTGGAGGACTCTGAGACAGACTGGTTCAAGGTTCTCTGGTCTGATGAGACCAAGATCGAGCTCTTTGGTGCCAACCACACACGTGACGTTTGGAGACGGGATGGCACTGCATACGACCCCAAGAATACCATCCCTACAGTCAAGCATGGTGGTGGCAGCATCATGCTGTGGGGCTGTTTCTCAGCCAAGGGGCCTGGCCATCTGGTCCGCATCCATGGGAAGATGGATAGCACGGCCTACCTGGAGATTTTGGCCAAGAACCTCCGCTCCTCCATCAAGAATCTCAAGATGGGTTGTCATTTCATCTTCCAACAAGACAACGACCCAAAGCACACAGCCAAGAAAACCAAGGCCTGGTTCAAGAGGGAAAAAAATCAAGGTGTTGCAGTGGCCTAGTCAGTCTCCTGACCTTAACCCAATTGAAAACTTGTGGAAGGAGCTCAAGATTAAAGTCCACATGAGACACCCAAAGAACCTAGATAACTTGGAGAAGATCTGCATGGAGGAGTGGGCCAAGATAACTCCAGAGACCTGTGCCGGCCTGATCAGGTCTTATAAAAGACGATTATTAGCTGTAATTGCAAACAAGGGTTATTCCACAAAATATTAAACCTAGGGGTTGAATAATAATTGACCCACACTTTTATGTTGAAAATTTATTAAAATTTAACTGAGCAACATAACTTGTTGGTTTGTAAGATTTATGCATCTGTTAATAAATCCTGCTCTTGTTTGAAGTTTGCAGGCTGTAACTTATTTGCATCTTATCAAACCTGCTATATCTGCAGGGGGTTGAATACTACTTGTAGGCACTGTATATTAACTTGGACTTTTCAGTGATACAAAATTTGTTGATCTGTCACTGACCATTAAAATGTTATTTTTCATGATACATTCTCTGTAAGATACCGTAACTGTTCTTTCTTGAATAGGAGCTGAAAATATTCTATTTACTGACTATATCTTACTTTAGAGACTGTTGTTAACTATGGAAGTTATGACAAACAGGTAATCTTACTCATTGCAGCATTGTAAATCCAGAAAGAATATTTTGCAATTCTATCATAAGTAATTGATGGTATATACATATCCAAACAATCTGTTCACCATATAGTAGCAGAGATTAATTTCTTCCTCACACATTCCCTTTAAAGTGCATGTTATTCAATGCGATTCAGAAACAGTTGTGAAATTCCCAATTTGTAGTTCTCGAAGAACTCTAGTCTTTTTTTTCTCCACTACAAATGCAAACTAATGAAATCCCTTGAGGAAAGGTTAGAAACTTACTTTTTGAAAAATTAATTGATATGTTGAGAAGTATTCTTGCTTTCTGCAGCTTCTGTCCTCACTTCTGTGGTGTCTGCTGTTTTATTGTAGATTCACCAATTCAACACTTTTTGTGGTTAGATAAGTTCATAAAACATCTGATTGCTCGAAGGGAAAGATTAAAAATAAAAGGACATCCAAGGGTCACTTTTTATGACTTGGCTGTGATAACACCCCCCTCGACAAGACCCTTAGCAAAGGCAGCAAGAATATGAGCAACACAGACCGATGACAGCAGGGAAAACAAAGGCCTGTCTTTAAATTAATGAGCTGTCCCTTTGCTAAGACTATCCTGTAGCAAGGAGATCATGCACATCATTAGTCTTAGGCAGAAGCAAATGCTCTTTAGAAGTGCGGCAGGATTTTTAGGTGTTTATATTAGTTACCTTGCGAGGAGTTGACTCTACCTGTTCTGTCCGCTTTTTTAACTGACAGAACATGGACATGTTCATTTCAAATGGTATATAGTTTTTGGGTTTCCCCGAAAAAAAAAAGGAGACATTACCTATTTTAAGGAGCTCATTCAAGTAAATTAATCTGTAAAGAAAAACAAAAACGCATAGTGTTCAGATGTAGAAATGAGTAGACTCATTGAAGTTTGGATTTGGCGGGTTCAGTTATGGACCCGAACTTGACCTGAAGCTCATTGGAAGTCACTAATTGGCAGCCGGGGTCTCTGCCTACATGCATCCAGCCAGAACACTTCCGGTGGAGGGATGGTGGGGTTTTTTCATTTTTTAAAAAAGTGCACATAATATCCGATAACCCTGATTTTACCCCCAGTGAAAGCCATTAATACACTGTAAATGGCTCGCACTGGGCTGTGCATCAAGTGTACCTGAGCAGTGATGCCAGATTGAGTGGTTTGCATACATATATCACCTAAACTTTGAACTTCAACACTGACTTTTTTTTGTAGTGTGTTCAGTACAAACCCCAAACTTTACTGTTCGGATCCGCTCATCTCTACTCAGATGCCATCCATCTGTGTGTCATACAAGAAATGTCAATATTTCACAGTAGTTTACTGGAAGAAGCTTTCAATAAAAACTCCATTTTTTTTCTTCCAAAATAACAGATGACACGTATAAACTGAGATTAGGACTTAAAGTAGATCCAGCAGACTGAAAAGAAAAACGAGAAGAGAGAGAGACATGTAAATGAGGCCTTACCTGTACTTGGTCTTAAGCCTGCTTCACGCGACCGGATTTCATTAACTGTATGAACAGAACTTCTATACCAGCCACAAGTCTCTTCACCCGAACTAGCAGCCTCATATATACACAAGAGACTATTAGTTTGGGTCAAGAGATCTATGGCCAGGAAATCTGTACATGGAGCATGGAATTTAGATGTGTGGAGCCAGACGGATGTTAGAATGAACAGGACTGCTGAGCGTTACATACAATACCAATATGTCCAGCTGTTAATAGGTGCTTTATTTGTATGGCTCAGCATTACTCATTGATTGCCATTGACTAGTTTCTTGACTTCACATTTACAATCTATTGCAGTGTTGCAAGCGTCCCAGTAAGCAGGAAATAAACTGGATGTAAGCAGCAATCGCCGGCAGATACTTGCACTCTGTATTACTGATTTAATTAGAGATCACACAGAGTGCAAAGAATACAATACAGATGTTAACTGTAACGGAGCAAAGGAAAAGTGACACGTATCTGTAAATAATGAGATATACAGTCCAGTGTGCTAGAGGTGTGCACTGAATATTGCTATCGACTAAGACTCGGCATCCCACCATGCTGTTGAATATTTGCCAATCTGAACAATATTAGAACCCACAGTTCTCAGCTGGACCTGTGCACTACACTACATTGGATTTGACAGACTTTGTAAATCATAAAGAATTACTGAACACAAGTAAATGCAAACCATTTGTACCAAGGCAGAATGCAAGAATGTGAATATGAATAGAGAAAGGGCATAAATATAATGAGGCCAGCAAGCTCCAAAAGTCATCATTAATGGCTACAACTCAACTGTAGCTTCTTCAAGATGCTTACTGCCGTACCATCTCTGCCTGTGGAGGGCTGTCAGACTAGGTCCCGTACAACAAATGCATATTCTTTCAGACAGTCGTCCTTCTGACACTTGGTGGAGGAACTAAAATAGTGCCGTATCCTAAGATCTTAAAGGCCATGTGTGACCTATGTGACCACCAGTTACTATTATATGTTTCTGACTTTTTCTCAAGTCCCTATTTATTTTGCAGTCTTCCTCTAACAAAATTCTATAAGTGTATTTACAGTAACATACAGTAGACTATTGTAAGTCCAGATTAAAAAAATAACAGTATTCTAATGTATTATTAAACAGTGCTTTTCTGCGTCTGGGTTTTTCATTTACAAAAAACATAGTTGGTGAGAATAAATTTAAACATACGTAACCGACCGAACATCCTCCCAAGCTTTCTGGGGTCCGCCATCTCACTACCTGCTTTTTCTGGCTTGGACCACCCCAGCCAATTATTTGCTACAACAGTGACCAGCACATCTGGCTTTACAAACATGTGACCACTGCAGCCAATCTCCCTCTTAGCTTTCTTTTCCAGCCATGTCACACAAGTGATCCCAGCTGGCAATTTCACTGCTGCAATGCTTACTAACACAGTATTTCGCCCTTTCTCGAACTGTAATAAACATTTATATCACGTCAGGTGCAGGTAGGTGTATGAAGAAGGCTCAGGAGCTGAGCCTGCTCCAAACACTGAAGGTGCCAGCTAAGTAATACAGCCAGCACCCACCTCTAACTGGAGTGATCAGCGCTAACTCCGATCGCTGTTTAACACTTAACACTCAACTTTTGACAGCTCTATTTAAGCAGTGCACCATTGGATTGTCATTGCAGCTGAAGGCTTGATGAAGACCCTTATTGCCACCATATTAGTACTCCTATAAAGTCCAGCCACAGTTGTGCTTCATAAGAGACCGTCATTTTACTATATACTGCTATTCTATCGCATTGCAGATCATAGGAAACGTTATAAAAGTTTGGCTGGTCCCTTTTTCCAAGTTCAAAAACAAACAAATAAAAAACAAAGTCTGGCGCTCTCTTCACACATGGCAAATATGGCTATATTACATGGTCAGCATTTGTTTCTAACAGCTTTGGTTATAGTGAAGCTCAGACCGTAGCTGTTGACCATTTAAATTCGTTTGTCAATCTGAAAGTGCTCGCACATATACAGTAGGCTTCCATTGGCGCTCTACTGTGTGATCATGGGGCACCAAATGGGTTACTATTTCAACACGGGTCTTGCTGAAACTGGTTGAATATATCTCAAACCGAGTATATACCTCAAAATATTATCAATAAAGCTATCAGCTAGTCATGCAAAAAAGCTCTCACAAAGCTCCATTGATGTAAAAATAAAAATGTTATGTGTATAAAAAAATGGTAACAAAAGCAAAAATTTGTTTTTATAAATTTCAGAATGTGTTTTGTTCTACTTAAAAGGGGTATTCTCAATGTATTAAATTGCTTTAGATAGGTAGACCGCATGAAAATAAGCAAGTTTGCATTTGACTTACTATTCCTATCTGCTGTCATTATCCTGGAATAGAAACTTTTATCTTACATAGTGTACAACTTGTTTCCATGGAGCTCAGATGCTGGCGAAGAGTGCTTAATAGTTACATTCCAGGAGCATTAACACCTAACTCAGTCACTCGTGTCTGTTGATTTCGATACAGTAGTTAGCTGCTGACCTCCCTCCCTCTCAACCCCTGACAAGCTGCTATTATAAATTTTGCTGGACTATCAGCGCATGGCATCGACTTCTCTCAGAGCAGTTCACATAATCATGGCTCTCATTGTCCAGAGCGGTGTTCTTGTTAAAATGCCCTGTTATCTATATGTGTAAATATAAAGATAAAAGTATAAAACTTGTGCTAAGCTTTATAGTTCTGCTAAAACAAGAGCTCTACTACTCACCAGAACTATCACTCCAGAAAGAGAGCCCAACCAGCCAGGAAGTGAGGAGACTACATAGCTCTGTGCTGCTCAAGAAACAACTTGAGAATACCCCTTTAAAAGAAAAAAATTATATATTTAAAATGTTGGTATCGCCGTAATCGTACTGACCTGGAAAATCAATATTCATAGTAATTTTGTATCACCGAATGTATGTCAAAAATAAAATTAAAAAGACATGGTGTAATTGCCTTTTTCCACAACTTCACAGCACTTGGAATTTTTTTCCTGTTCCCAATATATTGAATAGTGATATGAATGACCTTATTCAAAACTACAAATCGTTATGCAAAAACCAAGCTCTTATACATCTATATGGACAAAAAAATAAAAAAAAAAAAAAGATATTGCTCTTCAAAGAAGGGAAGGAAAATACAAAAGCACAAAACTGAGAACTTGTTGCGAAGGGAAGGGGTTAAACAAAGCTTTCATTAACATTACTCATTGGTTGACTTTAAAAATAACAAAGGTGGATTTTTAGCAATCTGTTACTAAGAAATATGATATATCCCAGTTACTTGTGTATTTGCCATGAGGAGGACAGTTTTTATGTTGTGGCTCGTGATGTTTTCTACATTGCAAAACAACATTAATGAAAGAGAAACATTCTGTATACACATCTATCAAGCTGCGGGACCTCCAGCAATGCAGTTATTATTAATCCAGAAGTGCACACATTTTTTCGTTTTGATCATCGTATGCAAATATTACATGGCCAGAAACTGCGTGCTTGTAAGAAGTACAGTGCTATCAGTCAGCGATACAGCTCGCCGTTCATGAGCTGTTGACGGAAAGAGAGATGGCAGTTAATTATACATTTCCTTGTTACGCTTTGCTAAAATGTCTACTTCTGAAGCTTGTATTAAGTGGGGAAAAAAAAAGACGTGTGAAATCCTCTAACATATTCCATTTTCTAATTAGCAATCGCTGCTGATTTTGCTGACATACCAACTGTAAGACACAAGTTCAGAAAACAGACATTTCGAGAATCAATTATGCTTGTGTTTACATTCACTTCTAGATACACTGTAATGCTCAGTGACAAACCTTACCGGAGCCGACGGTAACATCTAGGCAATGTTACCGCAGTTCATTGACCATTTAGGCTGGTGCTTTCCAAAGTACCTACGACTATTCTGTTCTCCTTTATTTTGACATGGGTTTTCTCTTTGTCTTACCCACAATCCAAAACCATTCTAACGTGTTATTTGTCTTAGGAAGAAATTGATCCCAGTGTGACTGTGCTCAAGAGAAATGAAAGGTCACCTGAAATTTTGTAAGGTATCTTGATGATTTTGGATAAGTCTCAAAAATCAATGCTCTGTACAAGTTACGCAATCAATATTGAAAAAATAAACCCTCATTATTTTTGGATTCACATAGGACAAACATGTTTTTGCTATCATCAGGACTTTGCGACATTTCTAAATATTTAGATTTGAAGATTTCGTGCTGCCAGTAGGCATGGATTCTGTATCTCACATGCAGGGAAAATGCAGAGGAGACACAGAAGTCTTTGGTTCTACCTTGAACTCCAGTGGGTACTAACACTGTATATTTTCATACATCTGCACATAGCAAAAAAGGTAAAAAATAAAATGTAGACATTACAGAATGTACTGTACAGAATGAATGCCCTCCATGTTTAACATTTAACACAGATTGTGGGGGGCAAATGGAACAGTTGGCTTTGTGTCTGCTATACTTCATTATATTCACTTTTTCTCCACAAAAAATGAACACAGGTCCTTCAAAAAACCTCAAAACTTGTAGAGCCCTATGTTGGTGTGAGTTCAGGACCATGGAGAGGTCCAGGTGCAACTCCTGGAAGAAGGGTAGTTTGACATCGGTAGAAATGTCTGAGATTAATTTCATTGCCTGCTATCCACACCTCTGTATAAATAAAAAAGTAATGTAGAACTATTGTCAGTAAATGACAGTTCTTGAACAGCTTTTCATAAACTGGAGCACTAATTCATCATTTGTGTTCTTTTTAAGGAAACCTGTCACCAGGTTTTTCCCCTAAAAACTGCAGCCACCACCAGTAAACCCTTGTATCCAGTTTCTAGAATACTGCATACAAGTCCATAAGCTGATCTGTATAACATAAAAAAAGACCTTTCATTATACTCACCTGCGGGGAGGCCCAGTCTGCTGGGCATCGCTGAACTTAATCTGGCACCACCTCTATCCTTGCGAACATCGTCCTCCTTCCCTGCTCTAAGTAGATGATGCATCCTAGGTCATCCACACAGAGTCCTCCATTGTTCTCCTGCACATGTGCACTCCTCTTTGCCTTGCTGAAGGCAGATCAAAGCATTGTAGTGCGCTTGCGCACGTGTTCCTTGACCATTCCCTGCACCTGTGCATTACAGTACTTTGCACTGCCTTCAGCAGGGCAGAGTAGTGCATGTGCACAAGAGCGAAATGGAGGATACTGTGTGGATGACGTGGGACGCGTAATCCAGACGAAGCAGGGAAAGAAGACGATGATCACAAGACGATGGGAGGCGCCGGATCAACACCAGTGACGCCCATTAGCTCTGACTGCCCCATAGGTGAGTATAAAAGGTCTTTTTGATGTTATACAGATCTGTTTGGGGTCTTATATACAGTATTCTAGAATGCTGTGGAGGCCACAGGTTATATGGGGAAAAACCTGGTGACAGGCTCGCTTTCAAGGCGTATGCTATTGGAATACTTTGTTTCCAAACCTCTCTTTAAGCATATAAAATTGCCAGCATTCTCTATGGAGGGCTCTAACACTCTGGGCAGGTCCAGCTAAGATTATGGGAAATGTCTCCAGAGAGACTATTCACACTCTTCCTTGCACTCATTTTTTCTGGCCCAGAGCAGGGGGAGTGTTTCCAGACTGAGCATAGAGGATGCTTGCAGCAATCTTTCAAACTTTTTATTGTTAAGTTTAAAGTTGCTTTAACAAGGGTAATAATTAGGGATGATCAAATATCTTAATTATTCTGCTTCGCGAATATTTGCCAAATAAGTCGCCGCTATTCAACTATTCGCGAATATTCGATGTGCAATGTAAGTCTAATGGAAACCCGAATAACAACTATTCGGAACTATTCGGGCTTCCCATAGACTTACATTGCGTATCGAATATTCGCATAGCGGCGACCTATTCGTCGGATATTCGCGAAGCCGAATATTTGAGGTATTCGATCCTCCCTAGTAATAATATCACTTTGTCAATTTATTAATATTTGATAGGAATATGGGTCGTGGCTGGGCGTTCCAGAGTGACAATAGTAGAGTGACAGCGACACATATACAAAGACTGGGAGAGAGACAGAAAGACAGTTACTATCCCGGGCACTACAGCTAATATATATATATACTGAGTGTATATTTATATATATATATATATATATATATATATATATATATATATATATATGTCTGAGCGAGTTTTCATTGCTGCGCTCTCTCTCTCTCTCTCTTTCTCTCACACACACACACATTATATATATATATATATATATATATATGTGTGTATGTGTGTATGTGTGTGTGTGTGTGAGTGAGAGTGAGAGAGAGAGATAGAGAGAGAGAGCGCAGCACTAAAAACTCGCTCAGACAAGATGCTAGTGGCAGGGCAGATCAGCACCTCCGAGGCGTAGAGGGACAGTTCATGTCGTGTATCCAGCTTGGATACCCATTAGTTATACAGCACAGAGTAATCATGGAGGATGGTGGTACAGTTGCTTAGGAAATCCTTAACCATCTTCATAAACTTTACCTTCCTTGTCAGAGTACCCCATGCATTAGGGCCTGGGTGCTGAGAGGGTCTAATGAAACTGTCCCAGACCTTTGATAGTGTTTCCCTGCCTCTGTTGGTCCTGTGGTGTGTCTCCCTACACCCTATTTGTCAAAATAACTATGACCTCTGCCACCACTTTTGTCAAATGGGAATTTTTTCAACAATTCTTCAACTATGGCCTTCTTGTATTGCACCATTTTAGTAGCCCTCTTGACCTCAGGAAGAAGAGATGGAAAGTACTCTTTGAACCATGGGTCGAGAAGGGTGCACAACCAGTAATCGGTGCTGGCCAAAATGCGTATAACGCTAGGATCACGGGAAAGGCAGCAAGACAAAGTCTACCATGTGTGCCAGACTCCCAACAGGCAAAACTTCTTTGTCCCCTTCAGAGGGATGGCTATCCATCTCCTCAAGCCTCCTCTTGCTCCTCTTAAGGTCATCCATGCTGAACAGATGAGATGAAGTTGCTGTGGGTCCTACCTTTGTATCACAGGCAACCATCTACTGTTCCTCCTCCTCCTCATTATCATAAAATCTGCACTGGGAATATGAGATGAGGCTTGGCTAGGTTGTGTCATCCTGTGTACTTTCATCCTTCAATTCCACCTGTTCCACATGCAAAGCTTCCACTTCAATTGTGAGCGGCCAGCATTTCAGTAGACTGAGAAGCTGGAAGGGTATGCCAATTGCGGAATATGCAGTCATCGCCACTCAGCATCTTGGTTGATTCCTTGAAGTTTTGGAAAACTGAACAGATGTTAGACATCCATGGCCATTTGTCAGTTTTTATGTGTGAAGGTTGACCGGAAAACAATGGGCATGTTGGAGCTGGTATTTAACTATGGCTCTCTGCTGCTCACAAAGCCTTGCCAACATATGTGATGTTGTTCTAGTGCATGGGCAGGCTGCAAATTAGTCAGTGAGTTGGCACTTGGAAGCGCTGCTGCAACACTGACATACTGGTGACAGCTCTTACTGACTTAAGAAAATGGACGAACCTTAACAAGTAGCTCAGCCAAATCTGGATAGGTTTTCAGAGAGTGCTGAACCACTAAGTTGAGCACGTGATCCAGACATGGCACATTTGTCAGCTTCCCAAGAAAGCCGTCCCCAGGTTACAGGCATTATCACAAACGACCATTTCTGGTTTGAGGGTCATCGGAGAGAGCCACAGATTTGTCTGGTCTGTTAGACTTTTGAACAACTCCGCCTTGTGCGGTTTGTCATCTAAAGATATGAGCTACAGCATAGCCTGTTGCCACTTCAACGAGGCAGTTCTTCCAGCTTGCGACTGGTATTGTCAACAGTTTGGAAATGGAGGGTGACGAGTAGGTGGAGAGGTTTCAGAAACTGGTGTAGGAGGTGCAGGAAACCCTGATGGAACTAAGGCCCACAATTCTAGGTGTCGGTAGTATGTGTTCTGTCCCAGGCTCCAACTCGTTTCCTGCCTCCACACGGTTCACCCGGTGTGCCATCAGGGAAATGTAGTATCTCTGACCACAAACACTTGTTCATGTGTCAGTGGTTAAAGGAAACCTGTCAGGTCCCAGATGCATTCTGAGGTATAAGCACAGTGTTGTGTGGCCTAATAACTCCTTCCTACCCATCCCTGTGTTGTAATATTGTGGAATATGAAAGTAATAAAAAAACATTTTATTACTTACATATTCCCTATGTAAATGAGCAGAGGCTGTAGCCCCATGGGCGTCACATCGCCCTGTGGGCGTTTGCATGTATTCTGTGGTATCACGCCCCTGTGGGCATGATACTGTCGCGGGCGGAGGGGTCGGGAACGCCGCTCGCCTGGGAATCGCTGGCGCTTGGGTCTGGTGCTTCTGCTTCTCGGTGGCTCGAGCACGGGGCCGTACCCGGGGGCTCGAGCAGCGCCTCCTCACCCACGAGTGAAAAGGGAGGTTTGGTGGTGGGATGTTGGTTGTGACGCCACCCACGGGTTGTGGTGATGGTGGGCACCACCGCTGCTGGTGACGGGGGATCCCGGGAGCGATGGCGGAGAGCAGCTAAGGTCTTGACCCCTCCGCGGGTAGGGGCTGTTGGTCCCGGGGCCCCGGTTGGGGAGTAGGGAGGAGGGGATAGGTGCAGGTGCCGATGCGGGGCAGCATTACGGTGCAGCGCTGTGCCGGATGGCACTGGTGTACTCACTCAGGTAGTCAAGAACAGAGTCTCTGGTAAACCAAACGGCTGGATGGACGGTGCCCGCAGACGGCAGCGGTATTTTCACTCTCCCCAGACAGGTTGATGGTGGCTGTCGTTCCCTGCACCTATGTGTAAGTGTTTGACCCCTATGGATTCCCACGGTGGTCCGCTCCCCGGCTTGTACGTGTTGGGAGAGCCTGTTTTGCCCGCAGGCGCTGGCCCTTGGATCTCTGGCCGTTGGCGGTGGCTCTTATCCGGACGGGTTGGGCTGTTGCCTTCTGACGGGACTTGGTTGGGAATGAACCCCTGAGGTCCAGACCGCAATCAGAGAATTTGACCGTTACGGCGGCTTCCGAGCCTAGTCGGGGTCTGAGTACCCTGCCTTGGTGCTTGGCTTCAATCTGCTCCCCGGCTCGGTACCGGCGGGCCACCGCCCGACCCCGGTCCTACGGTTCCGCAAACCTCCACCAACCCATGCAGACGGCCACCACCGTCTGCCGACCTTGCTGATGGTGCCTGGGCTCCGACCCAGACACACACAGTCTCTCCTTCTCTCTCTACCACCTCTCTACTTCTACTCCTGAACTTTACTGACTACTTTTCCCGCCTCCAGGCCTGTGAACTCCTCAGTGGGTGGGGCCAACCGACCTGGTGTGGACATCAGACCCTGGAGGGAGGCAACAAGGGTTTTGTTTGACGGTGTTCCTGACCAGGGGAGGGTGGGTGGGGGTGGGGGTGTGGGTGTGTGTGTGTGTGATGTTATTCTGTGACCCCTGGGGTCCAGGGCGTCACAATACCATTGATTTACATGTGCAACATCACCATCTGCGTCTTCAGATCCCACGCGTGCATACTTACCATTCCTGCAGCCATCATAAGGGTGCTTGCTTCTGTTTGAGACGCGCTCTGCGCATGCTCAGAAGACTCCTGCACAGATTCACAGAGCGCATCTGAAGCAGAGAAGCAAGCACCCTGACCTGCGGAAGCAGAACTTTTCTCTATACCATTTCCAGGTACAGTGTGGCAAGCATGGCGCCAATGGGTCTTCTATAGACCAGATGACACTATGCAACCAGTTAATAACAGTGAAATATGCTGGCCGGGGCATGGTGCCTGAATACCAAAATACTCGATCGAGTGTCTCGAGCACCAATATGGTCAACTGAGTACTGAGCACTGCTGAGCACACTCACCCATCACTGTTCATAACCAAATTGCTCCTGGATCTTTGGGAGTTGTATTTGGAGGTTTAGATATTCTTTATTCATTGCTATGGTTTTTAGACAAAATTGTAAGTGAGCATGCTTGGATGGAAAGCAACCCCACATATGGATGGTTTCATCCATTGGCATGACACAGGACTCATGGTAGCATTCACTTTTTCTTCACCAAGCATTCTTCCAGATGTCCCAAACAGTCTAAGGATTCAACAGCGGAAATAATTTTGCAGTAAGTACAGGGATTGGATTGCAGAAGCCAGGGGTAGTTATTTTCTCTGATGAAGACCCTTCAGTGACATATGCAATACTTTAACTTTCTTGACGGTTGTAACAATATAATATTGTTGTGGACACTGCTGTTTACACAAAGTTGTCAATTTTAGACATTCCCCCACAATTAAAATTAATAAAATTTCTGGTTGCTTATAGTCACCACTAGAACGACCTCATTGTAAATTGATTTCTACAGCTACTATTGACCTTCCTAAGCAGCTATACAGTGACATCTTAATGGTGATAACAGGCTGTGAGGGAAGAGAGCCCATTTTATGTTTGGGGTATTCGTCTCTTCTTATAACTCGTGTCACAATAATCAAATAACACTGATGGTTGGGGGCGTTTCATATAACTGGTCTTGACCCTAAAAGCTCCTGTTGGCTCATAATTCAGGGAACTTGAAATCGAGTCGCAGACAAAGGAAAAGTGCCTATATGTGCTAATAAAAAACAGTCCTAAGTACACGATACAATGCTGTGCTGGATTGATCTCTCAAGCACTCATTAAAGAAATATTAAAAAGGGGTACTCAGCGAAGATAAAAAGTTAACTCTATTGACCGTGCTCTCAAACTCTGAGGAAGGAAAACCACACTATCGATATTTCCTTTAGAGTATCTGTAATTCAGTATATTGCTGGAACTGTTCCATGGTGCAACCCCTGCCTTCTGGACCGTTACTTAACATATCAGGGGGCATGGCCTGCTCTTGGCTGCTAGTAGCTTCCAGCCCCGATATCTGTTTTCTTTCAGTCCTGGATCAAGGCGCATGGCCATGCCCTCTGATCTTGGACTGGGAGCTGACTGCTACTAGCAGCAGGAAGCAAGTCACACACCCTTCTATGTGATTTAACATCCAATAAGGAAGGGGGGGATGAGCACCAAGGAGCAGTTCCAGCATCACACTGAGGTATTGTGAGGGTGGGAAAAACACTAGATATGGCATGTTTATACTTTAGGAAGGCATGGCTATTAGAATATTTTTTCCCCCCTCTCTCTCCAAGTACTCCTTTAATTTGGCGTTCAAAAGGCATAAAAAAAGTGTTTCACTCACAAAATTTGGTGCAGAAACAAGACCCAAATTATACCATTTAGACCTCGAGAGAGAATGGACTCTCCAGAAAATGTAACGCTAAAAAGCTGCAGCATAGGGTAAGCAGATTATTTTTACTATCTTTCCATATTCTGTGAGCTTGATCTAGCCTATTCTGGGCAAGTTATTTTGCATGAAATAGTCTAGTCCAAGCACTGGTAAGTGTTACCTATACCTTTTTGAACTATATGCAAATTATGAGATTAGTGTACACGTGTGGAATATGGAATATTGCAGATTGCTAGCATTGCTGTGTTCTAAAGGGTTAATCCTTTCAACAGTAAACAAAAGGTTATCTTGTCTTTTTACTGGTTGTATTGTAGGGTTTTTAAGTAACTTTATAACCACCTACATTTAAAAAAAAAAAAAAAAAGTGCTAGCATGTATATAAGCTTCCAGGGAGGGTGAAATGCCTAGAGTCAGACTTGAGTAGCTTGGTAGTAAAATATATACTTAAACCCAAAAGGAAAGACCGCAATAAAGGGGCCTTTACACACAGACTTTCTAGCGATTCCACCAGGGATCCCAACCTGGCCGGGATCGCTACAAAGTCTCTGGTGAGCTGTCAAACAGGCAAACCTGGAAAACGACGCAACAGCGATACGTACCTGCAGAACGACCTAGCTAGTCATTGGGGACGTTGTAAAGCAGCTTTTTGACAGGGAAGTCGCTAACGAAGTCGCTGTTGTAAAGGCCCCTTTACACACAGACTTTCTAGCGATCATGCTGCACAGCGGGAAACAAAGGACCAAAGAATGGTCCTGAGAGAAGTGTAGTGATCAGAAACCTCACAGCAGGGGCCAGGTCGCTGATGTGTTTCACACACTGCAATGTTGCTGGGGAGGTCGCTATTACGTCACAAAACCGGTGACGTTACAGCGATGTCGTTTGCGATGTTGCAGTGTGTAAAGGGGCCTTAAGTGTTCAGACAATAAAAAAGCAAGAATTTCAATGGACTGTAAAAGGCTGCTGGAAGGCTGAAATTCCCCCAGAAGGGGTCTTGTATGAGTTCAGACAGATGACTTTCATGAAAGTTGCATGGGTACAAGACAATAGGCTGATGGAACTGTGGGAGGTGTGGAGAAACCACTTGTGTGAATATTATGACAATGGACTGGACAGATGTAGGCAGAATCAGCTGTACCTCCTCGCTACAAGGCAAAGTTCACACTGCGTGTTTTTTTTATGCTGCGTTTGTGCATTTTTTGCGGCAAAAACGCACCCACGGCAAAAAACGCATGCGTTACCGCGTTTTGGTGAGTTTTTGCTCACTGCGTTTTTTTATCAGTGAACAATGCCATTAAAGACTGTTGAAAAAAGAAAAAAAAAAAAAAGGTCTGATGTAATTTCCTTCTTCAATATGCTCTTCAGTCTCCACTAGTGTATGTAGGAGAGCAGACAGCTGCAGAACTACAAGGCTCAGCATGCTCCATCCAGGACTGTATGCTGGAGGGAGAGGCAGAGGGAGCAGAACTACAAGGCTCAGCATACTCCATCCAATAGTGTATGCAGGAGAGCAGACAGCAGCTGCCGAACTACAAGGCTCAGCATCCTCCATCCAGGACTGTATGCAGGATTTCTTACATCTTCTGGCGCTGTATCCAACTCTTACCGCTGCCCAGATGCCGGGTGGCTCGCTGGGTAATAATGGGGTTAGGGCTAGCTGTGTATTATCATCTGGCCCTAAGCCCGAAATTCATGGTGTCACGCCAATATTAGACATTGCCACCATGAACACAAACACAGAAAAATATTTTTATTAGAAATAAAACAATTAGTGACTCCATCTTTATTGAAATAAAGAACCCCCCTCCGCAGTAATCCTGGGTCAAGGGTCCCGCGCCATCCAATCCGGATCAAATATCATCTGATCGGTTTGCTGGAAGGCAAAGCGATCAGATAATGTGTCAGGTTCAAGGATGTGAATTGCATGACCCAGCAGCTGATTATATAAACAGCTTTTATACAATCAGTACAAAAAAAAAAACCCCAACAAACTACACACTTCTGTGCGGCGTCGGACTGGCTACCAAATCAGGTGATCACCGCCAGGTCCTGCAGCAATCGGATGTGCCTGGCAGCTGGCACACAGCCAGAGCGGGGGTGGCGGTACCGGGAAGAGGAGCTGGGAGCGGACATGGTACCAGGAGTCTGCAGACAGGTGAGTATGAGCATTTTCTACTGTTCACTTTTGATTTAGCAGCCGCCTCCACCTCCCACACGTGGGCGGACATGGCACCAGGCGGCAAATGGAAGCAGCGGTGGCGGTACCGGGAGGATTCACACTTCTGTGTTTACTAACAGAAGGAATCCTCTTCCTGTACATGTCACTTTACTACCCACCCCTTGTGTTTATAGCGGCATTTTAAGTAATAAAAATGCACTAAAAACGCAGCTATATTTGCAATTTGCGATTTTCATTGCGTCTTTGAACATCTCATTGAACTCAATGGGTGGAAAACGCAGTGAAAAACGCAAAAATAATTGACATGCTGCGTTTTTGTGGGCACGACAAAAACACAGCTAAAAAAAAAAAAAGCGCTGTGTGCAGACAGCAAAAATGAAAACTCAGACTTTGCTGGGGAAGCAAATTCATGCAGTTTTCTGAGCAAAAACGCACCCGAAAAACACACAAAACCGCCGCGAAAAACGCACTGTGTGACCTTACCCTAACGGATGAGGATTGTGGACATGTACAATATGTAGAGTACAGAATCTAAAATGGATTGTTTACATTGCGGAGCACACAGATCTAAGACCATTGTCCTGACTGCTCTTATTACGCATATAGTATTTGGAAGAGACAGTATTCCACTTCCCCCACATTTGTTGACATGGTGAGGCAGGAAACAGAAGTTTAGATTTCTTAATAGATACTGAGGAAGAGAAGTCAGTGTATGCAAATAAGGTTTTCTTTGGGAAATAATTGAAGCATTTTATGGACAGTGTTACAAGGTACCAAAAATTCACTCAATGTCTACTGTTGCAATGTTCTCAATTTTTCAAAAAAAAAAATTGACTCCTCCATATTCAGGGGTTGTGTTGCTTTAGTTTATAGTAGGTGGATGTTTTAATGCATGCTATCCTTAGATGATTATTGACATGACATTTTATATCTTCCAATTGTGTTTCCTAGCAGAACATGGATGTAAAACTTCTACAGATAGAACCTTTAACCCCTTCACGACCGCGGGCAGTAAAATTACGTCCTATTTTAACGTGACTTAACGACCAGGGACGTAATTTTACTGCCTAAACTTCATTTGATTGCCGTGGCCATAGCAACGGCTTTCAAATGATGTCCCCTGCTGTTTCTTACAGCAGGGGACCTTTGCTTGACCCCAGGGGGGGTGGCATCGCCACCCCCTATCGACGATCGATGTGATTGGCTGTTCAAATCTGAACCGCCAACCACATCGATCGCACTAATTTCGGCAAAAATAATGCCCGAATTAGTGCGATCCTGTGAGATCCAGCTATGATGTGCTGCAGCAGCTGCAGCATATCATAGGTGGACCTCAAACATGCCGCCCCCAGCCCCTGCAGCACTGATTGGAGCGATCGTGCTATGACGCGCAATCGCTCCAATCAGTGTGCAGTGGGGCGGTCTGATCTGCCGGTGGCCGCCCTCCCCAGGCCTGTACTGCTCTGGGGACCCTCCCCCAACATGGCTGCAGCGTGGAGTGGCTGGTACTTTTGGTACCACGCCACCGCTGCTGCCGCCGCAGACGCCGCCTCTGCTCTCACCGCGCCAGCTCCAAAGGTAAGTATTGCGCTCCGGCGATGGCTCCTGCGCGCTCCCGTGAAGGCCCCTGCGCGCTCCCGTGAAGGCCCCTGCCCGTGCCCCCCCAGATCTGCCCCCCTACGCCCCGATCTGCCCCCCTACGCCCCGATCTGCCCCCCGGCATCCCGATCTGCTCCCCACGCGATCTGCCTGCCTCCTCTGTCATCTCTATTCTGCTTCCAAGGTTCCTTCCTTCTGCCTTTGCTTCTCCGCCCCCTCTGCTCTCCCTCTAACCCCCCCCATCTGCCCCCCCTCTGCCCCCCGCTCTCCCCATCCCCCCCTGCCCCTCCCCCGACGTCCTCTTACCTGCCTTCACGGGTCGTCCGAGGTCTTCACTGGCCCGATCACATCTGCCTCCATCGCTGGGTCCTTCTGCTGATCTGTCCAACGTCCTGCCTGCTGCTGGTGTAAAGCTGTCTATCTCACTGCCTTCTTGTTCCTCTGCAACTCTTCTGGTCAGTGATCCTCTTGGTACTGTGAGTATAACTTTTTTTTTTTCTTGTATCCTGTCCATTTTTACACTTCATCTGTCCGTGCGTCCGCCAAGCGCTGATCAGGGATGCAGATAACGGATCTGCATCCGTGGTCAGTTTTTGGCATGACTTTTTTCCGTATTCGCGACGCTTTTTGTATCGCGTCCGTCCGTGCGTCCCGCCGAGCGCTGATCAGGGATGCAGATAACGGATCGGCATCCCTGCTCAATTTTTGGCGTGACTTTTTTCCGTATTCGCGACGCTTTTTGTATCGCGTCCGACCGTGCGTCCCGCCGAGCGCTGATCAGGGATGCAGATAACGGATCGGCATCCCTGCTCAATTTTTGGCGTGACTTTTTTCCGTATTCGCGACGCTTTTTGTATCGCATCCGTCCGTGCGTCCCGCCGAGCGCTGATCAGGGATGCTGATAACGGATCGGCATCCCTGCTCAATTTTTGGCGTGACTTTTTTCCGTATTCGCGACAATTTTTGTATGGCATCCGTCTGTGCGTCCCGCCGAGCGCTGATCAGGGATGCACATAACATATCTGCATCCATGGTCAATTTTTGGCGTGACTTTTTTTTACGTATCCCCGACGCTTTTTTTATCGCATCCGACCGTGCGTCCTGCAGCGGCCGATCAGTGCACTGCGTCTGTGCGTTTGAAAAGTCAAATGGCGCTCCTTCTCTTCTGAGCCCCGCCATGCGCCCAAACAATTACTTTCCACCACATATGAGGTATCTGCGTACTCAGGAGAAAATGCACAATACGTTTTATGGTGCATTTTTTCCTGATAGCCTTGTGAAAAAAAAAGCTACCTAGTTGAAGCAACCGTTTTGTGGTAAAAAAATTTTTTTTCTTTTCACGGCTCAACGCTATAAACTTCTGTGAAGCCCCCAGGTGTTCAAAGTGCTCACCAAACATCTAGAAAAATTATTTGAGGGCTCTAGTTTCCAAAATGGTGTCACTTGTGGGGGAGCTCCACTGTTTAGGCACCATAGGGGGTCTCCAAACGTGACATGGCGTCCGCTAATGATTCCAACCAATTTTGCTGTCAAATGGCGCTCCTTCTCTTCTGAGCCCCGCCATGCGCCCAAACAATTACTTTCCACCACATATGATGTATCTGCGTACTCAGGAGAAAATGCACAATACATATTATGGTGCATTTTTTCCTGTTACCCTTGTGAAAAAAAAAGCTACCTAATTGAAGCAACCGTTTTGTGGTAAAACATTTTTTTTTTCTTTTCACGGCTCAACGCTATAAACTTCTGTGAAGCCCCCAGGTGTTCAAAGTGCTCACCAAACATCTAGAAAAATTATTTGAGGGCTCTAGTTTCCAAAATGGGGTCACTTGTGGGGGAGCTCCATTGTTTAGGCACCTCAGGGGGTCTTCAAACCTGACATGGCGTCCGCTAATGAGTGCAGCTAATTTTGCATTTAAATGGCGCTCCTTGCCTTCCGAGCACTGCCGTGTGTCCAAACATTTGATTTCCACCACATATGAGGTATCTGCGTACTCAGGAGAAAATGGACAATACATTTTATGTTGCATTTTTTCCCAATACCCTTGTGAAAAAAAAAAGCTACCTAGTTGAAGCAACAGTTTTGTGGTAAAAAAAAATTTTTTTCTTTTCACGGCTCAACGTTATGAACTTCTGTGAAGCCCCCAGGTGTTCAAAGTGCTCATCAAACATCTAGAAAAAATATTTGAGGGCTCTAGTTTCCAAAATGGGGTCACTTGTGGGGGAGCTCCATTGTTTAGGCACCTCAGGGGGTCTTCAAACCCGACATGGCGTCCGCTAATTAGTGCAGCTAATTTTGCATTTAAATGGCGCTCCTTGCCTTCCGAGCACTGCCGTGTGTCCAAACATTTGATTTCCACCACATATGAGGTATCTGCGTACTCAGGAGAAAATGGACAATACATTTTATGTTGCATTTTTTCCCGATACCCTTGTGAAAAAAAAAGCTACCTAGTTGAAGCAACAGTTTTGTGGTAAAGAAAAAAATTTTTTTCTTTTCACGGCTCAACGTTATAAACTTCTGTGAAGCCCCCAGGTGTTCAAAGTGCTCATCAAACATCTAGAAAAAATATTTGAGGGCTCTAGTTTCCAAAATGGGGTCACTTGTGGGGGAGCTCCATTGTTTAGGCACCTCAGGGGGTCTTCAAACCCGACATGGCGTCCGCTAATTAGTGCAGCTAATTTTGCGTTCAAAAATTCAAATGGCGCTCCTTGCATTCCGAGCACTGCCGTGTGTCCAAACATTTGATTTCCACCACATATGAGGTATCTGCGTACTCAGGAGAAAATGGACAATATATTTTATGTTGCATTTTTTCCCAATACCCTTGTGAAAAAAAAAGCTACCTAGTTGAAGCAACAGTTTTGTGGTAAAAAAAAATTTTTTTCTTTTCACGGCTCAACGTTATAAACTTCTGTGAAGCCCCCAGGTGTTCAAAGTGCTCATCAAACATCTAGAAAAAATATTTGAGGGCTCTAGTTTCCAAAATGGGGTCACTTGTGGGGGAGCTCCATTGTTTAGGCACCTCAGGGGGTCTTCAAACCCGACATGGCGTCCGCTAATTAGTGCAGCTAATTTTGCATTCAAAAATTCAAATGGCGCTCCTTGCATTCCGAGCACTGCCGTGTGTCCAAACATTTGATTTCCACCACATATGAGGTATCTGCGTACTCAGGAGAAAATGGACAATATATTTTATGTTGCATTTTTTCCCAATACCCTTGTGAAAAAAAAAGCTACCTAGTTGAAGCAACAGTTTTGTGGTAAAAAAAATTTTTTTTCTTTTCACGGCTCAACGTTATAAACTTCTGTGAAGCCCCCAGGTGTTCAAAGTGCTCATCAAACATCTAGAAAAAATATTTGAGGGCTCTAGTTTCCAAAATGGGGTCACTTGTGGGGGAGCTCCATTGTTTAGGCACCTCAGGGGGTCTTCAAACCCGACATGGCGTCCGCTAATGAGTGCAGCTAATTTTGCGTTCAAAAATTCAAATGGCGCTCCTTCCCTTCCGAGCTCCGCTGTGCACCCAAACAATTGATTTTTACCACATATGGGGTATCGGCGTACTCAGGAGAAAATGCACAATAAATTGTAGGGTGCACTTTCTCTTTTCTCCCTTGTGAAAATGAAAATTTTATGGCTAAAGTAACATTTTTGTGTTAAAAAGTAAAATTTTCATTTTTTCCTTCCACATTGCTTTGGTTCCTGTGAAGCACCTAAAGGGTTAATAAACTTTTTGGATGTGGTTTTGAGCAGAGTGAGGGGTGCAGTTTTTAGAATGGGGTCACTTTTGGGTATTTTCTGTCACCTCGGTCTCTCAAAGTCACCTCAAATGTGATGTGGTCCCTAAAAAAAATTATTTTCTAAATTTTGTTGGAAAAATGAGAAATTGCTGATGAACTTTGACCCCTTCTAACTTCCTAACGAAAAAAAAAATTGTTTCGAAAATTGCGCTGATGTAAAGTAGACAAGTGGGAAATGTTATTTAGTAACTATTTTGTGTGACATATTTCTCAGATTTATGGGCATAAATTTTCAAAGTTTGAAAATTGCAAAATTTTCAAAATTTTCGCCAAATTTCCTAAATTTTCACAAATAAACGCAAAAAATATCGGCCTAAATTTACCACTGACATGAAGTACAATATGTCACGAAAAAACAATCTCAGAATTGCCAGGATCCGTTGAAGCGTCCCAGAGTTATAACCTGTCAAAGTGACACTGGTCAGAATTGCAAAAAATGGCCTGGTCATTAGGGTGTTTTAGTGGCCGGGGGTGAAGGGGTTAATTTTTGTTTGTACAAGGTAGTATTCTTAATTGAGTCACAAGGCACCAAACATCTTACAGACTAATGGAAGGTCACAATACAGCAGCTGAAAATGCTTTAAAACATGGTTTACAGCAGAGACCTGTAGATTATTATTCAGCCAGACTAGACCCTTTCACTAGGGGTGCATCTTTTGGGTCAGAGCCATTTCTGCAGTTCATGCTTGAAAAGGACACAAAAGGTATTTTTGATTGTAAAGCTACACTTTACACGATGTTCATGATGTACTCAGTCCTGTAAATCTAAACACAATGAGCCCTTCTCATACACGAAATGTAGAATTCAAGTGATGCAGTTTTGAATCCAGCTATGCCTTGGTCAATGGATTCAAAAAGTGGGGAGAGATGCAGAAAGTGATCTATTTTTATCTCTAACAGAAAACAACAGACTTATCAATGTGTGACGCCCTAGCAGCAGTCGGACTGCTCGGCAGACACTTTGATGAAAAACAAAAAGGTTTTTTACGGGGGAGAATATTTGTGACGCCACCTGCGGTGTGCGGTAATAAGGAATACCGCCGCTGCTGTATGGGAGTGCCGGGGCTGATGGTGTTGGGGCAGCCTGGTGGTGATTCCCTCCGCAGGTAGGGGCCCCGGGACTCAGGGTAGGGAATAGGTAGGAACAGCCTATATTGATATAGGGCCGGCAGGGCGCTGGGGAGCCAGGGTACTCACTCAGGTGTGATGACGCATTCAGTGGACACAGACTCTGAGGTAAACAAAGTCTCTTGGTACTGCTGCACTCGGTGACTGCACGTGCGGTGGTCCCTTTCAGTGATTCTGTGGTGGACTGGAGCCTTCCTCCATACACTGTATACTGTGTGTGTCCCTGGCCCCGTTGGCTTGAAACCTTCGGGTCCCGTCCCTCTTTTTAATTGGGACCTGCTCTTAGCAGCTGGCACGTGGGATTTTCTGTGACTGCTCTGTGTGGGAAGTCCTATCCCTCCGCTGTGCTGACGCCGCTAATCTCTGAGCCGTCAAGTACAGGCCACTGTCTGCGACCCAGCCAGGCTCTCCTAAGGGAGCTCTTAATCCCCAGGTCCTCTCTCTTTTTCAGTTACTACCAACTGTCTAACTGACTCCTCCCACCAGCCTGTCTGACTCATAGGTGGGCGGTTCCTTTCCCAGCTGGAACCACGCCCCTGGTGTGCCTGACAAGTGTAGTGTTTGGGTGACTAGGATTTGTGCTGTTAGTACAGAATCACTGTTGCGGACCCCGGAACCAAGGAGGGTGGGCCCTGCACCAAGGATAGAGAATAGTGCAGTTCCCTGTGACACCCTGGACTAGTCCAGGGGCGTCACATATAGACTTACGTATACTTCACGATTGCCATTTCTTGTTGCTTCAGAGCAATGCTGAGTTTGAAGTCTCAGATGAGCCCTTATTTAACGCAGATTTTAATGTTTTTGTTGATGGATCCACATACAAAGATGCTCGTTCCTCCTACACTGGATATGCTGTTGTTTCCCCAACAAAACTGAACCACCTTCTCACTTATTGGCACAGGAGGCAGAGCTGAAGGCACTCACTGACGCCTGTAGAGCAGCAAAGGGTAAGATGTCCGAATGTGTATATAGAGGCAGTAGATCTTTCCTAACATCATATAAGAAACCTATAAAAACTGAAGATAGTGTAGGCATTGATGTAGGCGGTCCTGTTATTAAGCTTGGCATAGTGAAGAAAGCGCACACCCAAGCAGACACTGATGAAGTCCGAGGAAATGCTTTGGCAGATGTAGTTGCCAAGAAAGCAGCAAAATTGCAAGTCAAGAGAGAAGAGAGAGTCAAGAGAGAAGTGAGAGATGTAGGGAGCACAGTTGACTGAGTGAGGTCTGTGAGTAGACCGCTTGTGGAAGACTAAGCTTACCACCCTTTTTCCACTCAATGATGGGCTAGATAACCCATAGACTAACTTGTCAAACAGCTGTGTGCACTTTGGTAGACAAAGTATGCACCCAGGTACAACCCAGTCTTGTATGACATGTGCCCGACACAACAAAGGAAAACTGAAAGAGTGTATTTTTCAATTCCAGACCCTGAGTCAGTGTCAGCAGCAGTCTCAAGACCAGAGACTGGGTGGTCCTCAAAGGTCACATAAGAAAAATCCTCAAGCAAAGATTTGATGGGCCATTCCAGGTTTTCCAAACCATGGCAACTTCAGTGAAGTTTGAGGGGAAAACCCAATTGGATACACAGCAGCTGCTGTAAAGAGTCACACTCCCATGAGAATGATTGTCTCTGCTAACTGTAGTCACTATCCAAGATACCATAGTGAGATTATATCACCTATTGATCTTATGGGAAATCTCCAGGTTGAGGCCAAGATACAGAAAACAGCCAAAATAAGGAAGAGATGGTTACAGGAAGACAATGTAAAGAAAGACTCATAGTAGGAGAAACATTCTATTTCCTGAGCCTGCTAATTTGTTCAAGGGTGTAAGAGGGAAGTTATCAGTGATCACACACCTGTACGCAACTGGTATGGTTTTGTATGTTGGTAAACTTAGTCCTAAAAGTACTAATCAGTGGTATACCCAAGGAAATCAGGACCATGTGTAAAGGAAACTTTGTCAAAAGAACCCTGGTTCTATATTACTGATTGCAGAAAGGAAGAGATATATTAATTAGGATACAATCATGGGTGTACAGATAGGGAACGGAGGTGAAGCAGGTAGGACAGTCCCGAGGAGGCGACAAGTGTGCTCCTATATACCTTCTGAAAAATAAAAACATAATTGGTCACAAAAGGGGGGAATGGGAGAGAACCAACTCCATTTTATAGTTTGGGGTATCCATTCTGTCTTATGACTCCTGTGACATGGTGATCAACACTTATGGGCAGGGAAGTTTCACATTTTGCCCCTAAAGCTCCTATTTGCTTAAGTTTGGAAAGAACTTTAAGTTGTGTCACAGACAAAGTAAAAGTGCCTATATGTGCTAATGAAGCAGAAGTCCTGAGTACACCATACAAGGCTATACTGTATTGATTTCCCAATGCTCGTAAAACAAAACTTATTAATTTGGAGTTTGAAAGGCATAGAAAAGTGTATTTCACTTACAAGGCAAAGACAAGAGTCCAATTCATAAAAAAACGGATTTTTGTGTACTCCCCGTAAAATCGTTTTCTCTTAGCCATCATTGGGGAACATAGGACCATGGGTGTTATGCTGCCTATCCATAGGACACTAAGTAGATGCAAAAGCATAGCTCCTCCTCTGCAGTATACACCCCCTGGCCAGGCAGCCTCAGTTTTAGTACACAAAGCAGTAGGAGAAAAAAAACCAGTAAAAACTTCTCAACAGAGGAACAAGAGAAGAGAAGAGTCATAACCAAATAAGGTACTGAGAGAACCAAGGCCCAACAGGGCAACAGGGTGGGTGCTGTGTCCCCCAATGATGGCTAAGAGAAAACGATTTTACGGTGAGTACACAAAAATCCGTTTTTCTGACGCCTCATTGGGGGACACAGGACCATGGGACGTCCTAAAGCAGTCCATGGGTGGGAAAAGTAAAAAAAACAAGATAACGCAACCCAAGGACTAGGAACCAGTCCCAGACAGCCTGGAGCACCTACTGAGAGAGGTTCTCCACTGCCGTTTGCAGAATTTTCCTACCCAGATTTGCCTCAGCTGAAAACTGGGTATGGACTCTGTAATGCTTTGAAAAAGGATGAAGGCTAGACCAGGTCGCAGCCTTACACACCTGTTCCACTGAAGCCTGATGCCGAATGGCCCACGAAGCGCCAACTGCTCGCGTGGAATGAGCCCGCAGCCCACTAGGAATGGGCTTGAGTTGCAAGCGGTAGACTTCCTGGATCGCAGAGCGAATCCAGCGAGCCAGAGTAGCCTTTGAAGCTGCCTGTCCCTTCTTAGGCCCCTCAGGAATGACGAACAAAGAGTCAGTTTTCCTAAAGGGGGCTGTCCTGGATATGTAATATCTGAAAGCTCTGACGAGGTCTAACGAATGCAGAGACCTTTCCACCCTATGAACTGGGTGTGGACGAAAGGAAGGCAGAACAATGTCCTCGTTCAAATGAAACGGGGTAGGAACCTTTGGAAGAAAATCCGGAAGGGGGAGTAGAACCCCCTTGTCCTGGTGAAAGATCAGAAAAGGCTCGCGGCAAGAGAGTGCTGCCAGCTCCGAAACCCGTCTGATTGACGTAATTGCCACCAGGAATGTTACCTTCCAGGACAGAAGAGCAAGGGAGGATTCCTTGAGAGGTTTAAAAGGGAGACCTCTGGAGACCGTCCAAAACGAGATTGAGGTCCCATGGTTCCAGCGGCCGTTTGTACGGGGGAACTAGATGGGAAACGCCCTGGAGGAAGGTCTTGACTTGCGGTTTTTTAGCCAGGCGGCATTGGTAGAAGATTGAGAGCGCTGAGACCTGCCCTTTAATGGAACTGACAGCCAACCCTGCTTACAAGCCAGACTGTAGAAAGTCAAGAATTCTAGGGATGGCCAGAGGAATAGGCTGGACGTTAGTTTCTCTGCACCATGAAAGGAAGATTTTCCACGTACGGTGGTAAATGCGGGATGAAGCAGGCTTTCGGGCGCTGATCATGGTGGAAATAACCGCAGGTGAGAATCCCGCTCTTGTTAATAACCAGGTCTCAATGGCCATGCCGTCAGCTTCAGGGCTGTGGAGTTCTGATGGGAAATGGGCCCTTGGGTCAGCAAGGCTGGGATGTCTGGAAGGCGCCGCGGTACGTTTGCGAGCATTTGTACTAATTCGGCGTACCAGACGCGCCTGGGCCAGTCCGGTGCTATCAGTATCACCGGGACTCCCTCTGCCTTGATCTTCCTGATTACCCGCGGCAGCAGGGGTAGAGGTGGAAATATGTAAGGCAGGCGGGAGTGGTGCCAGGAGCAGACTAGAGCATCCGCGCCGATGGACTGCGGGTCGCGTGACTTGGCTATGAACGCGGGTACCTTTGCGTTCAACCTTGAGGCCATTAGATCCACGTCTGGAGTGCCCCAGCGAGTGCAGATGTGTAGAAACACTTCTGGGTGGAGAGACCATTCTCCGGCGGCCAGGCCTTGGCGACTTATAAAGTCTGCTGCCCAGTTCTCTACCCCCGGTATGTCTACTGCTGATATCACTGACCCCGTCGACTCGGCCCAGCTGAGGATCTTGTGGGCCTCGAGATAAGCCGCTTTGCTTCGGGTGCCCCCCTGCCGATTGATATAGGCTATAGCTGTCACATTGTCCGATTGGACTCGAATCTGACGACCCGCGAGCAGAGGGCAGAACGCCCTGAGCGCGAGGAAAATCGCGTGGATTTCCGGGATGTTTATGGGTATGGAAGACTCCTGGGGCGTCCAACGTCCTTGAGCAGTGTGGTGCCGGTACACTGCTCCCCAGCCTAGGAGGATGGCGTCCGTGGTCAGGACCAGGCAGTTCACTGGGAGAAAAGATCTCCCCTTCGATAGGGATGAGGACCGAAGCCACCAGCGGAGTGCATACCTGACTGAAGGCGTCAGATGAAGAGGTTTGTCCAGGGAGAAGGGGCTCTTGTCCCAGGCAGCTAGAAGGACTAGCTGCAGTGGGCGGAGGTGCAGTTGAGCAAAAAGGTACTGCCTCCATAGCCGCCACCATCCTGCCGAGCACCTTCATGCTGAATCGAATGGAGCGAGACGGAGGACGTAGAAGGCAGTGTACCGCTTGTCGAAGAGCGATCGCCTTGTCCTGAGGGAGATAGATCAAGCCCCGACGGTTGTCCAGGGACATGCCCAGGAAGGTGATGGATCGTGCTGGGACCGGGGATGATTTGTCTAGAATCAGTAGCCACCCTAATCGGGATATGGTGTCCAAGGTGATCTGTACGCTGGTTGAGCAGTCGCGTAAGGAGGGGTCTTCATGAGGAAGTCGTCCAAAGTAAGGGAGAACGACTACTCCCCTGGCGTGAAGGACGCTCATGGCGGCCACCATGACTTTGGTGAAGACCCTTGGTGCGGTGGCAAGGCCAAAGGGTAAGGCTACGAATTGAAAATGGGAGTCCTGAACTGCGAAGCAGAGGAACTTTTGGTGATCTGGAGCAATGGGTATGTGCAGGTACGGCGTCCTTGATATCTATGGAGGCGAGGAATTCCCCTTCGACCATGGATGCAATAATGGACCTTAGGGACTCCATTCTGAATCTCCGTACGTGCACATGTTTGTTCAGGTGTTTGAGGTCCAGGATGGGTCATACTGACCACATCCTTTTTGGGGACCACAGAGGTTGGAATAAAAACTCCTGAACTTCTCGTCGTCCGGGACGGATATTATCACTCTTGCTGTTTGGAGCGAGTGGATTGCTGAGAAAAAGGCCTCGCGTCGTTTGAGTCTTTGGGGGGTTTGAGAGACGGAACAGACTCGGGGGTCTGGTCCGAAATTCTATGTGGTAACCGGAAGACACAAGGTCTTGCACCCATCTGTCGTCTGAGGCGGCAGCCCAGATGTGTTGAAAAGAGCCGCAGTCGACCCTCCTACAATGAGTGTGTCTTCCGGGGCGCCAAAGGAGTCATGAGGGGGGAAAACGTCGGACGAGTCTGCCTAGTCCTGGACTGTTTCGGTCTAGGCTGCCATGACTAAGTGGGTTTCGGGGAGAGCTGAGAAGGTCGGTCCCTGCGTAGTCCGCGGCTAGTGGCGGGGGCAGAGCGGGATGTCGACCAACCAAATGAGTTCCGAAAGGAGCGGAACGAGGACTGTGGACGTCTGGTGAAGGTCGTCCTGGGCTTCAGCTGGGGAAGGGAGGTACTTTTTCCTCCCGTGGCGTCAGAAATGAGCTTGTCCAGACGTTCGCCAAACAATCTGTCTGGAAAAAAAGGGAAGGCCCGTGAGAGACGACTTGAAAGCAGAGTCCGCTCGCCATTGTCGGAGCCAGAGAGCTCTCCGGATGGCTATGGTATTTGAGGCGGCAAAAGCTGCGCAGGTAGCAGCATCAATGGAGGCCTACATGAGGTACTCCGCCGCAGTGGCAATTTGAGCTGTTACCTCTGACGGAATGAGGGAACTGGGATTCCTCAAGCGAAGTGTTAAGGGATTCTGCCCAGACCGAGATCGCCTTTGCGACCCACACAGAGGCAAAGGAGGGCGAGAGGGAGGAACCCGCAGCCTCATAGGCAGAGCGGGCGAGGTGCTCCACCTGTGTCTGTCGGGGCCTTGATGGAGGAAGCATCGGGTAACGACAGGAGCGTTTTTGTGGCAAGGCAGGAGACCGGGGGGGGGTTCGACCGAGGACGGATCGGCCCAGCCCTTAGGGGCAGGTGGGGCAAAAGGGTACCGGGACTCCATGAGTTTACGGTTACCGAAGCGCCCGTCAGGCTTCTCCCTTTGCTTTGTGAGGATATCCTGAAACTCCGGATGATCAGCGAAAACCTTTTGGGGTTTCCTTGCCCTCTTAAAAGGAGACCACATGGTCAGGGGGATCTTCCACATGCAGAGCTTGGTTGATTGCTGCTATAAGGGAGTCTATTGCAGTTTGATCATCTGGGGAGGGTGAAACCAAGGAATCATCTTGGTGCAAACAGCATTCTCCCTCCTCCAGCTCTTCAGAAGCCGTGGAGCGTGTGGGAGAGCCTGCCCTGTGTGCTCCCGAGGGAGAGCCCGCTGGAGACACCCGGCCGTGTGCTCTTTTCCTGATCCCTGCAACCGGTGAAGCATGTGCCCGGATTACCTCATAAGGATCCTCAATAGAGGTATCCTCAGGCTGCGTTCCGTCCAGGAACCCAGAAGGGTGTGGAGGACGACATTGCATAGCCAGAACCAGGTTCTGTGACAGTTTTTCCATGGATTGGGACAGAAACTGTGCCCATTCCGGTGGGCTGGGAGCCCTAGGCTCTGGGCTGATGGTTGCGGCGGTGGTGGCAGGGGGGTCTTGGGGAGCTATAGGGACATAGGACTCACAGAGAGAAGAGGTGCGTTTACGTGGTAACTCAGCGTGGCAGGCAGTGCAGGCTGAATAATAGACTATGTGGGCTTTAGCACTCTTAGTGCCCTTAGAATTCTGCATGTTCCTAATAGGAGTATGTCAGGAGGGGGAGCAATGCTCAGCAGAGCTGCAAGTGAAGCAAGCACCTTACCCGAATCAGCCTATGGCCCTGTCCACAGGAAGGATGAAGTTCTATGGAGATCTTCGCACGCATTCCTGAGGGGGGCGGGGCTTATCGTGGGGAGCAGGGCTTGGCGCTAAAACAGCATGAGGATGAAGTCAGTGTGCCCCCCTGCTGTGGGTAGTAAAAAAAAAAAAAAAAAAAAAAGGCGGGAAGGGAGCTTCTGATAGTTTTTCTCCCTCTCCCTCCAGTCAGCACACAGCTTGTCACTGGTGGTTCTCTCTGCCGGCTTTTCTGCTAGAGCAAATAAACAGCGTGAGTCCCTGAGCTCTGTGCACTCCCCCTGCCACCAGGAAATTATCTGTGCAGATTCTCTGCACACAGGAGTGACTTCCCCCTCCTCCAGCCAGCAAGCTAGAGAAAGGTTAACCCTGTATGTTCAGGATCCTTCTCTCCTCCTTGCACCCAGCAAGGGACTTTCTCATAATAAATGCTGTAGATGTCCTGGGGCCTTCCCTGCAGCGTCTTTTCTCCCTTTGTCTGGGAAACCAGTCAGGGGGGATCTCACCTTAACACACTGCTTCAGTCCAAGCAGTGAAAATAGCAGATTCAGCTTGCTGTGTCCAGTCACGCCGGTGCCATATTCAACTCAGAGCCTGCAAAGAGGGGCTGAGGAATTGTGCTATAGGGGCATAGGCCTCTACCCTGGGCTTTGGAAAATCGGTGTCTGTGGAACCCGTCGTCCAGCCCAGGATCCAGCGTCGCAGGAGGGGGTACGTGGAGGCGACATTCCACGTTCCCGAACGTTGATGGTAGTGGGAGATCGGTCCCAAAAGGAAACAGTCGCCCTCAAAAAATAACAAACCTTGAAAGGAAGTGCCTCCTACAGACACTAAGCTAAAATTGAGGCTGCCTGGCCAAGGGGTGTATACTGCAGAGGAAGAGCTATGCTTTTGCATCTAGTTAGTGTCCTCCTATGGATAGGCAGCATAACACCAATGGTCCTGTATCCCCCAATGAGGCGTCAGAGAAACTGGTATTATTGACAAATTAGATGAGCTGTGGCGTCTTGCCCACATCACACCTGTGCCCATTTCAGAGAAGCTGGGAGAAGAAACTGGTGGGTCAGCGCAAAAAAAAACAAAAAAAAAACCCCCAAAAACCTCCCAATATGCAAAATTGCGACAAGAGTTTGCAACTTTCTAAAAGCTATTGCACCAAAATTCTAGTGTGAGGTCTTTGACGAATCGGGCCCAATATGACTACATAAATAGCAATTTAGTGCAAGGCTTTAAACACCGGTCCAATAGAAGCTGCATGATCTACCTCTTTGGCCAGTACACCAATGAATCACTCACTTGTGGCACTGGACACTCCCAAATTCTGTTTGCAACTCTTAGGGTACTTTCACACTTGTGTTGTTTTCCTTCCGTCACAATCCGCCCTTTTGGAAAACAGCGGAATCCGTTAACTGATTCCGCTGTTTCCCATAGACTTGTATGGATGATTGATTGTGCCAAAAGGACCTGCGTTGCTTCCGCTGGGCGATGCTGCGTTGCTTCTGCCCAGCGGGAGGAACTTCGCATGTAACTTTTTTTGACCGGCGGAATCCTTAGGATTTCACTGCGCATGCTCTCTCTGGCTCCCTGCACCCGTAACTAAGGTAAATATCGGGTAACCAAGCCAAGCAAAGTGCTTTACCCGATATTTACCCTGGCCACGTGTGCAGGGAGCCCGACACTTCCCCGCTCGGCTCCGCCCCCTCCCGCACTCCACATGTGTATTCTCTCTCTATCTCTCTCTCTGAATCTCTATCTATCTATTATATTATATATTATATTATATATTATATTATATTATATTATATATTATATTATATTATATATTATATATTATATATATATATATATATATATATATATATATATATATATATATATATATATATATATATATATATATATATATATATATATATATATATATATATATATATATATATATATATAGACACACACACACACACACACACGTCCTCAGCGCCATGGCCCCACTCTGCTCCACCCACTCCGCCCCCTGCACACATTCTCGGCGGCCGAGCGATCAGTTTAACCCCCCCTGGGAGCGATCAGTTGATCACCCGGCGCTGGGAGCGATCAGCTGATCCGCCAGTGAAAAAGGAAAAAAAAAAAGGCTGATTCCGTTGTTTTGTACGATCCGTTGCATCCGTTGTGCCACTATATATAACACATCCGTTGTATCCGTCTCACAACGCAATGCAACGGATACCGTTCAACCCAAGTGTGAAACTAGCCTTAACAAGTAAAACATTCCCACACAGTCATAAGTTTAGCAATTTATTTATATACAAGATACTGTTGCTGTGAACACAAACCGTTTTAAAATAAAGCGACTTGATTTTTTCTAATACAATAGGTTTTTGTTGAAATTTATGAGCAGCTGATATAGGACATACCACATTTATTATCCTAAAACAAAAACAATTCAACGTGGAATAGTAGTGTTAGTACATATAACCATCAGAGACCACAAATTCCCTACATGAAAACAAACTGACTACAAATAAATAGATGTGAACGGTTAAAACAAATCAAACAACACTTAGCATTGCCTTAACCCGTCATTAAATATTAAAAAAGGAAAACAAAATTGTACTTTCTAGGTAATGCTGGTGTCTCTGGTTAAGCACAATTTTTATTTCTAGGAATTGTGATTTGCAGATGATACACAAAATAGCTCTAGAGAATGCTCCTCCCCAAAAAAAAAACCAAAAAAAACCTGGAAAAAAAATTAAAAAGTCTATAGGTAGCAAAAAAAGAAATAAAAAAAAAAAAAAAAAAAAAAGAAGGAAGAAAGATGTATTTATTGCAGGAGCAGATGTTCTAATAAACTCCTCCGTAAAAAGGGCAAAAATCAGTCTGTTCTCTGAGTACATATACTGAGAAATCTCAATTGTATGTAGTCTCAAACTACTCCTCTTGGTGCAGAGCAGTTTAGAAAAGTCAACTCTTATTTCAAAGCCCTAGCATTCATCAACATGTCCCAGTGCATAATACAGAGATGCACAATATGGATTAACCTGGGGTGCATGAAAGTCAAGAGACACTTCAACGTACCAAGCACACACTATAAGGAGAGATATACACCAGCCCAACTTGTGACCGCATGACAGTAACAAGCAAGTTTCCTAAGGTTAAACCCTATCCAACTACTGCTTGTGTGGGTTAATCAGTTTGGGACCATACCCGACAAAGCTTATAGCATTTAGGGGTGATACACTAATATAGTAGGTAATTGTAGGACACCAACCATGTCAACTGTGGAATGTTATGTACAAAAAGGATCAAATTTATCATCATAATCTCATAATATAAGAGTTGTGAAACCTAATCTAAGAGATGAAAATGAGCCATTGCTTTCACATGTATGTAAGTGACTTGCAAGTCATTCTACATGAGTGATCATGGCAACACACACTTATAATGCACAGACATAACATAGATGACAATTTTTGCCATTTATACACTTGAAGCATTAGCCTTGCACTTGGGTAGAATGCATTATTCAAAATATTTCTAAATTAATTCTTCGTCTTCATTTGAAGTGCTACTGTGAAGTACCATACTGGAACGTCAACGTTTACGAACAGCCCGCTGCTTGTGTCAGTTATATCAATACAAGTAGTCTATAGTCATCAGATGAGATGAGTTGTAGAACGACTGAAGGTATGGTACTTCCGTTCAAATAGATTCACCATTGATGGAGAAGGCGCATACTGAAAAGGCAAAGAAAGAAAAACATAAGATGAGCATAAAACTACCACAACAGATAGTTCACCAAACTTCACATTACAAGCTGCACACATTAATAGCTTTGTTAAATCTGAGGATTCTGGTGTGATTGCTGTACAACTATGAAAGTTTGAACTAATTTTCCCGCCACCTGGCCTGACTGCTCCTCAGTGTCCCTTTTCCTCCTACTGAGAAGCACGAGATCTCAGCAGAAGCTGCAGCTGTGAATTTGGCTGGGTGAAGAACGAATACACTTAAACTCATGAGTAGAGATGAGACAGGATCATGCCAAGTACGTGAAACGAGCAGCTCAGACAGGCTCAGCTCGAGTCCAGAGTATAACGAAAGTCAATGGGGAAATTTTTCCAGGAGATCTTCCACAAAAGAAAAAAGGTTGAGTTCCCATTGACCTCCATAATGCTCAGTACTTGAGTCACCTGTCTAACCTGCTCGTTTCTAGTCCCAGTAGTGCTTGCTTATCACTACTCACGAGCCATTTCATTCTATGGCTGGACTAAAAAAAAATGCTCATCTTAATATAAATCCACAAAAAAAAAAAAAAAAAAAAAAAAAGACTGAACACTGGTGGCACTCACCCAGTTAAAATTTACTTTATTTCATCCAGGCATAAATAAGTGAGAGGGGGATGTGGGAGACGTCTGAGATGATGGTGACTGTCTCGCGCACAGCGGCACTTAGTCAGGTCCTGATGAGTCAGAACCCGACAAAGCGCAGCTGTGCGCGAAACGGTCATCGTTGTTTCAGACGTCTCCCACATCCCCCCTCGCTTTTTTTATGCCTGCATGAAAAAGAAAATGTTAACTGGGTGAGTGCCACCTGTGTTCCGTCTTTTTTTGTGGCTGGCCTGTGACTCTTATGCTCTTTTAGAAGTAGAGCACCGCCCTGAATGGCGGTTTGGCCAGACTTTGTGCTTGTTGGATTAAAATTGAAGTGGAGCAAGTTGTGTGAGCTGCTTGCTGCAAGACAGTTTTCTTATTCTTGGATTTCATCTTAATATCAAGGTTATACGGCCATGGATTGTAAAAGTAAGTAGATCTGATGAGGTCAGTTTACTTAGATATTTATGCAGCTTGTGTAATGAAATCTGGTGAGATTCACTTTAAAAGGCATTAAAAGAAACAAATCAGTGAAATCAAATCATCCTAATTTGTGCATCTGTGACTAAGGTGGATATTTTGCTTTCTTTCCAAGTTTTTATTCAGATAATTTTCCTTGCACGTTCCACCTCAAACACATTTTTCTCCAAAACAAGATAACATAGTACTTGTCTTTATCCCAATATGAATCCTTGATCACTGAGCAGACTGAGATCCCCCTTTTTAAACATGGGCCGAATGTCTGCATGGGGAAAAAAAAAAACAAAATACAAAAAAACAAAACCAGGAGCTCGCATCAGCCTCCTCTGTACTTCGGATGAGACTCGCACAAACCGTATATACCTTGATTGTTTTACAGACTCATTCTAATCCTTTAAACACGGGAAACCATTTGGTATGTAAGACATATGCCATATGGATGACAATACAGATGAAAAAGCATCCATTTATTATCCAACGACAAAGGATCAGGGGTTTTAAATTAACCTGTCAGTTTTTTCCCTATTACACCAAAAATATCACCTTCTGCAGCTCCTGGGCTGCTTTCTAGGAAGGTGCACCTTGTTGCTAGCCCCCTTTGCAGACCCCTAAAAGAACTTTATAAAATCTTACCGTATCCTATGCAAATGAGTTTGGTTGGCCAGATGGGCGGGCTCTAATTAGTCTCCTGTCTCCACCTCCAGCCGCTCTTCACCGTCCCCCAGGCATGATTTAAATGGATGACGCTGCACGCTGTCATCGTGCACACTGCTGGAGTCTCGCGCAGGCGCATTTCGCTGTTCCCCTATCGCGGGGCTGAGCATAAAAGTTTCCCTCGCGCGAGCGCCTGTGATGTAGTTGCGCAGGCAAGGCAAGGAGATATCCTGATTTAGATGAAAAGGGGATACCACCTTAGGGAGAAATTCCGGGACAGGACGCAGAACCACCTTATCCTGGTGGAAAACCAGGAAGGGAGCTTTGCATGACAGCGCTGCAAGCTCAGACACTCTGCGAAGTGATGTGACTGCCACCAGGAAGGCCACCTTCTGAGAAAGACGGGAGAGAGAAACATCCCGCAGCGGCTCAAAAGGCGGCTTTTGAAGAGCCGTCAGGACCCTGTTAAGATCCCAAGGTTCCAACGGACGTTTGTAAGGTGGAACCATCTGGCAAACCCCCTGCAGGAACGTGCGGACCTGCGGAAGCCTGGCTAGACGCGTTTGAAAAAACACGGAGAGCGCCGACACGTGGCCCTTGAGAGAGCCGAAGGACAAACCCTTGTCCATTCCAGATTGTAGGAATGAAAGAAATGTGGGTAATGCAAACGGCCATGGAGGAAAACCGTTATCAGAGCACCAGGATAAGAAGATTTGCCAAGTCCTGTGATAGATCTTGGCGGACGTTGATTTCCTGGCTTGTCTGATGGTGGCAATAACATCCTGAGATAACCCTGAAGACGCTAGGAGCCAGGACTCAATGGCCACGCAGTCAGGTTGAGGGCCACAGAATTCAGATGGAAAAAACGGGCCTTGTGACAGCAAGTCTGGGCGGTCTGGAAGTGCCCACGGTTGACCCACCGTGAGATGCCACAGATCCGGATACCACGACCGCCTCGGCCAGTCTGGAGCGACGAGAATGGCGCAACGGCATTCGGACCGGATCTTGCGTAGTAGCCTGGGCAGCATCGCCAGAGGGGGAAACACGTATGGCAGTCGAAACTGCGACCAATCCTGGACCAAAGCGTCCGCTGCCAGAGCTCTGTGATCCTGAGACCGTGCCATGAAGGCCGGGACCTTGTTGTTGTGTCGTGACGCCATGAGATCGACGTCCGGCGTTCCCCAGCGGCGACAGATCTCTCGAAACACGTCTGGGTGAAGAGACCATTCCCCCGCGTCCATGCCCAGTTTTCTACGCCCGGGATGTGAACTGCGGAGATGGTGGAGTCTGTGTCTTCCACCCACTGCAGAATCCGCTGGACTTCCTGGAAGGCTTGATGACTGCGAGTGCCGCCTTGGTGGTTGATGTAGGCGACGGCAGTGGCGTTGTCCGACTGGATTCGGATCTGCCTGCCCTCCAGCCACCGATAGAAAGCAAATAGGGCTAGATATACTGCCCTTATCTCCAGAATATTGATCTGAAGGGACGATTCTATGGGAGTCCAGGTTCCTTGAGCCCTGTGGTGGAGAAAAACCGCTCCCCAACCTGAAAGGCTCGCGTCCGTGGTGACCACGGCCCAGGTTGGGGGGAGGAAGGATGTGGGTAGGAGCCACCACTGAAGTGATGTTTTGGTTGCGAGGGAAAGAGAGATGTTCTTGTCGAGGTAAGCAGCACTCGTCCCATTTGCGAAGAATGTCCATTGGAGTGGCCGTAGATGGAATTGCGAACGGCACTGCCTCCATAGCTGCAACCATCTTCCCCAGGAAGTGCATGAGGCGCCTTAAGGGGTGTGACTGACTCCGAATAAGTGACTGCACCCCCGCCTGCAGAGAAAGCTGTTTGTCCCGCGGTAGCATGACTAACGCTGGCTGGGTATGAAATTCCATCCCGAGGTAAGTCAGTGATTGGGTCGGCGTCAACTTGGATTTCGGGAAATTGATGATCCACCCGAACTGCTGGAGAGTCGCCAGAGTGACGGTAAGACTTTGTTGACACGCCACCAGAGAAGGGGCCCAGACTAGGAGATCGTCCAAGTAAGGGATCACAGAGTGGCCCTGAGAGTGCAGGACCGCCACGACAGATGCCATGACTTTGGTGAACACCCGTGGGGCTGTCGCCAGGCCGAAAGGCAATGCCACGAACTGGAGGTGTTCGTCCCCGATGGCGAAACGCAGGAAACGTTGATGTTCGGGTGCGATCGGCACATGGAGATAAGCATCTTTGATGTCGATCGATGCCAGGAAGTCTCCTTGTGACATCGAGGCGATGACCAAGCGGAGGGATTCCATCCGAAACAGTCTGGTTCTCACATGTCTGTTGAGCAGCTTGAGGTCCAGAACGGGACGGAATGACCCGTCCTTTTTTGGCACCACGAACAAGTTGGAGTAAAATCCGCGACCACGTTCCTGAAGGGGAACGGGAATCACAACTCCTTCCATCTTTAGAGCGTCCACTGCCTGAAAAAGTGCGTCGGCCTGTGCGGGGGTTGGGGCGGTTCGGAAAAAACGAGCCGCAGGTCGAGAGCTGAACTCTATCCTGTAACCATGAGACAGAATGTCTCTCATCCATCGGTCTTGAACGTGAGGCCACCAGGCGTCGCCAAAGCGGGAGAGCCTGCCACCGACCGAGGATGTGGTTAGATGAGGCCGAGAGTCATGTGGAGGCCGTCTTGGAGGCAGTGCCTCCCGCGGCCTTTTGGGGGCGTGACTTGGACCGCCGCGCATAGGAGTTCCTTTGGCCTTTCTCCGGCCGGTTGGACGACGAGGATTGGGTCTTGGCGGAGGGACGAAAGGACCGAAACCTCGATTGGATTTTTCTCTGCTGAGGTCTCTTAGGTTTGGACTGGGGTAAGGAGGAGTCCTTTCCCGTGGATTCCTTAAGAATCTTATCCAACCGTTCGCCAAACAAACGGTCGCCAGAAAAAGGCAAACCAGTTAAGAACCTTTTGGAAGCAGAGTCTGCTTTCCATTCGCGCAGCCACATGGCCCTGCGGACTGCCACGGAGTTAGCGGATGCCACAGCCGTACGGCTAGCGGAGTCCAGGACGGCGTTCATGGCGTAGGACGAAAATGCTGATGCCTGAGAGGTCAAGGAAGAAACCTGCGGAGTAGAATTCCGCGTGACGGCATTAATCTCAGTCAGACATGCCGAGATTGCTTGGAGAGCCCACACGGCCGCAAAGGCCGGGGCGAAAGACGCGCCCGTGGCCTCATAGACTTCACCAAGAGCTCTGTCTGTCAGTGGCATCCTTCAGGGATGCGCCATCGGCAACAGACACAACGGACCTAGCAGCCAATCTAGAGACTGGAGGATCCACCTTGGGACAGTGTGCCCAGCCCTTAACGACTTCAGGAGAAAAGGGGTAACGTGTGTCAGTGTGCCGTTTAGCAAAGCGCTTGTCCGGGACCGCTCTGGGCTTCTGGACAGCGTCCCTGAAATTTTGGGGAATCACGTTTGGGGAATCGAAATTGGTGTTTCTCCTGCTGAGAAGCCGGCTCCTCTGCAGGAGGAGGTGGGGGTGAGAGATCCAGCACCTGGTTGATGGACGAGATAAGATCATTTACCAAGGGGTCCCCCTCAGGGGCATCAAGGTTAAGGGTGAAGTCAGGGTCAGAGCCCTGAGTTCCCACGTCCGCCTCGTCTTCCTGAGAGTCATCAAGCTGGGATCCAGAGCAGCGTGAGGAGGCCGGGGAAGAGTCCCAGCGAGGCCGCTTAGCCGGCCTGGGGCTGCGATCCGGGCAGGAGTCCTCTGCCTGGGACCTAGAGGCTATCCTGGGAGCGCGCTGCGGCGCGGACCGAGAGGGGCCTGGAGGAGACAAACTAACAGGGGCCGGGGCCTGTGAAGGGCCCGGTCTGGACTGCAAAGCCTCAAGGAGCTTAGATGACCATTTGTCCATAGACACTGCAATGGATTGAGAAAGTGACTGGGAGAGTGTCGCAGCGAAAGAGGCCAACGACTGTGACTCTGTCCCTGCAGACTGCTCAGGGGGAGCCGGGGGATCTACATGAGCCGAGGGGCCCACAAGTGCCCGAGGCTCCGGCTGAGCAAGCGTGGCAGGAGTCGAGCATTGATCACAGTGGGGGTAGGTGGATCCCGCAGGCAACATAGCCCCACAAGAGGTACAGGCCGCGAAAAAAGTCTGTGCCTTAGTAGCGTTGCTCCTTGTGGACGACATGCTGTTGTCTCTTAGGAGAGTGACCACTGAGGGTATATGGGAAAAGGGTATACAGCCTTTCCGAACAGATATATATAACTATATATATCCCGGCACCCTAGGGGGACCAACACCGGGTGACCGGTGTGGCTTACCAACCGCTAACAAGCGGAGTGTGTCCTCCAGATTCCCTGTCTTGGATCCCCCAGAGCTGCAGAGCTTTGCCGCTGAGTAGCATCCACCGGCAGAATGCTAAAAATGGCTGCCGGGGCTCTCAGGGGGGGGGGGGGGGTGGAGCCGAGGGCGGCGGCAGCAAAGAGCGGGAATCTGGAGTCCCCAAGTGGTCAATGAGGGTGGGGGGAGACATGCAAAGATGCTCCAGCCCTCGGAGCCGACGTCACGTCGGTAATCCCGCCCTAACCCGACAGGCAGGCCCGGGGGCGGGATTTTGCTCGGCTAGGCCACGGCGAAGCCGGGGACTAAATTTAAGGCCGTGCCCGACAAGCAGGCACGGTCGGCGCGGAAGTCCGCCGAAAAAAAACTGCGGACGGAACCACCGCGGCTTCCGGGGAGAAGGCGCGACCTCCCTCCCTGTACAGTCCACACATGGGGACACAGAGTACCTTCCAGTTGCAGGGCCCGGTCCCTGGGGGTGAAGAAGCTCCGGACCGGCAGGTTCCACCAGGGGCTGCGGATGGAGCACGGTTCCAGCATGTGGATGACCGCTTAGGATCCCACTTCTCCCAGAGCCGCATAAGGGATTGTGAAGGAGACGGCATGTGGCTCCAGCCTCTGTACCCGCAATGGGTACCTCAACCTTAACAACACTGCCGACATAGTGGGGTGAGAAGGGAACATGCTGGGGACCCCATCGGGGTCCTCTTTTCTTCCATCCGTCATAACTATGTATGAGAATGCATGAGTGGATGTGTGCCTCCTTCCACACAAAGCATAAAACTGAGGAGCCCGTGATCCACGGGAGGGTGTATAGGCAGAGGGGAGGGGTTACACTTTTTTAAAAAAGTGTAATACTTTGTGTGGCCTCCAGAGGCAGAAGCTATACACCCAATTGTCTGGGTCTCCCAATGGAGTGACAAAGAAAACAGTTCAAGTTATTCAGAAAAAATACTGGCTGATGGGCTCTACTACACACTTGACCACAGCAGCTATCCTGGTGACTTCCAAACTAAGCAGACATTGCTTATGAATTCAGTGCAATGCAGGAAAGGGATGTGGGAAGATGAGTATACCTCAAATTATTATTTGAAGAAAAACAAAAAAAACTTTTTTTTATATTTTTCTATACATGAACAGATGTAAGGGCTAGAAAATGGTTTCAGGGCAGCTGCAGACAAGTATACGAAAAATTGTCCAAGTTTCAGCCATCAAAGTCGGATGTAACATGGATGAAAATCTGATGACAAAAAAAAAAAAATAATGCCCGTGTGTCTTTTATGCCCATGTGATGTGTCATCCGTTTTCATACAACTAAATTAAAAAATGTACATGATCAAATACAACTTACTAGGCTAATAGAAATTTAGCCGTAAAACTCGGACGCTCCATGTGAGATCAGATTCTTTCCCCACTCAGACATTAATGCGAGTCTCATCCAAGACCCTGATGAAAGCAGTGCATGATGCAACATATTTCTCATGGACAGTCAGACAGAAAAATAAAAAAAAAAAAAAAAAAGTGTTTATTTGAACACCGCCAATGAATACCATTGGTCAGTGTTCTTCCCTTGTGCTATCAGATTGAAGATTTGGACAGCACACGTCCGATTTATTCGCATGTCTGTATGAGCCTTAAAGAGGTGGTTTACTACTCTGCAGTAGTGGCCACTTCCCTGTAAAAATAAAAAAAATCGGGAAGGCTTTTTTCAAATACCTTGTTCATCCAATTGTGCCTCTGAGTGGTGCTATTGCAGTACACTCATCCCCATGAAGTGACCCCCAGGCTCCATGATCTCTGATAACCAGTGATGTCACGTCAACTGGAAGTTGACGTGACATCACAGAGGCTGGCCCCAGTCCTCCTGAGTGACTGGTCTGTGGGTGGCGGTTTCACTACTCATCACAGCCCAGCGTCACAGTGCAACATGTCATGCGTGCTCTTCACTGCAGAGCGCCGCAAGTGGGAGTGATGCTAGGCTGGGATGAGCCGAGAAACTTTCCACAACCAGATGTCAGGTCAACTGGAAATTGACGTGACATCTCCAGATATCAGAGGTCACTTCATGGGGATGAGCGGACCACAATAGCGTCGCTGAGAGGCAGAATTGGCTGAACAAGGTACTTAGAAAAAGCCTTCCCTATCAGTTTTACAGAGATGTGGCCACTACTGCAGAGTTAAGAGCAAATTGAGTCAAACTGCAGCTATATAAGCAAGACAAGGTTAAGGCAAGCTTTTAGTTTAACAATGTGAAGTTTTTACCTAACATTTCTGCCTGCTTTTATTGAGTAAAGAACTTTTAAAGTTACTGAAAGGCCACAAATACACTATTAGCGATATGTAGCAAAGCTGCAGTATCTAGCTAAAATACACTTTAAAATCCTTGGAAAGAAAGTCCAAAACAAAATTGTGCTTAATGTGCCTAGAACTCCCAATGGACAGGCCATCACCAGTTCTCAGATGAGGTGACCAAGAGTGAAAGTTGTAATACATCACATCTATGAAGCTCACATGGGTTAATTGTTCACAGCGAGGGCTCCGATGGCATTATCATAGGCGACTTGCTGCACATAGTCTGCACGATGGGAATTCTGTTCTGGATGTTCTGTAGTAACAATTTGGGGAATACTACGTGCACTAGTTGTATAAAGCTGAGGGGTAGACTGGCTTGCTTCTCCTTTCAAAGAGCGAGACAAAGCGGAGAATATTCCATGGGCCCTGGGACTTTGCGAGCTCCCATCAAGAGAGTTAGATCGCTGAACAGCAGTGTGTTTAGCTGCTCCATTAATGTCGAAAGTAGAGGAAGAACGTGTCATCTATAAACAGAATTGTACATTAGGTCAGGAGGGAGGAAAATAAAAGTTTAATAGAGGTTTAAAGTGTAACCATGGGTATGATAGTTTGCCCTATGAATATATGTTAAAGCGTCTAACATGTGCTTCTCAGTTATGTAAAGTGGCATCGTCAATTCTCAGTAGCCAGTGTGAACCAATTTTATATGAGCCGGCATGAAGGGAATCGGGGGGGGGGGGGTGGGAATCTGTTTAATAGTAAATACTAGGCAGGAAAATGGGGGGTACAACTGCAGACTCACTGAATGTTTGTTATTCAGTTGACCCCTTCACGAACATTGACGTACCTTTACGTCATGGAAAACTACGTCAGACACGGTAGCTGTGCCGTCAGGGACTCTGCTTCAGACAGTAGAGTCCCAGCCCTTACAACAAGGGATGATGCCCGCGCCATCCCTGGCTGTTTAACCTTGATAAGCTACGATACGCCAGGGACTTCACCTGAATCACATATTTCGGAGATGTAGATGGAAACTCCAATGTAAGTTATCCTGTGCTCTATGCGGAGCAATGTGAACTGAAGCAAACAGCATCTGGAGAGCAGATTTTCCTCAGTTTCTTTTTTGAGGGAGGGAGCCATAGTGTTATTCCAGAGCCTATGTGCTACCAGTAACATGGAAGCTCCCTATATTTCCGTTAACAGATGACGGAGCTGAGTGGGGACTTGTGTTTTAGTGGGTTCAGTTGAATGCTATTTGGTGACGTTTTGGGTACAGAACAATTAAGATCAGTTCACATTTACCTTGTGCTCTATGCTGAGCACTTACATCAGGGTTTCCATCTACATCTCCGAAATACGAGATTCAGGTGAATTCCCAGATAGATCCATTCGATATAACGAGGCAGCAGAATTACTCCAGTCTCCGTTCGGCCTCTGTTCAGCGATGTTAGTCTTTTCAAAGGTAAACAAAACTGTAGATGACCGTACTTTTGTGCACGCCTAAAAAGATGGACATCGCCGGATCACAGGCGAGATGAGAGGCCAAAGTGACTCCCTCTACCTCATTACAGGGAATTTTGTCTAAATCACTTTGTTTCAGAGATTTACACGCAATTTCCGGTGTAAGCGCTCTGCGTAGAACGCTGGATAAATGTGAGCCGCGCCAATCTGCGAACTTTGGGAGGCAGAATAAACAAACAGCAGTTGAGTAACTGGCTTTGTTTGTTTACGCTGTGCACCTTACAATATAATTGATTTATTCCTCTGGTCAGTAAGATTATAGCGATACCAGATTTATATACTTTTATTAGATTTGGCTAGTATCACAATTTTTTTACAAAATTAAAAGGGTATTTTTGCATTACCAGATTTTGAAGGCAATAGTTTTTTTTATTTTTCTGCTGACAGTCATGTGAGGGCTTGTTTGTTTGGGGTTTTTTTGCAGGATAAGTTGAAGTATTTGTACCATTTTGGGCCACAATCAAATTTTTGATTGCTTTCTATTCTCTATTCTTTTTTGTGAGACACAGTAATTCAGGAATTTTTTTTTTACCCATTCACTGTCATAACAGTAATAAGACAGATTTATTCTTCGGGTCAGTATGATTACAACGATACCACATTTTTATAGAAAAAAAATGTTTTTACATTGCTGTATTCTGAGAGCTATAACTTATTTTTTGCTGACGGACCTGTTTTTTTGAGGGACAACATGACTTTCAGCAGTACTATTTTTATATATTACTTTGTTACTTTGATCGAGCTTTATTCCACTTGTCAGCTGTGTGATGAAGAGACCGTTTTAGTTTTTTTTTTACTGTAGTCACTGAAGGTGTTTACTAGTGTGACAGTTTGTGTTGTTCTGGACAGTGATACCAAATGTGTACTTTTTTATTTAAACACTAAATTTACATATTTATTTGCATTTTTTTTCTCTATTTCTAGTCTTTTTTTTTAATACTTTTCCTATTTTAAGATTTGTTTGTTTTTTTTAACTTAGTCCCTTTATGGTACATTAGCTTTCAGTGGTCTGATCACAGATATAATACACTGCAATGCTTGATCACTACAGTGGATTATAGGCTCTCTCACACACCATGCAGCTGGGTAGCCCCAGGGTCATCATGTGATGACTCTGGATTACTATAGCAGCAATCTGGTCTCTATAATCGCATTACAGGTGAACGATTGTTTTGGAGAGGAGTGTAATCCTCTCCCTGCCACCTGAATGCTGCGATTACTATCGATTGCAGGATCTTGAGGGTTATATTGCCGGGAGCGGTGCAGCTCTCAATGCCACTCCAGGCAGCGAGAGCTGGGTCTCGGCAACAAGATAAGCTGCAGACCCGGTAGTGATCGTGGTGGTGCAGTGCATGAACCCCTGCGATCACCAGGACGTACTGGGTACGTTCTTGTTCGTTAAGGTCCAGACAGCCAGGACGTACCCAGTATGTCCAATGTCTGTAAGGGGTTAAACGTCCAAAGCTGACAACAGCAAATAAGACGTGCAGACCAGTGGGTATGCCATTTCTCATGCCCATCGGCCCTCATTCAACAAGATCAAGGGGTGCTAAGAGGTATATACACTACTATGAAATGGCTGTACATTAATATCAGCTAGCAGATCAATTGAATTTGCTTGAGTCAAAAAAAAAAAAAAGAAAGTTTGTAAAAAGTTAAAAATCTCTCCCTTCTCACACCATTAAAAATAAACAAACCTGGCATCACCAAGTCTGTAAAAGTGCAGTCTATGAAAAAATATAATTATTCCGATTGGTAAATGACATAACAAAAAACAAACAAGTAAATTAAAAAAAAATAAAAATAAAGTCATTTTTAACAAATAAAGGAATAACGTGAACGAAACCCAAAAACTTACTGCAGCTTTGCAGTTTTTGGGCAATTTCACCACACTTTGTTTAACGCCTTCAGACCCCGGGCACTTTCCGTTTTTGCGTTTGTTTTTTGCTCCCCTTCCTCCGAGAGCCGTAACTTTTTTATTTTTCCGTCAATCTTGCCATATGAGGGCTTGTTTTTCGCGGGAAGAGTTGTACTTTTAAATGAAACCATAAGTTTTACCATATAGTGTACTGGAAAACAGCAAAAGAAGGGAATTTTGTTTACTTACCGTAAATTCCTTTTCTTCTAGCTCCAATTGGGAGACCCAGACAATTGGGTGTATAGCTACTGTCTCCGGAGGCCACACAAAGTATTACACTCACAAGTGTAAGGCCCCTCCCCTTCTGGCTATACACCCCCAGTGGGATCACTGGCTCACCAGTTTAGTGCAAAAGCAAGAAGGAGGAAAGCCAATAACTGGTTTAAAGACCAATTCAATCCGAAGAAACATCGGAGAACTGCAACCATTCACATGAACAACATGTGTACCGAAAAAAACCCTAAGAAAACAGGGCGGGCGCTGGGTCTCCCAATTGGAGCTAGAAGAAAAGGAATTTACGGTAAGTAAACAAAATTCCCTTCTTCTTTGTCGCTCCATTGGGAGACCCAGACAATTGGGACGTCCAAAAGCAGTCCCTGGGTGGGTAAAAGAATACCTCGTGGTAGGGCCGTCAAACAGCCCTTTCGTACAGGTGGGCAACCGCCGCCTGAAGGACTTGTCTACCTAGGCTGGCGTCTGCCGAAGCGTAGGTATGCACCTGATAATGCTTGGTAAAAGTGTGCAGACTCGACCAGGTAGGTACCTGGCAAACCTGCTGAACCGTAGCCTGGTGCCGTAATGCCCAGGACGCACCCACGGCTCTGGTAGAATGGGCATTCAGCCCTGAGGGAACCGGGAGCCTAGCAGAACGGTAGGCTTCAAGAATTGGTTCCTTGATCCACCGAGTCAGGGTGGATTTGGAAGCTTGCGACCCTTTACGCTGACCAGCGACAAGGACAAAGAGTGCATCCGGGCGGCACAGGAGCGCCGTGCGGGAATGTAGATCCTGAGTGCTCTCACCAGATCCAACAGATGCAAATCCTTTTCAAACTGATGGACTGGATGAGGACACAAAGAAGGTAAGGTGATATCTTGATTGAGATGAAAGTGGGATACCACCTTAGGGAGAAAGTCCGGAATCGGACGCCGAACCCCCTTGTCCTGGTGAAGACCAGGAATGGAGATTTGCATGACAGCGCTGCTAGCTCGGACACTCTCTGAAGAGACGTGACCGCTACTAGAAAGGCCACTTTCTGTGAAAGACGGAAAAGGGAAACAACTTTCAAAGGCTCGAAAGGCGGCTTCAAGAGTCATTAGAACCTTGTTCAGACTCCAGAGCTCTAATGGCCGCTTGTACGGAGTGATGAGAAGACAAACTCCCTGCAGGAACGTGCATACCTGCGGAAGTCGGCTAGGCGTTTCTGAAAAAATACAGATAGCGCTGAGACTTGTCCTTCAAGGGAGCTGAGCGACCAACCATTTTCCAACCAAGATTGTAGGAAGGAAGGAAAAATAGGCGACGCAAATGGCCAGGGAGAAACTCCTTGAGCAGAGCACCAAGATAAGAATATCTTCCACGATCTGTGGTAGATCTTGGCGGACGTTGGCTTCTTGGCCTGCGTCATGGTGACAACCACTCCTGAGATAATCCTGAAGACGCTATGATCCAGGACTCAATGGCTACACCGTCATGTTCAGGGCCGCAGAGTTCAGATGGAAAAAAGGGCCCTTGAAACAGCAAGTCTGGTCGGTCTGGTAGTGCCCACGGTTGGCCTACCGTGAGGTACCACAGATCCGGGAACCCCGACCTCCTCGGCCAATCTGGAGCGACGAGGATGGCGCGGCGACAGTCGGACTTGATCTTGCGCAGCACTCTGGGCAACAATGCCAGAGGTGGGACACATAAGGTAGCCGGGACTGCGACCAATGTTGAACTGAGGCGTCCGCCGCCAGAGCTCGATGATCGTGAGACTGTGCTATGAAGCCGGAACAAAGTTGTTGTGCCGTGACGCCATTATGTCGACGTCCGGCATCCCGCAGCGGCGACAGATCTCCTGAAACCCGTCCGGGTGAAGAAACCATTCCCCTGCGTCCATACCCTGGCGACTGAGGAAGTCTGTTTCCTAGTTTACCACGCCTGGGATGTGCACTGCGGATATGGTGGATGCCGTGTCTTCCACCCACGTCAGAATCCGCCGGCTTCCTGGAAGGCTTGCCGGCTGCGTGTTCTTCCGTGGTGGTTGATGTATGCCACCGCTGTGGAGATATCCGACTGAATTCGGATGTGCTTGCTTTTCAGCCACTGCTGGAAGGCTTGTAGGGCAAGATACACTGCTCTGATTTCCAGAACATTGATCTGAAGGGTGGACTCTTGCTGAATCCACGTACCTTGAGCCCTGTGGCAGAGAAAAAACTGCTCCCCACTCTGATAGACTCGTGCCTGTCGTAACTACCGCCCAGGATGGGGGTAGGAAGGACCTTTTTTCTGACCATGAGGTGGGAAGAAGCCACCACCGTAGAGATTCTTTGGCCGCCTGAGAAAGGGAGACGTCTCTGTCGATGGGCGTCGACTTCCCGTCTCATTGGCGGAGAATGTCCCATTGTAGTGGACGCAGATGAAACTGCGCGAAAGGGACTGCCGCCATTGCTACCATCTTACGTGAGAAGTGCATGAGGCGTCTCAATGTGTGCGACTGATCCTAAGGAGAGATTGCAGCCTTGTCTGTAGCGAGCACTGTTTGTCCAGTGGAAGTTTCACTATCGCTGAGAGAGTATGAAACTCCATGCCTAGATATGTTAGTGATTGGCCCGGGGTCGGATCTGACTTTGAAAAGTTGATGATCCACCCGAAACTCTGGAGAGTCTCCAGCGCAACGTTCGGCTGTGTTGGCATGTTCCTTAAGAGGGTGCCTTGACAAGTAGATCTCCCAAACACGGGATCACAGAGTGACCTTGAGATTGCAGGACTGGTACTACTGCTGCCATGACCTTAGCGAAGACCCGTGGGGCTATCGCCAGCCGGAAGGCAGAGTTACGAACTGAAGGTGTTCGCGTCTTATAACAAAGCGTAGAAACGCTGGAGCTCTGGATCAATCGGCACGTGGGGATAAGCATCCTTGACGTCTATCGATGTTAGGAAATTTCCTTGAAACATTGAGGCGATGACGGAGCGGGGGATTACATCCGGAACCGCCTGGTGTTCACGAGCTGGTTGAGCCGTGTTAGATCCAGAACGGGACGGAAATACTCGTCCTTTCTTGGCATCGCAAATAATTCGGAGTAAAAACCGTGACCTTGTTCCTGAAGAGGAACGGGGGTCACCACTCGTTGTGCCTTTAGAGTGCCCACCGCCTGCAGAAGAGCATCGGCTCGGTCGGGAGGTGGAGAAGTTCTGAAGAATTGAGTTGGAGGACGAGAACTGAACTCTATCCTGTACCCGTGAGACAGAATGTCTCTCACCCAACGGTCTTTGACCTGTGACAGCGAAATATCGCCAAGGCGGGAGAGCCTGCTACCGACCGAGGATGCGGAGAGAGGAGGCCGCAAGTCATGAGGAAGCCTCTTGGAAGTGGGTTTTCAGGCTGTCTTTTTTGGGCGTGACTGAGCCCGCCAAGAAACTGAGCTCCTCTGATCCTTTTGAGTCCTCTTTGGACGAGGAGAAATGGGACCTGCCCGAGCCTTGAAAAGACCGAAAACCCCGACTGTCCCTTGGTATGTTGGGGTTTGTTTTGTCTGGGCTGAGGTAAGGAAGAATCCTTACTCTTGAACTGTTTAATGATTACATCTCACGCACACTAAACAGTCGGTCAGCAGAACAAGGCAAACTGGTTAAGCCCTTTTTTGGAAGCAGAATCTGCCTTCCATTCAGTTAACACCCAGGCCCTGCGTAAAACCACGGAGTGAGCGGACGCCACTGCCGTACGGGTCGTAGAGTCCAGGACAGCATTAATCGCATAAGACGCAAATGCAGACATTTGGGCGGTTAAGGATGACACTTGCGGAACAGATGTACGTGTGACCGTGTCCATCTGTGTAAGACAAGCTGAAGTAGCTTGGGGTGCCTCTACGGCTGCGAATGCTGGAGCTAACAGCGCGCCGATAGCCTCATAGATGGATTTCGACCAGAGATCCCTCTGTCTGTCAGTGGCATCTTTAAGTGCAGCCCCATCTTGCACTGCAACTATGGATCTAGCTGCAAGCTGGAGATTGGAGGATGCCCCTTGGGACACTGGGTCCAGCCATTGCCCACGTCAGGGGGTAGGGATAACGTGTATCCTCAGCCGTTTGGAGAAGCGCTTAACTGGATAAGCGTGGTGTTCCTGGACTGCCTGTGTAAAGTCAGGGTGGTCAAGGAAAGTATTTAATTTACGCTTGGGATACGTGAATGGAATTTCTCCTGCTATGAAGCTGACTCTTCCACTGGAGGAGCTGGGGGAGAAATAACTAACATTCTATTGATGGACGCTATGAGATTATTGACTATGGCGTCACCATCAGGTGTATCCAGATTGAGAGCGGTCTCAGGATTAGATCTTGAGCAGCTACCTCCGCCACATCACACAGAGAGTCCGCTTGCTGGGACCCTGACTAGTGTGATGAAGTCGATGGCCGCTCATAGTGAGCCTCTCAGACTATCTGGGACTGTCGTCCGTGTCAGAGCCGTCACTCTGGGAAGCAAATGACCCCTCGGAGCTCAAAGTTGTTCCCACTGAGGGGGACCATGGATAATGATGAACAGTGGCCATGGATTTGAGAGACTTCTCTGGACTGCAAGGCTTCTAGTCTCATAGCCATAGTCTCAGAAAATCTGTCAGTAAATACTGCAGGCTCCGTCCCCATGTCCTGGACGGTTAGCAGAGACTCCGTAGTATACAATGGGGGTCTATGTACACTGCCGGCCATATAGCCGTACATGCTGTACCGGCTGCATAGAAAACATGTGCTTCTGCACCTCTGTTTTACACAGACAATATGCTGTTATCTCCTCCGCACAATCAAGGAGGGTATATACAAAAATGCAGCTAAACAGTGCAATGCATAGTGAATAAGCATATATGTATATGTGCACTTCGGCACTAGTGGAGTCAGCACCACAGGTGCTGCTTAACGCCTGGCCACAGCGGTTGTGTGACTATCCGAATCCCTGCCAGGGATTCCTAAACTTGTCTCTTCTGTCGCTACAGAAAACACTGACAAGAATGGCTGCCGGCGTCCTGTGTAGAGGAGGAAGCCGTGGGCGTGCCTGAGAAAGTGCGGGAATCCGGCTTCACAGTGTACACCGTGAGAGGGGTGGAGTATGCAAAGCATACTCCAGCTCTCAGCGCTGCCGGTTTCACAGTGCACACAGTGAGAGGGGTGGAGTATGCAAAGCATACTCCAGCTCTCAGCGCTGCCGTGCTGTGCAGCGTCACGCCCCTACCCTGACTGGCAGGTCTGTGGGCGGAAACGAAGTGAGACTAGGCCGCGCAAGCCGGGGACTCGAGTGATAAGCGCGGCCGGCATATAAGCCTTGGTCGGCGCGGAAGTCCCCGGCGCACCACAAGTCCCAGCCGCGCCCGAAATAAAAATGGCAACGGCGGTTAGCGCGGTAGTCCCCTAATACACTAACACACCCAGCAAGCTGTAGTGTGCGATGGCACTAGTGCGGGCAGCGCCGCCGTCCCTGGCGCACTAACACACCCAGCAATGCTGCCGTGTGTCCGTGCGCGGTCCCCACAGGGACACAGAGTACCTTAACGTAGCAGGGCCATGTCCCTGAGGATACTCCGCTCCATGTCCAGCAGATTCCCAGGAGCTGTGGATGGAGCACGGCCTCAGTGCCTGGAGACCGATATGATCCCACTTCACCAGAGCCCTCAGGGGGATGGGGAAGGAAAACAGCATGTGGGCTCCAGCCTCCGTACCCGCAATGGGTACCTCAACCTTAACAAACACCCGACAAGAGTGGGGTGAGAAGGGAGCATGCTGGGGGCCCTAGTATGGGCCCTCTTTTCTTCCATCCGATATAGTCAGCAGCTACTGCTGACTAAACAGTGGAGCTATGCGTGGATGTCTGACCTCCTTCGCACAAAGCACAAAACTGGTGAGCCAGTGATCCCACTGGGGGTGTATAGCCAGAAGGGGAGGGGCCTTACACTTTTGAGTGTAATACTTTGTGTGGCCTCCGGAGGCAGAAGCTATACACCCAATTGTCTGGGTCTCCCAATGGAGCGACAAAGAAAAATTCAATTCCAAGTGTGGTAAAAAAAAGGCAAAAAAAGTGTGATCGCACAAAAGTTTTTGGGATATTTTATTCACAGTGTTCACTATATGGTAAAACCGATGTGTCATTGTGATGCTGAGGTCGGTGCGAGTTTGTAGACACCAAACATGTATAGGTTCACTTGTATCTAAGGAGTTAAAAAAAATCACAAGTTTGTCCAATAAAAGTGGCGCACGTTTTACACCATTTTCTTAAACACGTAGCGTTCTCTTTTTGGGATGTATGGCTTAGTGACTGCTTATTTTTTGCGTCTGACATTTCTAATGGTACCATTTTTGTGCGGATGCTACATTTTGATCGCCTGTTATTGCATTTTGCGCAAAACTTGCAGCGACCAAAAAACGTAATTTTGGCGTTTGGAATTTTTGCCGCTACGCCGTTTACTGATCAGATTAATTGATTTTATATTTTGATAGATAGGGGCATTTCTGAACGCGGAGATACCAAATATGTGGGGTTTTTTAACCCTTTAATTTTCAATGGTGTGAAAGGGGGGTGATTTGAACTTTTAGGTTTGTTGGGTTTTTTTTAAACTTTTTTTTTTTCTACTTTTTTTATTTTACTAGTCCCCCTAGGGTGCTATAGCGATCAGCAATCCAATCGCTCTGCAGTATCTGCAGATCTCAGCTACAGAGCTGAGAACTGCAGATACGGTGCTTTACTTTCAATGCCGGCTGTATTCCGCCATTGAGAGGAAGTGAGTCATGTCAGCTACAGGCGTCATCACATGACCCTGTGCTACCATGGCAACCACCGAAAGTCACGTGTTCGCGCACGTGACTTCCGGTGGGGGCGGCAGTAAGTGAAAATCTTCCCCGCGCATATATACATCTCCCTGCCAGACTTTGGCAGCGAGATGTAAGGGGTTAAATGTTCTGGATGGAATGTGATTCCACTCGGAACATGCAGGCACACGTCAACTGTTAAAAACAGCTGATAGGTGCGCGGATCGCTGCATTCTGCTGGCGGAAGGGGGCGGAGCTTAACCTCACACGCTCCATGACGGACAGATCTGTCAAAGGTTGTGAAGGGGTTAATTTCCACCATCAGCCAGTAGAATGAATGGTGATATTCAAAATTACAACTCTCCTTGCAAACACCAGGCTCTCGTACAAACTATATAGACAAAAAATAAAAAGCCTCACTCCAGCATTATCCCCCGCGCAGAGAGCCTCCTGCTGCTTCATTGACAGTATCTATCTTGTGTGACATCAGGAAAAGAAGCAGTCAGTCAAGCAAGAGGCAGAGGTGCTAAGCGGGTAAAAGAAGGAGTGACAAAAGTCTGAAGAGCTATAGTAGAGTTGTAGAATATGTGCCTATCAATTCAAACTCCGATTTCTCAGTAACTAAAGAATGAACTGACCAAAGGTATTGCTGAACTTTTCATAAAATTTGAGGGGGTTGTTTGACACCATGTTCCTAGACCTGTAAGGTCAACATAGCAGTGTGATGGCTTATTTTTTGCAGAGCGAAACAAGTATTTTTATTGTATGATGTTGGGATTTGATGTAGTGATCACTTATTACAGCTATATTTGTTGTATTGCAGTGACAAACACCACTCCATCACCCCCCTCCCCCCAAAAAAACAAAAAAACAAAAAACAAAAAACAATTGTCACATTCTTCAATTTTTGCAGTTTATGGCATTTACCATTTACACCATTTAGTTCACTAATCTGTGTCCATTGGAGAAGAGCCCTGAGAGCAGCATGTTACTGCCCAGCATTTGTGGCTATACTTTTGATTATCCTGTCAATGTTATTGCTGTGGCATGACACATATGCAATTTTGCGCCATGCAGGCGAATCAAAAGGAAGAGCCACGGATGCCATCCGTCAGGCAAGTAGTTCTCAGGTCCCCCATCCAGAGGCCACAGATTACTGACTTGTCGTGCATCGATCCAGAGGACCCAGCACAGCTACATGGTATACGGTGATGAAAATCAAAGGTTAGAAATATTCTTTAGCTTTTAAATGACAGAAGAAAGCTACACCAGCTCCATGTGGATAGAACCAGAACTAAGCTGGATAAAAAGTCAAGCCCCAGGGTCCACAGTACCATTTAGGGGGGTAAAAACTATGCAGAGTGCAAACTGATTCTTGCAAGGCAAATATAGTGTACCTAGAAGGTGGCCCGATTCAAACGCATCGGGTATTCTAGAATTTACGTATTGTGTAGTTAATGTATGATTTTTGTTATATATATAGATGTTGTGTGTAGTTGCCAAGTGTTTGTGTAGGGCGCTGTAAATGTTCTGGGTGTTTTTTGAGTGTGGCTGTGTGTGAGAGCAGTGTTTGTGGAGCGCTGTGTGTCTGCAGCATTGTGTGCATGTGGTGCTGTGTTTGTTGCGCGGTTTGTGTGGGTGTGGGGTGCTTGTGTGTTTTGGGGGAAGGTATGTTTTGTGCAAGGTGTGTGTGTTGCGCGGTATGTGCGTATATTTGTGTATGTCGCGGTGTTTGTGTGTGGTGTGGTGTGGTGTGCGGTGCGCGTGTGGCGGTGTGTGTGTGTGTGTTTTGGGGGGAGGTGTACACTCCCATCGTACTCCATCCCCATGCTGCGCACCCCCACATCGTGCTCCATCCCCCATGCCGCGCATCCCCATCGTGCGCCATCCCCCATGCTGCGCACCCCCCATCGCGCTCCATCCCTTATCGCGCTCCATCCCCCACGCTGCGCACCCCCCATCGCGCTCCATCCCCCACGCTGCGCACCTCCCATCGTGCTCCATCCCCCACGCTGCGCACCTCCCATCGTGCTCCATCCCCCACGCTGCGCACCCCCCATCGTGCTCCATCCCCCACGCTGCGCACCCCCCATCGTGCTCCATCCCCCACGCTGCGCACCCCCCATCGTGCTCCATCCCCCACGCTGCGCACCCCCCATCGTGTTCCATCCCCCACGCTGCGCACCCCCCATCGTGCTCCATCCCCCATGCTGCGCACCCCCCATCGTGCTCCATCCCCCATGCTGCGCACCCTCCATCGTGCTCCATCCCCCATGCTGCGCACCCTCCATCGTGCTCCATCCCCCATGCTGCGCACCCCCCATCGTGCTCCATCCCCCATGCTACGCACCCATCGTGCTCCATCCCCCATGCTGCGCACCCTCCATCGTGCTCCATCCCCCATGCTGCGCACCCTCCATCGTGCTCCATCCCCCATGCTGCGCACCCCCCATCGTGCTCCATCCCCCATGCTGCGCACCCCCCATCGTGCTCCATCCCCCATGCTGCGCACCCCCCATCGTGCTCCATCCCCCATGCTGCGCACCCCCCATCGTGCTCCATCCCCCATGCTGCGCACCCCCCATCGTGCTCCATCCCCCATGCTGCGCACCCCCCATCGTGCTCCATCCCCCATGATGCGCACCCCCCATCGTGCTCCATCCCCCATGATGCGCACCCCCCATCGTGCTCCATCCCCCATGATGCGCACCCCCCATCGTGCTCCATCCCCCATGATGCGCACCCCCCATCGTGCTCCATCCCCCATGCTACGCACCCCCCATCGTGCGCCATCTCCCATGCTGCGCACCCCCCATCGTGCTCCATCCCCCCATGCTGCGCACCCGCTATCGTGCTCCATCCCCCCATGCTGCGCACCCTCCATCACGCTCCATCCCCCATGCTGCGCACCCCCCATCGTGCTCCATCCCCCATGCTGCGCACCCCCCCATCGTGCTCCATCCCCCATGGTATAATAGTCCTCCTATTATACTCAGGAGTATAATAGGACTATAATAGGAGTAGTAGTCCTGGGGAAAGAGGAGTATAATGGGAGGAGTGGTCCTGGGGAAAGAGGAGTATAATGGGAGGAGTGGTCCTGGGGAAAGAGGAGTATAATGGGAGGAGTAGTTCTGGGGGGGAGGTGTATAGGTGCCCAACGTGTGCCGGGGCGGGGCCGAGCGGGCAACCAGGGGCGGGGTCGAGCGGGCAACCGGGGGCGGGGCCGAGCGGGTCGCCGGGGGCGGGGCCAAATGAGCTGCCGGGGGCCGAGCGTGCCAACGTGTGCCGGGGGCGGGGCCGAGCGGGTCACCTGGTGCGGGGCCGAGCGTGCCAACGTGTGCCGGGGCGGGGCAGAGCGGGCGAGGCGTCAGCGTATGCCGGCTCCCTGCACATGTGTACCGGGAGCCGGTGTACGCTGGAGCGGGTGATGCGTGCAGAGGGCCGGGGCAAGCGGCCAATCCATGCAGGGGGCGGGGCCAGGCCGAGCCCAGCGGCCAATCCGACAGTTGTCACTAACGACACAATTTTGGAGCAAGACAAACAGACAGACAGAATAAGGCAATTATATATATAGATATTTTTTTGTCAGGTAACTAGAATCTTTTTTTAAATCCACGTTTGTTAAAAGTAAATATCTGTGTTTGGGGAAGTTAAAGGGAACCTGTCAGGTGCAATATACACCCAGACCCACGAGCAATTCTGGGTACATATTGCTAATCCCTACCTAACAGTCCCTGTATACACTAGCATAGATAGAGATGTTTAGAAAAAGTATTTCTAAAGATCGATTATATGCTAATGAGGCCAGCGACTAGTTGCAAAGGAGTTATGCTATGTAGGCCAACCAGCCAAGGGATACGTTAGCACGTCCCTGTCTGCGTACCAAAATGCTAATGAATGTGCAGTGACGCTGCACATACCTCACTCTTAATGGCGGAGGATGGATGCTCACTGGGCATGATCCAGAGTCCCCAGGACTTCCAATCATGCGCACTAAACTGATGTTGGCTGTAAGCTCCAAGGCTTCAGTGAGGCATAGTGTGGGGACTCCGGATCACGCGCAGTGTGCATCCATCCTCCGCCGGCTGCCACTAAGAGTGAGGTATTTGCGGTATTGCTGTACATTCATTAGAATGTTAGTACGCCCACAGGGACGTACTATGCTATTGGGCCAACTGGACATGGGAAGTAATGCCCTTGCGACTAGTCCCTAGCCTTATTAGCATATAATAAAGAATCTTTAGAAATACTTTTAGTAAAGATCCCTTTATTTATG